>NW_020837984.1:17612044-17953192 GCF_003676395.1 Aethalodelphis obliquidens | reverse complement strand
ATATATACACACACACACACACACACACACACACACATATATATACAATGGAATATTATTTAACCATAAAAAAGAATGAAATCTTGCCATTTGCAACAACATGGATGGACCTAGAGGGTATTACGGTAAATGAAATAAATCAGACAAAGAGAGACAGATACTGTATGATTTCACTTACATGTGGAGTCTAAAAACAAAACAAATGGATAAACATAACAAAACAGAAGTATTCTCATAGATACAGAGAACAAACAGGTGATTGCCAGAGGGGAGGGGGATGGGAGGGAAGAGTGAAATAGGTGAAAAAGACTAAGATAAACAAAAAAAAAATGAGTCATGAGGATGAAATGTACAACATGGGGGAATATAGTCAATACTAGTGTAAAAACTTTGTATCATGACAGATGGTAACTAGACTTATCTTGGTGATCATTTTATAATGTTAGAAGTATCAAATCACTAAGCTGTGAAGCTGAAACTAACATAGTCAATTATACTTGTACTTCAACTTTTGAAAAGGTAATTTAATATATCCACTTGTACATTTCATTCTGAGGAAAATGAATAGCAAATAGCTTAATAGTCAGAAAAGACAACTTAACTTTTGTTATGTGTTCACAGAAGAATATTTAGAAAAATTACCAGCAGAGTCAAAAAATCTGCTATACAACATTAACTATAAAACCTAGGGCTTCCCTGGTGGCGCAGTGGTTGAGAGTCCGCCTGCCGATGCAGGGGACACGGGTTCGTGCCCTGGTCCGGGAAGATCCCACATGCCGCGGAGCGGCTAGGCCCGTGAGCCGTGGCCGTTTAGCCTGCGCGTCCGGAGCCTGTGCTCCGCAACGGGAGAGGCCACAACAGTGAGAGGCCCGCGTACCGCAAAAATAAAAACCTATAATTAATGCTGTATTCTGCATATAAGAGTTTTAAGAGTGTAGATCCCATGTTATCTTACCATAATAAAAAATTCCGAAGGAAGGAAAGAAGGAAGGAAGGCAGGCAAATCACTGGGGAAAACATGTGCTTTTAAGAAAAAGGGTGCTAGAACAACTACTTATCCATTTTATTATCTGTTAATTTTGTTTTTCACAAGCATATATACAAAACTAAAATCCATCTAATTTATACTTTCAAAAAACTTTTCCAAAATTGGTAAGTCAAATAATTATGTTATATCACTGACAATTTTCTAAGAAACTGTATGAATTACGCCATTAAGTGTACATATCTGATAGCTATATCAATTTTTATGGAATTAATAATAACAGCTGCCAATTATTGAGCAATATCACACACCCTAATAAGCACTTTTATAGGCATTATCTCATGTAAGCCATAGCAAAATCCTGTAAGATAGGTATCATTATACCCCATTATTGTTCGTAATAGCAGACCAAATGCCCCATGCACAAGAGAATGGATAAACTATAATATATTCATACACTGGAATACTTACAGCAATAAAAAGGAATAAATTAAAACTATGTATATCTATCTAGAAGAACCTCAGAAGCCAAAGACTGTGTTAAAATTGCAATTCTCAGAAGAATATATAACATCTTAATATATAACATCTTTATTCCATCTGTTATATAGTTCAAAACCATACTGAGCAGCAAAAAAACCAATACATGTCAGGATAGGAAGTAAGAGTGATATAACTGGGGAAGAGAACACACAGTAATTCAGTGATATTTGGTAACATTCTACTTCTCAAGCTGGATGGCCAATAAACAGGAATTCTTTCTACTTTTTCTTTATACACGCTTCATATATATTCTTTTCTATGCATGAAATAGTTCACTATAGATGGAAAATGAGTACTATTAAAAAGAAAGTCATTTATACATAAGCTATTATAGCTGTGTGTTCTTAAGCAGAGAATATATATCTGAAAATAGCTGGACTGCATCTGCAGCTCAAGATACCACCCTCAAGAATAAATAAAAGTGATAAGAATATATTGATAAAACAAGCAAATCCATTCTTATTTTTCTAAGACAAAAACTTTTAATAGGTTAATTTAGAATTAATCAAAACCTATAGAACCTAATCCTTAAATCTTAACTTTTGAAGACTTAAGACTCCTAACACTTCAGCCAAAGACTATCAGTGACTCAGCTGGAGTCATCAATGCCCTGGTAAAGAGATCCAAATTTCACACCCTTTCTGTCACATTTTCTCTCTTAATTTCTAGATTTCTTTTATACCTTGGGCAAGTCAGTTGTTCTCCCATGACCAAACAACTTTGCTTTGATCTCTTCCACTTTTCTCCTGTCATCTTCATTTATTTCTGAAATGGAGTAGCCACACTCATGAGCCATATTAAACTTCAGATTCCAGGCTGGAGAGAAAAGCATAAAAACATTTAAGATCATACAATGCAAAAGTATCAGTGACTATAAGAGCACAGAAGATCATCAATATATGCAATTTAATGCCCTACCACAGTGCTTACTAAACAGTGTGTACTCTCAATTTTATGACAAACTATTAGAAGTTCTTGAGAGATATAATTTCACTGAAAAGTCAGATTTTTTAAAAAAACATTCTACAGACATTTCTCCAAAGAGACCACTTTAAATATGGTATTCAGCCATTTTATCTTTATCTTCCTTCCAACCAAAAGAGTCCCTCTGTCTCCCCAATTAGCTCCTGCTACAGTCACTGCCACTTCCATGATAGTTAATATTTTAAAAGAATAAATAAAACTTGAAGTTTTTGGAGAATCAAAATATGCATAAGTGATAGAAGGAATGGTGCAGGAAGTTAATCTCAAGAGAAGATTTCCAAGTAGGCCTGAACTGCTTATAAATTGCCTTCCAAATTTATTTGCCATGTTGTCTTAAAGACTTTTTTCTTTTTTTTAATGGAATTCTACAATTAGAGATGAATGAAATTTAACTCTAACCCAAGTTCTAGTGTGAAATACCTTGATTTGGTTTTTTCTGACGTCTATCTAAGATCTGCTTTAAGAATTTTATTAGAAAAGTGGATAGAAAGTATATGTAGTTTGACGATACAGAGTGACTTAGAGAAGCACAAATTGAAGATTTTTACTGCCTCCAAAATAAGGACAGTGCAATGAAAAGATCAGGAAAACTTCCAAGCTTTAGGAGTTTGGAAACCCAAGTTTTATCTCCCCTTTTCTTCAGACATCAGAACTTACTTTTCCTTAAGACCTTAAACTAGTACTATTAATACTGTGACTTCATTATTGGTTAAATGAGTTTATTCTGGGTTGCTGGTAGAAAATGTAATCATCTAACAGTTCTGCAAGAAAATTAATTTAGAGCTCCAACACTTAACTTTAAGCAAATTATTAAACTATAATGTTTATGAGTTTGCCCTGCTTTTATAACAAATTATCTTTTCCTACCTCGTGCCCGTACCCGAGATTCCTCCTCCTCTGCATTTCTGAGTATTTGTTTAGCATGGTTCAATGAGGATTCACATTTCAGAAGGTTTTTCACATGTGCAGCCAGTGAATCTACACTGCTACCACTGCCATCGTCACTCTCTAACACACTCTCTTCCTCTTTGCTATCTGTCATGCTTGTCTTGGGTGAAGAATATGGAAAGAAGTTTAGAAGCACATCAGAAACTGACTCCAAGGAATTACTGTCCCATGAGCAGGAACTTGCATCACTACTTGAATCACTTTTAATGACGGTCATCATAGGAATAACAATCTTATTCTCAATGGTTCTACTATACCCTTCAGGGTCAGATCTCATTACAGATCTGGCTGCTTTATACTGCCTAAGGGTCTCGTCTAATGCCACTCTGGCTTTGCTTTCTGCTTCCTGTAAAGGACTTCTAACTGTAGTTGAACTAATAAACTCCCAATTTTCAATGCCTCTCTGGCATTTCAGATTCGTCTGTGTGCTAATATCCTTCTGTATGCACTTGCTGCTTGGGCTTTCTTCTGTGAATGGCTGTCTCTGAGACAAATCACCATTAGATGCATCAGTTGTGGGGGGTTCTTTGAAGCAAACCACCTTCTTAGATTGTATAAATGAAATATCACTAACATCTCTGAAAGGGACAAGGGGAACAGGAAAATTGCATCGTCTCAGTGCTACATTTTCTGCTTCCATTAAAAGTGACTGAATCTCTTTAAGAGTTTTGGAACTGTTTTCCGTATCCTGGATTTCCTTAGAGCCAACATCTTCAAAACCTGAAGATTCTGGCTTATTTATTACAATTCTACCATCAGCCTGAGAATTTAAAGGCATGTTGTTTGAGATAACACTGGCGTTAGAAGAATCCAAATTATCTATCAGCGTTTGGACATGGTCTGAAACAAGTTTGTGCTTCTCACTATGTGAATAAGTACTAGGGGGAACTGTTGATAACCCAGTAATCTGACCAGCTTGCCCAAGACTACTTGAGAACTTCAGGTTATTTTCAGTTAGATGTCTTTCTGGCAAATCCTGTTGGTAGAAAAGAACTGGTTTCTCTCTATGTGAAAAGGAACTAGGAGGAACTGCTGGTAACACAGTTTTTTGGTCAGCTGGTCCAGGAACTGTTGAAACCTTCAGTGAATCTTCAGTGGGATGTTTGTCTGGCAATTCCTTTGGGTAGAAAATATTAGATTTCTCTCTGTGTGAAGAGGAACTAGAAAGAGGTATTTGTATCCAAGAATTCACATCAGTTGGTTCAGAAACAGGTGAAATCTTCAGAATATCTCCACTTTGATGTCTATCTGGCAACTGCTGTTGAAAGAAAATACTGGGCTTTACTCTCTGAGAATAAGAATTAGGAAAACCTGTCAGTAATGGAGTCTTCTGGTCGTCTGGTCCAATCACAGTTGAAGTCTTAGGCTTTTCTCTATGTGAGTAGGAACTAAGGGGAGCTGACAGTAACTCAGCCTTCTGGTCATCTGGTAAAATCTTGAGTTTCTCTATACGTGAGTAAGAACTAGAAGGCCCTGTTGGTATCTCAGCGTTCTGGTCAGCTGCTCCAGGAAGAGCAAAAACTTTTAAAGTTTCTTCAGTAGTATCTGGCAACTCCTTCTGGTAAGAAAAGATGGGGCTCTCTCTATATGAGTAGGAACTAGAGGGGACTGTTTGTATGCCAATCTTCTGGTCAGCTGGTCCAGGAACAGCTGAAACTTTCAAAGTTTCTTCAGTAATATCTGGCAACTCCTTCTGGTAAGAAAAGATGGGGCTCTCTCTATGTGAATAGGAAGTAGGGGGCACAATTCGCATCCCAGTGGTCTGGTCTGCTTGTCCAGGAAGCTCTAAACGTTTTAAAGCATCTTCATTAGGATCTGGCAACTCTTGCTGGTAAGAAATGATGGGCTTCTCTCCATATGAGGAAGAAGTAGAGATTATTGCTGGTATCCCAATCTTCTGGTCAGCTGGTCCAGGAACCTCTAAAACTTTTAAAGCCAGTTGAGTAAGATCTGGCAACTCTTGCTGGTAAGAAATGATGGGCTTCTCTCTATATGAATAGGAACTAGATGGTACTGCAGGTATCCCAGTCTTCTGGTCAGTTGGTCTGGGAGCAGTTGAAACATTCAGAGCCTCTTCAGTAAGATATCTATCTGGTAAGGCCTGCTGGTAGAAAATAGTGGGCTTCTCTTTATGTAAGTAGGAAGCAGAGGTTACTATAGGTATCCCAGTCTTCTGGTCACCTGTTCCAGTAACACCTGAAACTTTCTGAGCCTCTCCAGTTAGATGACTATCTGGCAACTCCTGTTGGTAGAAAACACTGGATTTCTCTCTATGTGAGTAGGAACCAGAAGGTTCTGATGTCCCAGTCTTCTGATCAGCTAGTCCAGAAATAGCTGAATCTTTCAGAGCCTCTTCAGATAGATGACTGCCGGGCAAGGCTTGTGGGTAGAAAATACTAGGCTTCTCTCTATGTGAGTAGGAACTAGCAGGTACTGAGAGTATCCCAGTCTTCTGGTCACTTGGTCTAGACGCAGGTGAAACTTTCAGAGCCTCTTCACTTAGATTACCATCTGGTAACACCTGCTGGTAGAAAAAATCACCTGGCTTCTCTCCAAATGAGTAGGACCTAGACGACCCTGTTGGTATCTCAGTGTTCTGGTCAGCTGTTCTAGGAAAAGCTGAAACTTTTACAGCCTCTTCAGTTAGAAGACTGTCTGGCAGCTCCTGCCAGTAAAAAATAATGGGCTTCTCCCTCTGCAAGTAGGAACTAGAGGGTACTGTCTGTATCCCAGTGTTCTCGTCAACTAGTCCAGGAATAGCTGAAATTTTCTGAGTCTGATCACTTAGATGACTGTCTGGCAACTCCTGCTGATAGATTACACTGGTCTTCCCTCTATGTGAGTAGAAAGCAGGGGGTGCTATTGGTGTCCCACTCTTCTGGAGAGCTAGTCCTGGAAGAGCTGGAACCTTCTGAGCCTTTTTAGTTAGATGACTATCTGGCAAATCCTGTTGGTAGAAAATACTGGGCTTCTCTCTATGTGAGTAAGAAGTAGAAGTTACTATAGGAATCCCAGTTTTCTGCTCAGGGGTTCCAGGAGCAGGTGAAACTTTCTGAGCTTGTTCAGTTAGATGACTGTCTGGCAACTCTTGCTGGTACAAAATACTGGGCTTTTCTCTATGTGAGTAAGAAGTAGAGGGTACTGTCGATATCCCAGTCTTCTGCTCAGCCAATCCAGGAGCAGCTGAAACTTGCTCAGCCTGTTCAGTTAGACAACTGTCTGGCAACTCTTGTTGGTAGAAAATAAGAGGTTCCTCTCTATGTGAATAGGAAGTAGAGGGTATGGTAGGAATCCCAGTCTTCCGCTCAGCCAATCCAAGAGCAGCTGAAACTTGTTGAACCTCTTGAATTACATGACTGTCTGGCAACTCTTGCTGGTAGAAAATACTGGGCTTCTCTCTATGTGAGTAAGATATAGAGGGTACAGTAGGAAGCCAAGTCTTCTGCTCAGCCAATCCAGGAGCAGCTGAAACTTTCTGAGCCTGTTCAGTTAGATGACTGTCTGGCAATTCTTGCTGACACAAAATACTGAGCTGCTCTCTATGTGAGTAAGAAGTAGAAGTTACTACGGGAATCTCAGTCTTCTGTACAGGGGGTCCAGAAGCAGCTGAAACTTTCAGCGCCTGTTCAGTTAGATGACTTTCTGGCAATGTCTGTTGATAGAAAATACGAGGCTTCTCTCCATGTGTGTAAGAGGTAGAGGATGCAGTAGGCAACCCAGTCTTTTCATCAACTGGTCTAGGAGAAGGTGAAACTTTCAGAGCCTCTTCTGGTAGATGACTGCCTGGCAAGGCCTGTTGGTAGAAAATACCAGGCTCCTCTCCAACTGAGTAGGAACTAGCCGGTACTGTTGGTTTTCCAGTCTTTAGATCAGCTAGTCCAAGAAGAACTGAAACATTCAGACCCTCTTCAGTTTGATGACCGTCTGGCAATGCCTGTGGGTAGAAAATACTGTGCTTCTTTCCAAGTGAGTAGAAACTTGGAGGGACTGTAGATATACTTGTCTTCTGGTCACCAAGTCCAGGAACAGCTGCAACTTTTAGAGCCTCTTCAGTTAGATAACCATCTGGCAAGCCCTGTGGGTAGAAAATATTTGGCTTCCCTCTTTGTGAGTAGGAACTAGAGGGCACTGTTGCTATCTCAGTCTTCTGGTCAGCTAGCCCAGGAACAGCTGAAACTTTTAGAGCCTCTTCAGTTAGACGACTGTCTGCTAATGTCTGTTGGTTGAGAGTATCAGTATGTTGACCAATATTCTTCACTTGAGGAGACCTTCCAGCCAACTGAGAAAAGTCCTCAGGGGACAAGGATAAATGAGATACAGTGTCTGAATCTTCAGGAGTGGTAGTGATGCCTGGTTTCAAGGTGGATTGAGGAATTTCAGCTATGTCTCCTTTGGACGTATCCCCTAAAGAAAAAGAGATTTGTTAATACTGTTGATATTATATACATATTTTGAATTAAAAAGATTCCTTTTATGCTCTAAAAGAAATAAAGCGAGCTTTCCTTCCTTTGGCCTTTATGCTTCCAGAAAGGATTCCTAAAGAAATACTCATCAGAAGAAATAAAGATTTATACATAAAGATATTAATTACAAAGTGATTTATAAGAACAGACTAATGTGGAAATAATTATTCAACAAGAGGGTAATGTTTTTAAATAGCAGTATATATATTTTATGGAATATTATGTGGATCTTAAAATTTAGATTTTAAAGAATTTTCAGTGTGATGGAAAAATCCTATCTAGTATGGGATTTGATTTCCCCCTAAGCTAATAAGTTAGCCTGTTATTGTGTCATGTATGTTTTCAGAAGATGTAAGACTCCTCAATCAGAGACAAAATACTTTACTCCAAGGCATAGCAAAGGATCATCAGCTTATTTTCATGAAATCTCCTTTCCCCTAAGTCATATGAGGGCAAAGCAATATAGCCCAGATGGATGCTATGCATGCAGTGGATTTAACTGACTCTCCTAATAAATACACCCTGAATAAAATATGTATTTTTAATTAAATGAAACTGTAAAGACTCTAAAGGTTACACTAAGGAGTTTGAAATTAATTCTACATGGCATGGGGAGCTGTTGACAGATTTGATCAGAACTGTACTGCAGAAATACAGATTCTCTTGAATCTGGGTGGAAGGGAATGCAAAAGTGTCGTAAGCAGTACTATCTAAAAGAACTTTCTGCAACACTGGAAACGTTCTATATTTGTACTATCTAATACTAAATGAAAGTAGCTCTAAATAGCAGTGAAAAGTAAATGACTGCAATCAAAATTACAAGATTTGACATTCATTTGCTGATTCAAAAAAATGAATGTTTACTATGTGCTAGTCACTGTTCTACATATAGAAAATAGAGCAATAAGC
This sequence comes from Aethalodelphis obliquidens, assembly GCF_003676395.1. Taxonomy (NCBI): domain Eukaryota; kingdom Metazoa; phylum Chordata; class Mammalia; order Artiodactyla; family Delphinidae; genus Aethalodelphis; species Aethalodelphis obliquidens. The sequence goes on along the minus strand of NW_020837984.1, from coordinate 17,944,360 downwards.
AAACAGACAAAACTTACATTCTAATTCTCCCTCACAGAGCTTACATTCTAATAGGAGGAAGCAGACAATAAACAAATTACTAAAACATACGCTATGTCAGATAGTGATAAGATGATTAATATATACAGCAAGTATTGTCTCTACTTTACATTAAGTTTCAAAGATAATGATATAACAGTGCTTCTCTTTGTAGAGATCTTGTTAACTTGCAGATTCTGACTGAGTGAGTAGGTCTGGGGTGGGATCTGAAATTCTGCATTTCTAACAAGCTCCCTGATAATGCCCAATACTACTGATCCTCAGACTACATTTTGAGTAGCAAAAATATATAATTTTTCTAGAGTTGTATGTTGAGTAAGTGACAAAAACAGGCACTTTAACCTTTTAATCCTAACTCCAAATTCTGAACTCTTTTCACTACAACTAACTGCCATTCTAAATCCACTAATGAGCTTCAAAAAAGTAGCTGAATGTATGATGAAACAGCTTGAATAATGATTGTAAAGTAAAGAAGTAAAGTACCAAGTACTAACTCTTCAAAAAAACTAAACAAGGAACAATGTAACCTGTGTAGTAACTTGAGAAGGAAAATGGGATATAGAAATTTTTGTGAGAAAATAAACAGCTCAGAAAATTAATAAATCAACAAAGACTGACAAACTGAACAACCAACAGCTCAAAGAAGAAATCAAAAAGGAAATAAAAATCACCTGGAGACAAATGAAAATGGAAATACAACATACTAAAACTTACGGGATACAGCAAAAAGTTCAAAGAGGGAAGTTTATAGTGATAAATGCCCACATCAAGAAACAACAAAAATGTAAAATAACCTAACTTTACACCTCAAAGGAAAAGAACTAGAAAGAGACGAACAAAGCCCCAAGTTAGTAAGGAAGGAAATAACAAAGATCGTACTTGAAATAAATGAAATAGAGACTAAAAAGACAATGTAAAAGATCAATGAAACTAAGAGCTGGCTCCTAACACTGCCTTAGCTAGACAGAGAAAGAAAAAGGACTCAAATAAATAAACTGAGAAATGAAAAAGGAGATTTCCAAATAATAGCACAGAAATAACAAGGGTAAGAGACTGCTATGAACAATTTTAGGCCAACAAATTTGACAACCTAGAAGAAATGGATAAATTCCTAGAAAAGTACAATCTACCAAGTCTCAATCATGAAGAAATAGGAAATCTGAACAGCCTAGTAAGGAGATTGAATCAGCACTCAAAGTGACCCAAAAGGGACTTCTCTGGTGGCACAGTGGTTAAGAATCCACCTGGCAATGCAAGGCACACAGGTTCAAGCCCTGGTCCAGGAGGATCCCACATGCCACAGAGCAACTAAGCCCATGCGACACAACTACTGAGCCTGCAAGCCACAAACTACTGAGCCCAGGTGCCACAACTACTGAAGCCTGCATGCCTAGAGCCTGTGCTCCACAACAAGAGAAGCCACCACATTGAGAAGCCCACACACCACAAAGAAGAGTAGCCCCCACTTGCCACAACTAGAGAAAGCCTGTGTGCAGCAACAAAGACCCATCACAGCCAAAAATAAACAAATAAATAAATAAATAAAACGGAGCAATGGGATATTAAAAAAAAAAAAAGTGTCGCAACAAACAAAAGTCCAGGACCAGATAATTTCACTGTTTTATTCTATGAAACATTCAGAGAATTAAAACCAATCCTTATCAAACTTTTCTAAAAAATACAAGAGGAGAGAACACTTCCAAACTCATTTTATGAAGCCAGCATTACCCTGATACCAAAACCAGACAAGGACATTACACAAAAAGAAAATTACAGGCCAGTATACCTGATGAATTCAGATGTAAAAATCCTCAACAAAGTATTAGCAAACCAAATTCAACAATACATGAAAGGGGTGATATGCCATGATCAAGTGGGAATTAATCTAGGGATGCAAGGATGGTTCAACATCCACAAGTCAATCAATGAGATACACTTTGTTAACAACATGAAGAATAAAAATTGTGATCATCTCAATATATGCAATATATTGGGATTGAAACATATACACTGATATGTATAAAATGGATAACTAATAAGAACCTGCTGTATAAAAAAATAAATTCAAAAAAAAAAAGCTTCCTATGAAGGGTAATAGGTCAGGAAGCAGAACTTGTTTCTATCTCTACATCAGTCTTTATCTTCCTGAGTGACTATGTCTGAATTACTTGTATAGCCTTCAGTTTCCTCATTTACCTTACATAGACTTGGAATTTATAACCTCATAACAGTGTATAAATCTCTCAAATTTGAGCGGCTCCCTTGGCCTAACAACTGATTCATTTTTGCCCCATTAAACAAACCAGTGTTTTGGAAAAAAATGACCAAATGCATCCAAGGCCATGTTGGGTAAGTAACTGACCTGGACTCAGAAACCTCGGTTTTTGGTAATCATTCTGTAATCAACTTCCTCTATGGCCTTAGGAATTTTGTTTGGTCTCTGTGAACTTAGATTTTCTCATCTGTAACAGGAAAGTATATGAAAACCAAGACCCCTATCCACTACTCTTATTTTTTTCCTACAACAAACTATATCATTTTATAATGTAGAATTTCCTCAGCTTAAAGTACATTATTTCTAGTGTAAAAAAATAAATGATTTTCCTTAAAAAGAAAAAAAGCATTTGCTAAGATTCACTACTCCCTTATGATAAAAACTATCAACAAAAGGGATACAGAAGGAATGTACCTCAACATAATAAAGGCCATATACAACAAACCCACAGCCAACATCATACTCAGTGACTCAATGGTGAAAAGCTAAAAGCTTTTCCTCTTAAGATCAGGAGCAAGACAAGGATGCCCACTCTCATCACTTTTACTCAACATACTACTGGAAGTCCTAGTTGGAGCAATTAGGCAAGAAATAGAAATAAAAGACATCCAAGTCAGAAAGGAAGAAGTAAAACTGTCTCTCTTTGCAGATAACATGATGCTATATATAGAAAATCCTAACGACTCCAACGAAAAACGATTTCCATAAAGTTGCAGGATACAAAATTGCTATACAAAAAACAGCTGCATTTCTATGCACTAATAATGAATGATCAGAAAAAGAAATTAAGGAAATAATCCCATTTACAACTGCATCAAAAAGAATAAAATACCTAGGAATAAATTTAACCAAGGAGGTGAAAGAGCTATACAATGAAAATTATAAGACACAGTTGAAAGAAATGGAAGAAGACCCAAAGAAATGGAAAGATAGTCTGTACTTATGGACTGGAAGAATTAACATTGTTAAAATGTCCGTATTACCTAAAGTAATCTATAGATTCAATGGAATCTCTATAAAAATACTAATGGCATTTTTCACTGAAATAGAAGAAGCAATGCTAAAACTTATATGAAAGCACAAAAGACCCAAATGCTCAAAGCAATCCTCAGAAAAAGGAACAAAGCTGGAGGTATCACACTCCCTAATTTCAAATTTGACTACAAGTCTACAGTAATCAAAACAGCATGGTATTGGCAGAAAAACAGATATAAAGATCAATGCAACAAAATTGAGAGCCGAGAAATAAACCCACACACATATGAACAATTAATTTATGACAATGGAGCAAAAAACATACCATGGAGAAAAATCAATCTCCTCCATAAATGGTGTTGGGAAACCACCACCGCACGGGAAAAGCACCTGCAAAGGAATGAAACTAGACCACCATCTTACACCATACACAAAAAGTAACTCAACATGGACTAAAGACTTGAATGTAAGACCTAAAACTGTAAAACTCCTCGAGAAAACATACACAGTATACTCTTTGACATTGGACTTAGCAGTATCTTTCCTGATATGTCTCCTCAGGCAATGGAAACAAAAGCAACTACATCAAACTAAAGCTTCTGCACAGCAAAGGAAACCATCAACAAAATGAAAAGATCACCTACTAAATAGGAGAAGCTACTTGCAAATCATATATCCAATACGGGGTTAATATCCAAAATATGTAAAGAATCTATACAACTCAACAACAACAACAAAACAACCTGATTAAAAATGGGCAAAGAACCTGAATAGACGTTTTTCCAAAGAAGACATATAGACAGACACAGGAAAAGATGTTAAACATCATTAGTTATTAGGGAAATACAAATCAAAATCATATGAAACTATCACCTCACACCTGTTAAAATGGCTATTAATAAAAAGACAAGAAATAAAAAGTACTGGCGAGGATGTGGAAAAAAAGGGACTCCTGTGCACTGTTGGTGGGAATGTAAATTGGTGTAGCCACTATGGAAAACAGTATGGAGGTTCTTCAAAAAAATTAAGAATAGGGACTTCCCTGGTGGTCCAGTGGTTAAGAATCTGCCTTCCAATGCAGGAGATGTGGGTTCGATCCCTGGGCAGGGAACTAAGATGCCACATGCCTCAGGGCAACTAAGCCCGTGTGCTGCAACTACTGAGCCCACATGCCACAACTAGAGAGTCCATGTGCTGCAACTACAGAGCCCACATGCCACAACTAGAGAGAAGCCCATGCGCCGCAATGAGGAGCCTGCATGCCGCAATGAAAGATCCCTGTGCCGCAACTAAGACCCGACGCAGCAAGCAAGCAAGCAAGCAAGAAAGAAAGAAAGAAAGGAAGGAAGGAAGGAAGAAAGGTCAAGGAGAAATACATAAAGATACCCCTTCAAGGGTATGGACTGATGAATATTAAAAAAAAGGATAGAACTACCATATGACCCAGTTATTCCACTTCTGTGTATTTATCTGAAGAATATGAAAACACTAATTATAAAAGAAAAAACACTAATAATAACACCCTTGATTGCAGCATTATTTACAATAGACAAGGTATGGAAACAACCTAAGTGCCCATCAACAGATGAATGGATAAATAAGATGTGGTACATACAGTTGATGCTTGAACACTGTGGGTTTGAACTTTGCAGGTCCACTTACAAGTGGATATTTTTCAACAGTAAACACTAGAGTACAACAGTCTGCGGTTGATTGAATCTGCAGTTATATGCAGACTACCCCCACGTTGTACAAGGGGTCAACTGTACATACAATGAAATACTACTCAGCCATTAAAAAAAAAGATGAAATCTTGCCATTTGCAACAACACAGATGGACGCTGAGGGTATTATGCTAAGTGAAATAAGTCAGAAAGAGAAGACAACACTGCATGATTTCACTCATATAAATAAGAAAATAAATAATAAATACCCGAACAAACAAACCAAACTAAAAAATACACACAGATACAGAGAAGAGAGTAGTGGTTACCAAGGGAAAGGAGGGTGGGAGGTGGCTGAAATGGATAAAGGGGGTCAACTGTATGGTGACAGAGGGAAACTACACTTTTGGTGATGAACATGCTGTAGTGCATACAGATGTCGAAACATAATGTTGTACATATGAAACATATTTAAAAATGAAAAATAAACAGATTAAAGAACATTTGTTCCAAATGATTTTCTAATTTTTCAAAGTTTTTACATGTTTTGATCATTACAAATTAATAGTGACATCTAGTACCTAGAAGGGAACAAATGAGATAACAACCAAGGAGTTAAGATATACAGCCCAGATCCTTGAAAGATGTGTTACACAAAATAACAAGTCCCTACTTAAGAAGACTTCAGCAGGAAGGAAAAGATTAGTAAAGGAAACTAGAAGAACTACTGCAAGTTAAGCTGCAAAAAGTGTAGGAGGAGACCTGTGTTCGTGAAGAAATTTCTGGCAGTTCCATATAAGCTTAAGGACATACACTTCAAACTGTCAGAAGCAATGTTGATAATAAATCCACTATCATTTTTGAAATATGTTTGCATATGTAAGGAATACATGATGATGAATGGCACAGTTGTAGAGTACTACCCTCTCAGCCCTTGAAACAGGAATAAATATGCTGACTGTGAACGTTACAACATTACTATATATCTACTGAATTCTTCAAAATCCATTTTTAGGGGAAGGGTTGAAGAGAAAAGTCTGGACATGAGGAAGAAGAGAACTGCCCAGAAAAAGACTATAGTATTCCAAAAGTTTATATTGATGCCTTTTAGAGACAGACTAACAACCTGGTTAGGATTTTCTGAAGAACTGTTTACCCACTGGAGCCAAATGCTTATTAACATAGAGGGTTTCTATGGGAGACAAAGAGCATAGTTTTATTTCTCAAAGTATAATCTGAAATCCTCTATGACCTCATTTAATAAGAACAACAAGCAAGTACTTTATTTCTCACAGACAAAATGAGATGCAATTCCAGTTTTGTTTTACATACAACTAAAGGCTTCTTATTAGTAATCATCAAGTGAATTATTATGGATTATTAATATTAGCACACAAAAATAAATTAGCATACTTCTGGATTTCAAGACCTCCAATTCAGTCACCACTAACAGGTCTGGCTGTCCTGAAGAGAATCTATTTTGTCTGCACAGCAAGTACACTGAAATTCCTGCAGTTTTAAAAAGGATACTGGTAATATTTTAAGTTGGTCTTTGTTTTCATTGTTGTTATTCTTGCTCTCTAATTATGAACTACTGTAACTTTACTGTTTTTACAATTTCCTAATTAGTAATTACTGATAACTAGGTAAGTATAATTTTTTGTGGGTTATTTGGTTAATCCTTGAGTAAGTTGATAGATGTTTGTATCAACATTAACCTAAGTCTTCTCAAACCTAGACTATAATACATGTATATATTATAGTTCAAATAGAAATTCTTGATACCATTATTGACAAAGCAGATGTAAATATAACCCTTCCAAAGTGCCTATAGGGACTTCCCTGGTGGTCCAATGGTTGAGAATCCGCCTTCCAATGCAGGGGACGTGGGTTCAATCCCTGGTCGAGGAACTAAGATCCCACATGCCGTGGGGCAACTAACCCCACATACCACAACTACTGAGCCCGTGCGCCACAACTAGTGAGCCCACGTGCTCTGGAGCCCAAGCGCCACAACTACAGAGCCCGTGCGTCGCAACGAACAGCCTGCATGCTGCAGCGAAAGATCCTGCGTGCCGCAACAAAAGATCCTGCATGCCGCAGCTAAGACTTGACATAGACAGACAGACAGACAGACAGACATATTTTTTAAAAAAAACAAAGTGCCTATATAGTGTGATATTTTATGGATGTTGTCTTGTTGACAAATGTATGTCATCTGAATAACTTGCAACGCAATATCAAGTTAAATGTAAGAAAACTGTTGAGTTTATAGGGCACTGTTTTGTAACATGAAAATCACATACAGAAGCTCATTAGATAACCTCACTTTTTTGTTGCTATCACTAAGTTCTTCTTCTATGTGAAAGTGGTATTTGGTAAGGTAAGTGGGCTATAGACTCCTCTGCATTCCTAAAAGGGCAGCAGTTCCTAAAAGCTAAAGAACTACTGGTCTTGTGTAAAGATTATGAACCCTGCACTCAGACACAGGCTCAAATCCAAAGTTTACTATTTCCTAATAGAATAACCAGAAAGTCAGTTCCCTCATCATACCACCCTCATATGGTTGTGAAGGTTAAATGAGATAAGTATGTAATATACCTGGCAAATAGTAAGTGCACCCTTACAGAAGGGAGGGCAGGTGGAAGATGGTATTTTGGGTCTTGCTTCCAGGCCCTTCATCTTTCAGAGAATGCTCCCAACGTCCTGCCCCAAACCAAAGTCACATCTCCGAGACAGAAACCAAACAAATAACGTGAAGTAGGCTAAACCAAAGACATGACTTTAATTGTAAATTACGGCAAGAAAACTAATGGATAATTAAACCAATTAAGGTTGTGGTCAGGGATCACAAACCCTAATAACAACCAAACAACATAAAAAAAGGCATATATGCATACAAGTCATAGAGATGGCCCCATATTAATGAGATCAATAAAAGCTTTTAATACAAGAAAAAAATCCACAAGCCTTCATAATAACAACTGAAATAAAGTTGTTTATATGATTTTTCTTTTCATTTAACCCACTTTCTTGAGAACTGATCTCCCCAAAAAGGACAAAGCCTACCTCCTTATTTCACCCATCTCTTACTGAAGTCTACCCAGACATCTAATTCATTTAATATTCAATAATTCACTAAGTCCTTCAATATGTACTATTTACTAAGCACCTCTCATGGCCAGAAGTAAATAAAATATTAACAAAGCCCCAGCTCTACCCTCAAAGAGTTTAAAGTCTAGTGGGAAACAGAAATAAGTAAACAAGCAATTACTATACTATGTGTTCAGAGCAGTGATGAATGTGAGTGTTTATAGAATACCATGAGAACACATATATAAGAAGTACTGACTCTTTCTCAAGGACACATGGTGAATGGTGGAAACCAGGAAATATTTCCTAGAAGACATCTAAGCTGAGAATGAAAGGATGAAGAGTTGGGCAAAGATGGGGCACAAGGAGTAGAGGAAGAAAGTCATCCAAACAGAGAAAATAGCATCTGTAAGATCAAGGAGACTAGAGGACCTAGCATAATGAACGAATAGCAGTAGTTCAATATGATCAAAGAGACAAGTGTGAGGCTAAAGAGGTGAGCAGGGACCTCCTATGACATATTAAGGAGTTTGGAATTTATCCTGAAGGTAGCAATGGAAAGCAGGGGTTTCAAACTAGAAGTGATATTATCAAGTGTGTCATGAAAAAAGACTATTCTGGCTTAATACAAAGAATGGATAGGAAGGCAGAAAAGATGACGAGTTTCCTATTACTAATGCAATAATCCAAAAAGGTGAAAACAGTAGTTTGAGAATCATAATCAAAAGGACTGTGTAAATGGACAGGGGTGAGAGCAAGAGTAGAAAGAGAAGTTTCTAGCTTGGCAACTAAGTAGATAGATGCCCATTCACTAAGAAGAAAGAGTACTTTGAAAAGATGATGATCAGTTCCGTGGAGTTCTGGGGCTATAGTGCCATGGGACATATAAATGAAGATTTTCTATAGGTAGTTAGCCACAAACATCTAGAGTATGAGACACATCTGGACAGAGTGCTACATTTGGAAGTCATCAGCCACAGAAAGTAAATGAAGCACTGGGAGCAGATATCAGCTCAGAAGAACTTAAGATCCTTTCTTGCACAAAGCATTGTTTCCTACCATGTTCCTGCTTGCTGCTGTAAACAAGCTGAGGACAGCCAGTACTGTTCCACTGACTGATACTCTTAAGTTAGGAAACAACCATCAAGATTTTTCCATGCCTTTATTATGTGCCAATATTTGTGTTAGGCATTGAACAGAAATAAAATGTGGTGCCCTTTATACATGAGGATTTTAATAAACTGTAGGTGTGCTATTTATGGTGAGGTTACATAGGTATTTAACATTCAAAAAAAAAAAGGAAGAACAGTATGGAATGAAGTAACCAAAAATCCTCTTAGAAAAAGTGGGGCTTGAGCTAGGCCTTAAATTGTAAGTAGAATGTAGAGATGTGAAGAAAGGAACTGGCATTCCAGGGAAGGGAAAATGTATAAGTAAAATACCAGGGTAAGGAATGAACATGACTTTAGAGGTAGAAAAGTAAACAAAAATAACAACAATAAAATAGTTTGCCTGGAATGACCAAAATGTACAAACTTAAAGCTGGACAAATAGAATTCAGAAGGTCTTAATCAGCCAGAAGAGTTTAGATTTGACAGAGAAGAAAGAAATACATTATCACTGATGTTTAAGAAGAATAAAAGAGTTGGGTTTAGGGAAGATAAAAGGTGGAATAATGCAGTGATTAAGAATGCAGGCTCTGGAGGATATTGCCTGGGTTCACAACTGGCACTCCAATTTACCAGCTATGGGGCAAGTAATTTAACCTCTCTAAACTTCATTTTGCTCAGTTATCAAATAGGATAATAGTAGTACCTAACATCGTAAGTTAGGTATAGATATAAAATAATATGATCTATGGAAATGCTTAACAAAGTAAGCAAGGAATGAATGTTAGCTATTATTTTTAGTTCATTATGGGGCAGATTTTAGAAAACCTAGGGAAAGTTCATGGCATAGGTGTCCCTACCTTCTGTGGCTAGAGATCCCTGAACTTATTCAATGTTGCCTGAGAAAGATCTTTACTTCACTTCTTACCACCGTGACTCCCTCATTTGATGATTTCTACCAACAGCCCAAAGACAATAATGCCTCCAAAGTTCTCACATATTCAAAATTCCAGTTGTCTTCTCGTCACCAGACAAAAAGAGTATAAACTCACCTTTCTCTGCTTCTCCCTGTAAACAATTCAACAGAAAATCATAAAAAGACTCTGAAAGGTTGGGAAGTGGAAGGCCAAATGGCTAGGGACCACACTTGAGGAACTTGAGGAACAACACAACACTGAGTTCCCTGGATTTTCTTTTTAATTCTCATATATCCTGAATGGACCTAGGTGAGGCTAGTGTCCTGGAACCTGCACCAAGATGGGGAAGGAGGAAGAGAAGGCCTGGATGGAATCTCCTAACCCTCTGGCCAGCAACTGATTCCAAATCTCCTGATTTCCAACCCAGTGACAGAAGGCAACCTAGGTCAGTGCTTTCCTCCCCAACAGTACTGGCAGAAACTTAAGAGAGAAGCCCACCAGCACTAAGAGGCCCAGAGAGCTGGCCCAGGAAAAGTCAGTATCCTAGAAGCCCAGAATTCCTACATCCCCCACCTAAATGTACCAGGAGGCCTAGAAAAGCACTTTTTGCCCCGACCGATGGCAGGAGCAAGAATCAAGTGGGAGATCCACTGGCATCAGGTGCCCAGGGAGCAGGCCCAGGAAAGCATCCTTCACCCTATGGGCCAATATCTCCCACTTTCCACTCAACAGCAGTAGGCCTAAGGAAGAGCATTCTACCGCATGAGCAGCACCAGCAGAGATCAAGCATGAGCCTCAGCAGCACCACTGAGCAAAGTAGACTATAATGCAAATCTGCTTTGTTCAGTGAAAACTGAAAACTAAACAGTCTCTGAAACCAAAGCCCATACAAGTAGGCCAGGACCTATATGTTACATATAAATAAGACAACTGAATGCTAAAACAGATTAAATAGGATCCAGTCTCTTACTGTAACATTCAAAATGTACAAAACACAATTAAAAATCATTCACAATATCAAGAACCAGGAACATCACAGCTTGAATGAGAAAGATAATCAGATGATTCCAACCTCAAGGTGAAACAGATGATGGAATTATCTGACAAGGATTTAAAAAGCAACCATCTTATACGCTTGAGCAAGCAATTAAGAATGTCTTGAAGAAAATGAAATAAGATAAAATCTCAGTAAAGAAACGTAAGTTATAAAAAAGAACAAATGGAAATTGAAAAAAATACAGTAACAAATAAAAACCTCATTTGAGAGGCTCCATGACAGAATGGAAATGACAGAAAATAGAATAAGTGAACTTGAGGACATATCAATACAATTAATAAGTCTGAACAACAGAAAGAAAATCAATTTTTAAAAGACAGGGGCTTTTGGGCTATAACAAAAGCTCTAACGTTCATATCAACAGAATGGCATAAGCAGAGGAGAAGGGGGGTGGGGGTGGGGAGGGAGGCGCTAAAAAAAACTATTCACAGAAATAATGGGAAACTTCCCAAATTTGGTGAGACATATATCTACAGGTTCAAGAAGTTAAGTGAATCCCAAATACGAAACTCAAAGATATCCACACCAAGACACAACACAATTAAATTTCAGAAGATATAGGAGAACACCAATTTGAATGATAGTAGATTTCACATCTGAAAACATGGAAGCCAGTAAGAAGTGTTATGCCATTTTGCAAGTGCTGAAAGAAAAAAACCATAAACCATTAATTCTATGTCTGGCTCAATTATCCTTCAAGAATGAATGAGGAATAAAGACACTTTCAGGTAAAGAAAATAAATCTGTCACTAATAGACTCACCCACATAGAGGGGCTGAGAAATTCTCCAACCAAAAGAAAATAGCAGGAAAAAAACCTGAAAGTTCATAAAGACCAAAAAAAACAAAAACAAAAACCACAACAGAATGGATAAAAATAGAGGAAATATAACAGACTTTCAGTCTCTTTATGAGTTTCTTAAATCATATTTGATGACTGAGGAAATTGTCTAACACTATTTGCTGTTGTACTCAATATATGTAAACGAAATATTAAAACAATTATTATTTTTAAAGTGGGAAGGGTAAAGGGAACTAATTCTACTTCACTCTCAGAGGTGAAAGTTGATACCAGTAAACAGTTATAAATTATGTATGTATATTGTAACACCTAAAGCAACCTCTAAAGAAACAATACAGTGCAATATACTCAAAATACTATAGATAGATCAAAATGTTCCTGTAATCCACAGTAATTCAAGAAAAGAGAAACAGAGGAACAAAGAGAAAACAAATACAATGGCAGACTTTAAGCCCAGTATATCAATAATGGTTTTAATGCAAATAGTCTAGTACACCAACTAAAATACAGACATTAACACAGTGTTTAAAAAAAATACAACTATATGCCCATTGTGTTTGAAGAAAATCCCTTCAAACACAATGACATAAGAAGGTTGAAGTAAAAAGACAGAAAAAGAAATACTGTACAATTTTTTAAAAGCAGTAATGGCTATAATAGCAGATAAAGTAATCTCCAGAATAAAAATAATTACTCAAAACAAAGAGCATTACCACATAATGATAAAAGGATAAATTCACCAAGAAGATTTAGCAATCTTACACGTGTATGCAACCAAATCCAGTGTGATGTGACAAAGGCAATAAGAAATGGGAATGAAAACTAAAAGAGTAAAAACTAAATATGATTAATAAACAAAATATCTGTTCCTTTTCTGTATTCTCTATTGGCTCCCCTTTCTCCTACTATATTCTATAAAGTTTTATCCTTGGAATTTTGCTGTTCTCTATACTCAGGCTCCCCCAGAGAGCTTATCTATTCTTACAGCATAATTTAATCATGGGTTGTTGAAGTCTTTCAAATTTGTCTTTCTCATTTCCCATTTTTTCAACTGCTTCAGATGTCAAGGCAGCTGAATCTAATTTCAGGCTTTTCCCCAAACTACTATCACTCAGGAGCTCAGGGTCTTACTGGGAGGAATGAGACATAACCAAATGGTACAACTGGGTGCATCAATAGAAATAAAGCATAAGGTAAAGAGGCTGAACAGAGAGGATGTCTTGGAAGACAGGCTGCAAAAGAAGAGCACAAAGAGTGACATACCTTCACCTAGTTCCCCACTTTTAGAGATTTACCCCAGGCACGGTAGGCTGAGAATACTGGGCTGTGGCCCCACCCGACCTTACTAGTAGGATGGAGGTTCCACTCCAGAAGAGGCGATCCAAGAAGACCAGAGAATACCATCCACACCCAACACCATTCTTATAAAGAAGGGACGTGTTACTCCAATATAAGTGGGTCACTGTTCCAACTCCCAGAGCAATGTCACAAAGCTTTTTCCCAGGAGAGGCAAGCCATATGAACAGAGAGCTCCACATATCTCCATAAGCAGACTGACTTCATTTGGAATAGAACACGGAGAAGTTCAGGCCTAAGAACACCAGCAAAAACAATGGTGATCACTGTAAAGCAATTAAGAGGAAGCTGCTAGCTACATGATACGAAAAAGCCACACAGTAGACAAGCTAGAAGTTTAAAAGAAAGGCTCAAAGACTGACCTAAAAGACTACCTCTAAGAAAGGGCCTTACAGTAACTGAATCAGACCAGGAGCAATTTATGCCTCAAGGCATTGTTGAAAACAATACAGCAATCAGCTTAGCTGAGGCTAACAGCTGATACCAATATTGCAAGACAAACAAGAAGATTAACAAGGAGATGAAAGAGACAGTAAAAGAGAACTCAGTTAAAGCCACAGTCATAGGAGGAGGGAATGGATGGAGACCACAGTCAGGGAGGCTGTACATATACCAAAGACTCTGCTTTTGGGACTTCCCTGGTGGCGCAGTGGTTAAGACTCCATGCTCCCAATGCAGGGGGCCTGGGGTCAATCCCTGGTCAGGGAGCTAGATCCCACATGCATGCCACACTAAGGAGCCCAACGGCTGCAACTGACAGGGCACAACCAAATAAATAAAATATTTTTTTAATAAAATAAAATAATCAAATGCAAATCCAATTAAAAAAAAAAGACTCTGCTTTCCAGTGAGGAAATTCAGAAGGTGCATACTGCAGGGGAAACAGACTTCACTTCCAAACTAGTCACTAAATAACCAGACAAGCAAAACAATAACAAATATTCTCAGCCCAGAGAGGGAATCAGTAACCAGAGCTGCAACAATATATTATCTAAAATGTCCAGTTTATAACAAAAAGTTGTGACACACGCAAAGAAAAAGAAAAGTGACCCATTCACAGGAAAAAAACAAGCAATAGAAACCGCCTTTAAGGAGACCCACATTTTGGTTTTAGCCAGCAAAGACTTCAAAGCAGTTATTATAAATCTGTTCAAAGAAGAAAAGGAAACCATGCTTTAAAAATTAAAAGAAGCTTCAATGAAATCCCTATTAAACTACCAATGTCATTTTTCACAGAACTAGAACAAAAAAATTCCACAATTTGTATGGAAACACAAAAGACCCTGAATAGCCAAAGCAATCTTGAGAAAGAAAAACGGAGCTGGAGGAATCAGGCTCCCTGACTTCAGACTATACTACAAAGCTACAGTAATCAAGATAGTACGGTACTGGCACAAAACCAGAAATAAAGATCAATGGAACAGGACAGAAAGCCCAGAGATAAACGCACACACATATGGTAACCTTATCTTTGATAAAGGAGGCAAGAATAGCGGAGAAAAGTGGAGAAAAAAAGGAAGCAAGAATAGTGGAGAAAAGACAGCCTCTTCAATAAGTGGTGCTGGGAAAACTGGACAGCTACATGTAAAAGAATGAAATTAGAACACTCTCTAACACCATACACAAAAATAAACTCAAAATGGATTAAAGACCTAAATGTAAGGCCAGACACTATCAAACTCTTAGAGGAAAACACATGTAGAACACTCTATGACACAAATCACAGCAAGATCCTTTTTGACCCACTTCCTAGAGAAATGGAAATAAAAACAAAAATAAACAAATGGGACCTAATGAAACTACAAAGCTTTTGCACAGCAAAGGAAACCATAAACAAGACGAACAGACAACTCTCAGAATGGGAGAAAATATTTGCAAATGAAGCAACTGACAAAGGATTAAACTCCAAAATATACAAGCAGCTCATGCAGCTCAATAACAAAAAAACAAACAAACCAATCCAAAGATGGGCAGAAGACCTAAGCAGACATTTCTCCAAAGAAGATATACAGATTGCCAATAAACACATGAAAGGATGCTCAACATCACTAATCATTAGAGAAATGCAAATCAAAACTACAATGAGGTATTACCTCACACTGGTCAGAATGGCCATCATCAAAAAATCTACAAACAATAAATGCTGGAGAGGGTGTGGAGAAAAGGGAACCCTCTTGTACTATTGGTGGGAATGTAAATTGATACAGCCACTATGGAGAACAGTATGGAGGTTCCTTAAAAAACTAAAAACAGGGCTTCCCTGGTGGCGCAGTGGTTGGGAGTCTGCCTGCCGATGCAGGGGACACGGGTTCGTGCCCCGGTGCGGGAAGATCCCACATGCCGCGGAGCGGCTAGGCCTGTGAGCCATGGCCGCTGAGCCTGCGCGTCCGGAGCCTGTGCTCTGCAACGGGAGAGGCCACAACAGTGAGAGGCCCGCGTACCACAACAACAACAAAAAAAACACAAACTAAAAACAGAACTACCATACGACCCAGCAATCCCACTACTGGGCATATACCCTGAGAAAGCCATAATTCAAAAAGTCATGTACCACAATGTTCATTGCAGCCCTACTTACAATAGCCCGGACATGGAAGCAACCTAAATGTCCATCGACAGATGAATGGATAAAGAAGATGTGGCACAAATATACAATGGAATATTACTCAGCCATAAAAAGAAATGAAATTGAGTTATTTATAGTGAGGTGGATGGACGTACAGACTGTTCATACAGAGTGAAGTAAGTCAGAAAGAGAAAAACAAATACTGTATGCTAACAAATATATATATGGAATCTAAAAAAAATTAAAATAAATTGGTTCTGAAGAACCTTGGGGCAGGACAGGAATAAAGACGCAGACGTAGAGAATGGACTTGAGGACATGGGGGCGGGGAAGGGTAAGCTGGGACGAAGTGAGAGAGTGGCATGGACATATATACACTGCCAAATGTAAAACAGATAGCTAGTGGGAAGCAGTCACATAGCACAGGGAGATCAGCTCAGTGCTTTGTGTTCACCTAGAGGGGTGGGATAGGGAGGGTGAGAGGGAGAGGCAAGAGGGAGGAGATATGGGGATATATGTACACATATAGCTGATTCATTTTGTTATACAGCAGAAACTAACACAGCATTGTAAAGCAATTATACTCTAATAAAGATGTTAAGAAAACATTAAAAAATAAAATTAAAAGAAAGTAATGGCAATGTCTCATCAAATAGAAAATAAGCTAATAGAACTTACAAAAGAAGCAAATGGAAGTTCTGGGGTTAAAAAGTACAACTAAAATGAAAAATTTCCTAGAGGCTCAACAGTAAATAGGGACAGACAGAAGAATCAGTGAATATGATGATAACAGAGACTATGCAAGCTGAAGGACAGCAAAAAAAAAAGAATAAATAAAAATGAACAAAGGCTCAGAGAGCTATTTGACAAGATTAAGTGTACTGACATATGTATAATGGGGGATATCTGAGACAGAAAAGAGCAGAAAAAAATAATGGCTGAAAACTCCCCAAATTTGATGAAAAACATTATCCTACACATCTGAGAATCCCAATGAACTCAATGATAAACAGAGAGATCTATGCCAACACATCATAATCAAAATCAAAATGCTGAAAGACGAAGAGAATATCCTGAAAGCAGCAAGAAAAAAAACAAATCACATACAATGGAACACTAATAAGAATAGCTGATTTCTCACCAGAAACAATAAAGGCAGAATACAGTGAGTGGAAAGACATATTCAAAGTGCTGGAAAAAACTGTCAACCAAGAATTCAAAACCCAGCAAAACTATCTTTCGAAAAGATAATATAAAAACATTCCCAGATATACAAAAACTGAGAGAATTTGTTGGTGGCAGGCCCATCTTACAAAAAATACTAAAGGAAGTTCTTCAGGCTGAAAGCAAGTGACACCAAACAGCAATTCGAATTTACAGAACAAAACAAATAGTGCTAGTAAAGATAATTATGTTAGGTAATTACAAAAAGACAGGACACTTGCATATTTTCCTTTCTTCTAACAGATTTTAAAAGCAAGCTTACATAAAACAACACATATATAATTGTATTATTGGGGCTATAACATATAGAAATGTAACATATTCAACTATAACATCAAAAGGAAGTACATGGGAGCAAACTTAGAGTACAGCAAGGAAATGACACTGGGTGATAACAAATCCACAGGAACAAATAAAGAGAATAAGAAAAAAGAATAAATTCAAATATTAATGTAATAAGCTCTATAAATATAAATATTTGCTCTCTCTACTTCTCTGAGCTTCTTTAAAATACATAAAATTATATAAATAATTATGACAATGTAACAATCTACTCTTGGGTTTGTAACATATAGGTGTATTATGTATTATAATAATTGCAAATACAAAGAAGAGGGAATAGATCTATATAGGAGAAACATCTCTGTATCACACTAGAATTTAGTTAGTATAAACTGGGAGTATATTCTGGTAAGATAAATTTTATAAACCCTAGAGCAACCACTAATAATATAACTTTAAAAATTAGCTAGGACTTCCCTGGTGGCGCAGTGGTTAAGAATCCGCCTGCCAATGCAGGGGACACGGGTTCGAGCCCTGGTCCGGGAAGATACCACATGCCGCAGAGAAACTAAGCCCGTGTGCAACAACTAATGAGCCTGCGAGCCACAACTACTGAAGCCCACATGCCACAACTACTGAAGCCCACATGCCACAACTACTGAAGCCTGTGCACCTAGAGCCCATGCTCCGCAACAAGAGAAGCCACCGCAGTGAGAAGCCCACACACCACAACAAAGAGTAGCCCCTGCTTGCCGCAACTAGGGAAAGCCCACATGCAGCAACAAAAACCCAACACAGCCAAAAATAAAATAAATAAAAATAAATAATTCACTTTTTAAAAAGTAAAAATTAGCTAGAAAATTATTAAAGAAATTAAAATACTGGAAAATATTCACTTAATGCAATAAAAAGCAGTAAAGGATGAACAGAAGAACAAAAGAGTCATAAGGCATATGGAAAAGAAAAAGTAAATCAGCAAGTATAAATCCAATGTTATCAATAATTACATTAAATGTGAATGGATTAAACAATCACATCAAAGGCAAAGATTGGGGCTTCCCTGGTGGTGCAGTGGTTGGGAATCCGCCTGCTAATGCAGGGGACGCGGGTTCATGCCCCGGTCCAGGAGGATCCCACATGCCGCGGAGCGGCTGGGCCCATCGGCCATGGCCACTGAGCCTGAGTATCCGGAGCCTGTGCTCCGCGACGGGAGAGGCCGCAGTGGTGAGAGGCCCGCATACCGCAAAAAAAAAAGGCAAAGACTGTCAGTCTGGAATTAAGAAATAAAAAGATACAATTATAAGCTATTTACAAGAGATACAGTTCAGTTTCAAAAACATAAATAGGTTGAAAGTACAGGGATGAAAAAAGATACAACATTCAAGCAGCAACCATAAGAACTGGAAAGTCCACAGAGACATAAGACAAAATAGACCTTAAAACAAAAAAATATGTTTCTAGAATTAAAGAGGGACAACAGCAAAAAGGTCAATTCATCAGGAATATATAACAATTACAAACATAAATGCACTTAATATCAAAGTCTCAAAATATATGAAACAATTCTGACAGAAAAGGGAAAAACAGACAAACAATAATAATTGGAGACTTCAATACCCTACTTTCAAAAATGGAGAAAACTAGCAGAAGATCAACAAGGATCAGAAGACTTGAACACTATAAACCCACTAGAACTAAGAGACATGTATAGAACACACCACCTAACAACAGCAGAATGCACATTTCTTCTCAAGCGCAAACCATACATTCTACCGGATAAACATGGTAGGACATAAAACATGCCTCAGTTAAATTTAAAAGCACAAAAATCCTATAAAGTATATTAGGAAATAGTTTAGATGAATTAAAACAAAAACACAACAAGCCAAAACTTAAGGCACACAGCTAAAGTAGTGTTTAGATCTATCAACGTAAATACCTACATTAAAAAGAAAAATCTCAAATCAATAACATAACATTTAGGGAAACGTAAACCAAAACTACAAGATACCACTTCACAGCCACCAGAATGGCTATAATCAGAAAGACAGAAAAACAAGTGTTGTGGAGGGTGTGGAGAAACTTCACTGGAACCCTCATAATGCTGGTGGGAATGTAATACGGTGCATATTCTTTGGAAAACAGTTTAGCAGTTATTCAAAATGTTAAACACTGTTACCATGAACGAGAAATTCCCACTCCTAGATATATACCAAAGAGAAATAAAAATAACAAATACACAAACCTGTACGTGAATGTTCATAACAGCATTATTCCTAAGGGTCAAAAAGTGGAAAACAACCCAACTGTCCATCAACTGATGAACAGGTAAACAATATGTGACATATCCATCCTATGGCAATAAAAAGGAATGAGTACCGATATACACTATAACATGGATAAATCTTGAAAACGTACTCAGTAAAAGAAGCCAGCCACAAAAGATCTCATATTGTATGATTTCACTCACATGAAAATGTCCAGGATAGGCATCTCCAACCTCAGCTGACTTCTCAGAACTACTGCCAATCCATCTGCTTATCCTTGGTCAGCTCCATCCCCTATTCACTTCAACATAAATTCTAAGCCTTCACCAAGCCACTCTCCTCAAATCCCTTAACTCACCTCCACAACTCTCAACCTCCCTCAGCAGACAATCTTGCTTTCTACCTCAAAACTAATCTCTCAGTTTCCTCTCTGTAAACGTGTATCTGTTCTTATGCTCATTTAATTCCCTTTTCCCTTCAAGTCACAGAAAGGAATATAGAAACAAACTGACTCTAATATCAGACTCCTCCATGTAATTCAGTTCTAAACACTGTCATGAAGAATGCAATGAAAATCAAATGGTTCATCTAACAAAAGATCTGAGGATCTATAAATACACCTAATCCAAAGTTAACATTATTGCAGGAGTTCAAAAGTAAAAAATTAGGCACAGCAAGATATTTTTAACAAGCTAGTCATAAGGACACTTGATATCTCCTTCTTTACATACCTGTTGAATGTTTGAAAGTCCCTGGCACAGTGTCAGGAGATACCCTCAACATTCTGAGATCTGAAGAGTGATACTCCAACTCTCTAGTTGGCTCATGAGGAACAGATGGAGGCAATACAGATGCAAAAGACTGATTAATGTCCATATTAGAAAGACATACCTATGAAAAGAGATAAAAAATGAAGAAAATAACATTAATTTTAGACTTCATCTACTAAAAAATAACCTCATTTTTATGAAAATGAATGTTAAGCAGTTATACCAGTTCCTCAAGATCATATTCTCAACCCTCCTGAATTCATATATAGATCATATCTTGTTTGGTTAATTCCAGGAAGGCTCTACAAATTATTTGAGGGTTTGGAAGTCTACCTGTATAGAATATTACAGATAGGAGACCTAGAAGTGTTCTATTACTCAGAAGTTTGCTACTTAACAATAGTATGATCTGAACTATGGTAATATTCTTGACAAGCTCAAGGACTTGTTTTTTAAGAAGGAGAGGTATGTTAGGGAAAGGAAAGAGGAAAGGAGGGAAGAGAGAACAGAAATATTTTCAAGAAATCCACAAATGTTTAGAAGAAAAATAAACGCATCAAAGAACTGTATCTGTGATCAGTTACCAAAAATCATAAGTTCTCAAATTTTTTGAAACAAAAGTAGTGGGAAATATAAACTGATGAAGTAAAGGTTAAATGCTGAAAAAGAAGTTCCTGAAGTTTCATGACATTCCAGCAAGTCCTTGTTAAAAAAGAAATCAGAGGGGACTTCCCTGGCAGTCCAGTGGTTAAGACTTCGCCTTCCAATGCAGGGGTGTGGGTTCGATCCCTGGTTGGGGAGCTAAGATCCCACATGCCTCATAGCCAGAAAAACAAAACATAAAACAGAAGCAATATTGTAACAAATTCAACAGACTTTAAAAATGGTCCATATCAAAAAAAAATCTTAAAAAAAAAAAAGAAATTAGAAACTATTAGTACTGATGTTGGTACATAAACATTACACAACTTTTCACCAAATTCACAGTATACTCTCATATAAAAACAACATACCACTTTTATTTTCCTAAAAAGTTATTCCAGTGCTGCCCTCTCAGGAGGGAGTCTAAAAATGTACATAAGCATGAATTTTTCTATCCTCTTTTATGAAAGATTTTTCAGTGTGTAGTAACAAATATTCTTAAGAAGCTGGCAGAATGTGGAAATAAATAATTCTACTTCTACTGCCCATATAGTTTCTCTAGACCCATGGTTCTCAAATGGGGAAGATTTTGCACTCCCCCACCTCCCCCCACCAAGGAACGTGTGGCAATACCTGGAGACATTTTTCGCTGTCATAACTTTAGTGGGGGTAATGTTACTGACATCTAGTAAGTAGAGGCCAGGGATGTTGCTAAACATCCTAAAATACACAGAACAGCCCCCCACAACAAAGAATTATCCAATCCCAAAGCAATAGTGTAGAGGAACCCTGCTCTAAACATAGCACAAAGTTCTTAGTTTTCAATTATCCTACTGCCAAAGGAGACATGCAGCTCATTAATAGCATGGGTTTGAACTGCACTGGTTCACTTACACATGGATTTTTTTTTTTCAATAGTAAATACTACAGTACTACACACGATCCAAGATTGGTTGAATCTGTGGATGTGGAAGAACCATGAATATGGTGGAATCGGGGATACAGGGGGCCAACTGTGGATCTTCAACTTCGCAGAGGGTCAGTGCCCCTAATTCCCACATTGTTCAGTCAACTGTATATATCACATATATGATAGATAAATACTTGTGTGTGCTCATGCATGCACTGTGTTTAATAGAAGTTTTCCCCTAAAGCTTCCAAACATAGGGGAAAAAATTTCTATTCCAATCTTGACTTTGATAACATTTCAAAGCTTCGAAATATATAGATTATTAGAGCAGTTAATAAAAAAGAAAATGCAAAATGAAAAAGATGAGATATATTTATTTAAGAGATCAACAGATGTTTGTCACTAAAAATTAAAGGAGTCAGGAGGGAAAAAAAAATCAAGATTTGTTTATCTCCTAGTTTTTATCAATAATGAAGACAGAATCAAAGACAATGAAGAAACCAAGAAATGCTAACACCTCTATAAGAACTGAGAAAATCTGTAAGTCACTCTGATTTTAGGAAAAAAATGAATTATTCTGATCTAAGCAAGGTGAATTTGAGATGTTGGGACTATTCACAGGAAAATTTCATGCAAGAAATTTCTACCTAGGAGAAATAATACTAGGGTCTTAAAATAGAGATGATAACCATCCACACAGAGAAAAGCATTTAAACCTTGAGAGGAAACAAATTCTTTGGGATGGAGTGGGGACCAACAAAACAAACACAAAAGAAATCTAAGGAGTCAACCTTAAATAATATTTAAGAGTTACGTGGCCAAAATAAGGGATACTAAAACAGTATTTTATTATAGAGGTTAAAAGAATGTAATATGCTGCTGCCAGGAACAAGGAGAGAGAAGGAACAGAATAATGAATTAGAGTAGGAAGTCCTGGTAAGAGTCTAATGGTCTAGTTTCAGTAAAGGGAACTAACAGCCAGGCACTAACCATGTAAGTGCTACATACCTTATACCCCATTTAACATAACAACATTTGAGGTTGATTATTATTGTTCCTATTCTTTATGTAGACAAGGAAGGAGAGTGATCCTCCAAAATCATTTGCCCAAGGCACAAGGCTAATAACAAAGTAACTGAACAGGGTTTTGACTCCAATTCTCAAGTCTCTTCATAGCCCTAACCTACATCATACATAAGTGGATACCCAAATAATCATTTAGAGAATGATGGATACGTATCAAAGTGAGGCAAACAAGTATGAATGCCTCTTCTGAGACACAGATGAGAATAAGGAAGAAACCAAAGAGTAGGCAAACCCCCTGAGAGCAAGCTGGGCCACGCAGGAAGATTATCATCATGTCTGGCTCATTGTTTCCCTCATATTAGCATTACGTAACTCCCAGACCATAGAAGAGAGCTAAGAGTGAAAGACAATATAGAGAACAGCATCCTCCCTGGACTAAAAACCTACAGTTAAGGGCAAATAAAATTTGAAATTGTGTCACAGTTAATCTCAGCACAACACTGTTAACTGAATATACATCTTCATGTCTTTAAATATATTTTATCTACATGAAAAGTTGATGACATAAATTACAAAAGTAGCACTATCAAAAAAATTAGAAACTCTCAATTTAAATATAATTAACACTGCTGTATGTTATATATGAAAGTTGTTAAAAGTAAATCCTAAGAGTTTTCATCACCAGGAAAAAATATTTTTTCTATTTCTTTAATTTTGTATCCATATGAGACGATGGATGTTCACTAACT
Organism: Aethalodelphis obliquidens; assembly: GCF_003676395.1. NCBI lineage: Eukaryota > Metazoa > Chordata > Mammalia > Artiodactyla > Delphinidae > Aethalodelphis > Aethalodelphis obliquidens. The sequence continues at coordinate 17,920,638 of NW_020837984.1, read as the reverse complement.
TTATTGTGGTCATCATTTCATGATGTATGTAAGTCAAGTCATTACACTGCATCCCTTAAACTTATACTGTGTTGTATGTCAATTATACCTCAATAAAACTGGAAGAAAAAGGCAAAAAGAAACTCAAAGTTTAAAATTGATATTTTGTTTCTCATTCTTATTAAAACTAACTCTGACCTTCACTCTTGCCAAAATGATGCAAAATCTTGGCTTTGGTTTCACTGAAGAACAGTTTATGGTATAGTGGTTAAGTATATTGACAAGGTTAGTGTCAAATACTAGTTCCCCTACTTGCAAGTTCCTTAACCCTCTAAATATCAATTGTAAAATGGGGATGATAATAATCCCCAACAATCCTCCCTGACAGGATTGACCAAAGGCCTAAATGAATTGAGGCATGTAAGTAAATCTCTTAGCATATTATTTGAGCACAGTGTGTTAGCTATCATTTTCATCCCCATCGTTATTAAATTGAAAATTAGAATTAAACAATGTCTAGAATGTTGAAGAAAATAAAACTAACCTAACAGTTCTCTATATTAAAATTTTTAAATAAATTGTAAATAAAAGGAAAAATTCATCACAATATCTTTGTTCAGTTTCTCTTTTCAACTACCTGAACCTAAAGGTCAAAATATAATTGCAGGGACTTCCCTGGTGGTCCAGCGGTTGAAACTCTGCACTCTCAATACAGGGGCCCAGGGTTCAATCCCTGGTCAGGGAACTAGATCCCACATGCCGCAACTAAGACCCGGCGTAGTGAAATAAATAAATAAATAAATATTTTAAAATATAATTGCAACTCAAATTAGCAGCTTTCCAATGACATACTAATCTTATACGTGGGAAAACTGGAAAAGGAAAGTAACATTAAGTATACCACATATATGACCTAACTGTCTTTAATGACTAACAGAATGTAAGGATATATTATCAGGAAGTGGGACCCAGATTGGAGCTGACAGTATCAGACAAAACCGGATGAGCAATGGAACCAGAGAAACATTAAAGCCAAAAGATCCAAGGATCCAGGTAAATGAAGCCTTGTACATAAAAGAAAATTGTGACTTCAAGATACCTCTGAAGTTAAAATCTTTCAGGGGTTTCTAAACAAATACTTGAATATGTCAGGGCCTATATACCAAGGCCTGTACATTGAAGGCCAGAGGGGGAAAAAAGCACAACTGAATATCTCCATGAATGAGTCTAATCTTAACACCATCCCAAAGGTTCCTGCTGGCACAATTTGGAAGAGTTAAGATGCCTCAAGATGAAAGGCCTGCAAGCTCCAAAGGATGGCCTTTTCCAAAACACCACAGAAGTCACTAAATCTCATGGTCTACGAAGCACAAATATTTCTTTTACGCCAACCTCTAACAAATTAATGCAGCATATTCCTGGATATCAGATGAAAACCAGATTACACATCACAATTTGGTATTAGAGGATATAAATGGCCCTATACTTTCATCCCCATTTTTCAACTAAAATATTTCTTTCCCTACCGCATAAGAAATGTCAAACAGAAAAACTTACAGGCTCTTCAAAACTGCTCTCTTCCTTAGATGGTAGCTGTACAGTAGACTGCCAGTGCAGGGAGCTGTCACAAATCTCTAGATCATCAAGCAAATTTTCTAAACCTGCTAGCTTAATGCACTCACCAGTCAAGTCACCTTGGTCACATATCTGGGAAACAGTAAAGAGTAAAAGTAAAAACAAATAACAATACCATTTTCTGAAACAATACTGGAAAAGACCATGTCTCTCCCCAACAATCATTTTATTGTCTCACCTCTCTTTGTAGTTCAACAACTCTTTTCCTGCATACAACATCATTTTCATCTAGGCTACAGCATTCAGTATCATCATCCAGAGTATAGATGTCAGATTCAGCCTTCCCCTGCAGGCCCTCTACAAAATAGGAGTCATTTTGCATAATTGTATAGACAGTAAAACTGGACTTGGCTCCCACAGGCCAAGGAATTTCACCTTGGTCTATATCAGCTTTCAGCAATGTCTCTTGGCCAACTGCAATTAATGATGCATCGCTGATCACTGGCAAAGTACCTTGTGACTTTGCATTACATGCCACCAAGTTTGCTGAAAAGCTGCTTCCTACAGCTGCAGATGGACCTTCAATGACGTTACTAGAGTTTCCATTCTTACCCAAAATACAGTTTGAGGAATCTGCAACTTCTTCAAAGGTGTGCTGCTTTAAATCTTGTAAAACCAAAGAATCTGAAGTCCATACTTTCATTGGATAAATAATGTTTGAAGATCCTAACTTCTCTGCAAGGTCAAGAGCAGAAACAGACTTTATCTTCCCAATGGGAAGAAATGGTTCATTGTCTGTATCATACTGAAATAAAGCTGACTGTGTCTTGCCAAGACCAACAGCCTGTCTGAGAGATTTTTCACTTAAAGAAGATGACGACTTAAGCTCTGGACTAAGAGAAAGTGGCTTAATGAATATTTCCTGAGGAGCACTGGGGAGTGATTTTATATTAGGATGCCAGTACAGGGAGCTATCACCATCATCTTTTTTATACAACAATGGTTTTGAAGCTGCTGATTCAAACACCCCAGGAGTAGATTGATAGTGTGGGTGATTAAGTTTATCAAAGAAAAAGTTTTCAGCATAATTTAATAGGGAAAGATCTGGATTTTTTGGTTCATTTTCTTGGCTGTCATTTGTTAAAGATTTATTGATGTCAGTTTGGATTTCATTTACTGTACTCTCTTTCTCAGAAGGTTCAATAGAGGCAATAACTGCCTGAAAGGCTACATTTTCAGTAGCATCAACATTTTTCCCACCAAAAGCAGAAGGTGGCTTTTGGTTTCCTTCTTCTTGAAAACACAGCTGTTCTGATGTCTCATCTGAGTTGGATTTAATAGTCTGAAGAGGACCACCAAAAACCTCCATCTTAGAGGTATCATGCCCCGTGGAGAGTATATGTGCTTCTGACACTTCTACAGAATTATCAGTAACTACAACATTCTCAATGTATTGTATTTCTGAAGATCTGGGATGCACCTCTGATAATACTAAAGTATTTCTATTCTCCTTTAGTTCAAAACATTGAGATAATTCTTTCCCCAGATCTTCTTCAATTCCTTTATAACCCTCCAAAGAATCCATCTTTTGTTTCATCTCATTCTCAGCAGGAGCCCTTAAATAAACACTCTCAAAACAATGACTATCAGCTGTCAAGGGAACCTCTCTTCCTCTTTCCAACAAACAATGCAAAAAACAATGTGGCGTTTTACTATAAAAGCGAGGAGCAACTTCATGTGGAAAAGAAACACAGTCCTTACTGATTAGACATATTTCTGGATGGTGTGAAGCTCCCTGTTTGCTCCATGGCATATCTGAAAAAGGGGCACTAAAATTGTCACTTTCCTTATGAATTTTATTTTTATCAATTGTGTCAGATGAATCTGAATAAGAATCACGGTCCTTACTGGTTAAATATTTTTCTAACTGTTGTAAAGCTTCCTGTTTCCCATATTGCACATATGAACAAGAAGCATCAAAACTGTCACTTCCTTTGGGAGTTATGTATTCATCACTTGTATCAGATGCAGTTGAAAAAGAAACTTGATCTTTATCAGCTAAATTGGTTTCTGGCTCCTGTATAACTTCTTGTGTCTTCCATGACATATATGAATAAAGAGCATCATAACTATCAGAGTCTTTGGGGGTTTTCAGATCCTCAAGTGTATCAGGTGAAACAATCTCTTCTTTAGTCCCTTGTTCAAGAGTTAATAAAGAGCGCTGAGAGTCAATAGCTGTACTACCTATAAGTGGGTGCTGAGATACTCTAAAGCAACTGTTAACTAAGTTTGAAGCTACTTCTGAGGCTGCCTGGAATAAAGCTTCACTAACTTCCGACGGTCGAGAAAACCATTCAGTGTCTTCAGACTTACCAGGAATTCCCCTGAAAATATACAGTTAAAAATAAATAAATAACACATTAAAAACATTTATTTTTTAAAATACTAACATGAAAAAATACAAAACTGATATGTCACTGAAATCGAGGTTATTTGAAAGTATATTGAAAAACAAAGTCCTAATTTCAAATTCCTTTAGGGTGGCTAATGATTGAACAAAGCAAATTCTTTTAAAACAGAAGGTAAACTACCATCCTATGACCCTGATATTTTCTCAGGCTTCCCTCAAAACAATATTGCCCCAAAAAGTGATTCTTTAAATGAAAATATCAAACTTTACTATTTAAAATGCATAGTTTATCACCTACCATAATTTAATATTCATTTAACCTGCATTAATTCTTCTACTACTCATTTATTATGCTCTTGAAAACCAATTAAGTGAGTTACTCCCCAAACAAAACAGTAACCTAAGCATTGGTTGACTATTGTGTATAGAACACTTTTCACAAAAGTAATTTTAAAGTAATACATAGCACAGGGCAGAGGTTTTTACTCCGTAAACATTTATACTTTTTAATTTAAGGCTTCTTTTTTATTTCTAAAAGAAGAAAACATATTCTTGGATAATTCCAAATATGCTTTGGAGAATTCCAGACTTGTCTCTCATTATGACTAAAGGGCATTAATTTGGAGTAACTGTTAATTTCGATGTGTTTATTAGAAAAATCGTGTTAGTTCATATTCGCACCTCCTATGAAGGATAGCTAGATTCATTCAATATTGGCTGACAAAAATGACAGTGCCAAACAAGCTAGTGACCATGAAATGAATGCTTTTTACAGAATGGGTGTGGGCTGATGAGCAGCAAAAGGGAAGATTTAGAAGGAAGAAAATTAGTGTGCCTTCTAAATTAAAATATGCCTAATATACTAGAATACATTAGAAATTATTTTTAAAGAAACTGAAGTCCCCTGGCTCATTTTTACACATATTACTATGCCAAATTAACATGTATCATGCCTTAATTTAGGGCCTTGTTATCTTCAGAGTGTGTACTGAGAATATCTAGCTCCCAACCCAAAGTCTCACCTGAAGTCATTAATATTAGTAACAACTTAGAAGAAAAGAAAGAGTAGAAAGGTTACATGCAAACAGAAAAATAAATCATCCTACCTCAGAGGAGCAAAATCTAGTTCACTTTGGTGAAACAAGGAATCAGGCCCAAACTCTTGATCTTTTGTCAAACATGTCAGCAAAGGCAAATCAGGAGAAGCGAAATTGTCTTGTATGACTGCAAAGTTTCAAATATAAAGATGTTGGGAATGCTGAAAATTAATTGTTTAGCTTATATAGTATTTTAAAGAACCTAAATATGCTGCCATCTGGAAGTTTCTACAAGCATTAGAATGATAATATAACAGCAGCAGCAGCAAATACCATTTATTAATAGCCTGACAAGATCCAGGCACTTAACATACAATATTTTATTTAATCCTCATAACAACCTTGAAGTATAGGTATTTTTATACCCATCTTATAGATGAGGAAACATGATCATAAATCTTAAAGAATACTAAGTAATTTGTCCACATTCAAATAGATTAAGTACCAGAGTGCAATCTGAATCTAAACACTCTACTTTTTAGCAAGTGCTCCTAACCATTATGAGTGTTTCTTCCTATCTTACATCAAAGTGTGGTCCACAGACTCCCAGGCATCCCTAAGACACTCTCAGAAGATGCCTGGGATCAAAATTATATTCAAAGTAATATTAACATATCATGTGCCTTATTCACTCTCACTCTCTTATAAGGATACACTGGAATTTTCCAGAAGCTACATTACCTATGATAAAGCAACATCCTGAATGCAGAAGCCACTTGTCTTCTATTAAGTCAGACATTAGTTTTTTCTTTTTTAAGTAAAACAACGCTAGTCTTCTAAACATTTTTGGTTTGGAAAATAGTTATTTTTCTAAAAAACTAGATAATTTATGTTAACATGCAATGGAGTTGTTACTTTTTAATGAGTCGATAAATATTTTTTAAATTTCTCAGTTTTAATAATTTCTAATATGGGAAAATATCAATAATCCACATCAACAAAAGTTCTCAGTAACTTTAAAGTGTGTCAAGGAAATTCTGTGAACAAGAAGTTTGAGAATTGCTAATATAAAGGAAAAAAAGTTCTTCTGAATTCCTGAATGCCACCTTAAATAAGGTTTATTATAATGTCCTTAAATATGTACAACTAGGTATAAACTCCTTATTCCTTATAGTATTTCTACAACTATAAAACAAAAAAATATTAATAGAAACAAAACTATAAAACCAACAGCATTCTATTTCATATTAATTTAAATAGATTGGTGATGTTTTGCTAAAACTGAATTGTTCTTTCAATATAAAGGCAATACTGTTGCTACAGTATACTTTCTTGATTTCAGAATGCCTCTAATAATACTGCATACCTTCCCTATCATAACTGTCACACTCTTGTTTTAATCTTTGGTCTGTCTGCTTCCCACCTAGATTATCAACTCCATGTCTGCATTATTCACAGCTGTACCCTCAGTGCCTAGCAAAGTACCAGCTACATTTAGTAGGCACTCAAAATACAATTATTTATTTACTGAATGGATTAATTAAAAATAAGAAACTGAAAGATAACGATAACCTTTACCACCAAGGACTAATCGGTATGGTTCCTCTTTGGCTACAGACTCAGTCTTAAACCTTCATAACAGAAATCTTTACCCCTCTAAGAATCATGAAGATTTTTTAACAAAGACCCCACATTTCCTCACATTTTGGCAATTACTGATGGCCTGGATCACTCTTTTTTGAGATACCTAACTGTTCTGGCACCAGTCATCATCATGACATTTGCCATTGGTGAGGTACACCCTACAATGACTGGATTCAAGCATAACAAAAAAGCAATGATGAAATTTCCTCTGGCCATCAGATCCTGGGATCTAATAATTAAAATGTTCTACTTTATCTATAGTAAATGAGAAGCTGGAGTTATAAAACTTTACATTAGAAAATACATTAGAAGCCATGTAGCACAATCTCCAACCCAATGCTGAAACTATCCTATTAGAGAACTTCGCTTGACATTTTGCTATGACATAATGCTCACTTTTTTTTGTTATACAGCCTTTCCAGTATTAAATGGCTCTATTAGAAAGTTCTTTCTTGTATCAAGTTGAAAACGGCCTCCCTATAAGCTACGTAGTCTCATTTTAACCTCTAGAATAGGAATTAGCAAACATTTTCTATAAAAGGTCAGCTAGTAAATATTTTACGCTTTGTTGATCACACACGGTATCTCTATCCTATATACTTCTTTTCTTTTTACAATCCTTTAAAAATGCTAAAACCTTTTCTAGCTCACAAAATCAGGCCTTAGACTATGGCTAGTAGTTTGCAGACTCCTGCTCTAAACCACTATCCAACTCATCCCATGGTACTATTATTTTCCTTTTACTGTATTGTCTTCCCAAAAGAAGAAGTAGCTTTCATCTATATATCCCTAGCATCCAACACACAATAGGCACTTAGGTATTTGTTAAATAAATGAATAAATGAAAAATACATTGCTTCCTCTTTAGCATGACAGCCCTTCAAATACCTGATCATAGCAAAGTCTTCCCTTTCATCTACTATCATGGTAATCTCCTCCCACAAGGGAACTCTAATGTTAACATCTTTCTTAAAATATAAAACTAAAATTGACTTTGATGATCTACATCACTGAATATACTGGCACTAGTATTTTTACTTGGATAGTATTTGCTTGTATTTGAAAGGAACTTGTTGAATTAATTCCTAATTCTTGCTCCTCTACAAAACTCTGATACGACAACTCCATGGTTGAATCCCACTCCCTTGACAAAAGTTAATTGTAAAATATGTGGTTGTGGCATTTTCTTCAATTTTTGAAAATAAAAATCTGAAGAAAACGGAAGGAAAAACCAAAGAATATTTGTCTGAATTATGATTTAGGAATGAAAAAACTGAAATTACCATATTGGCTAAGCATTCTTATATATGTGCAACAATCCAAAGTAGTGATAATACAATTCTACCTCCTACCTTGATGATTTGAAAAGTACTTAAAGTTCATCTTTTGTAAAGAGCTAATAAATCAGTTCCACATTAAACAGAGGAAAGCAGGAAGCTCTACCTCAGACAAGTCATTTAACCTCTTTATCTCAATGTCTGGGTCTGAAAACTTAGGATAATAATATATGTCTTAACTAATTTTAAGAATCTAATGAGCTTAAGCATGAACATTTGTTTTTTGTTTGTTTTTTATACATCATGGAGCCTCCACTGCTGAGAGAAGTAGTCAAAGGATAAATATATGGTTTACATATATGTTTACAAATTCAGGACTAAGGAGGCATACCCACTAGAGGAAGTTACCACTTTTTTCCCTTCTGAGAGCAACAAGGGGAGATAAAATGAGGAGCAACTGCACATTTAAATATAACTAGGCCAGTTGGCCAGTGTGGAAAACGAGAAATAAGCTACTACCTTTGAGTACAGTTCTACAGAGCTCCTCAGCTCAAGAAAGGATTTAGACGCAAGATTTGCACTCCCCCATAAGTATTTTACAAATGTGAGGTATTACTACTAGTTAAAAATAAAGAGGCATTACCTAGCAATGGCGAACATAAGAGATCTCTGTTCGACTCCTTTACTTGATTTTCTGATTGGGTCAATATACCTTCCTCCAGAGAGGGGAAGTCTGTCACTTCAGTCCCTTTCTCTCTCACATTAAACCTGGTCTGGGTTGTATCCAAGGTGTGGGAAGAGTCCATTTCTTGAGGAAGATAATGCCAAGATTCTGTTCTCTAAAACAATAATTTTGAAGGAAAATATGCTAAATCATTAACTGAGTTACCATACATATTAACATTTAGATTAAAACGTCCCTTCACGTAGGATACAGCTTCCTATTTCACAACATTCTCATCAAAATTTGTAAAAAGTAAAGCTGTTCTGTGTTTTTCACAATATTGATAACATTTTTGATCTTTTCCCATTATTACCCATCTTTCAACATGTTGAATCACTGGCATTTCTGCTATTCTTTAATAGTTACTTCTCATCATTAAAACAATAAATTTGGTTCTTCATGATGAAATCTTACAATGTGATAATAATAAAACTGAAAAAAAGATTCCAAACCTAAAGCTACGATATTCTCTACATGTGACCACTTTACTGAATTCTTACTTGCTATACTAGTTTCTAGCGGACTTCTCAGTGCAAAACATCATATGGTTCATGCGTAGTGAGTGGTTCACTTGTCTCTTTCAAATATTTACTCTTATATTAGTGGCATGATTCAGAAAAATGTTTCTCAAAGTATCTATAGGAAGGATCAGTTTTTCCTACTTCCTATTCATTACAGACTGACATTTTATTAAAATACTAATAAAAATTAACAGGTAACAAGTAAAAAAAAATAATAAACTAATTTTAAAAACTAGTAAAAATAACTAGGAAAATGAAATTGAAAAGATATATAAGCCCAAAATACAAAACACAAGTCTAAGTATCTGATTTCTAGTTCTAAAAAACATCAAATTGCTATAAAAGTTTCTAAACACTTCTTAATTCTTGTACTTATCTCTTGACAGTAACAAGCAATTCATGGCCTGGCACCAATCCACAGACCACACTAGGTAGCAATGTTGAAATAAAGTTGAATTAAATACTAACGGTAAGCAGTTTTTAAACACATTTTCTTTTTAAATTTGGTATTAGTTAATAATTAAGAATATTCGTCCTGGGCTTCCCTGGTGGCGCAGTGGTTGAGAGTCTGCCTGCCGATACAGGGAACACGGGTTCGTGCCCCGGTCTGGGAGGATGCCACATGACGCGGAGCGGCTGGGCCCGTGAGCCATGGCCGCTGAGCCTGCGCAAATGGAGCGTGTGCAACGGGAGAGGCCACAACAGTGAAAGGGGCCCGCGTACCACAAAAAAAAAAAAAGAATATTCGTCCTATCATGCTATTATTCTTTTATTTTCATTTTAAATTAATTTTATTAGGAATCAGCACTAAATTTGATCAAACTGCATTATAGCATCTTTTTTTCCCCAATTACATCTGTTAAAATACAGCAATAAATTTCTTCATATTGCAACAACTTCACATTTCTTACTTGGTAGTAGTAGACTAGACCTTAATCATATTTGCTAGCAGTCTTTTACATTTTCACTCATTAGATTAATCAGTATTTTAGAATGCTTCTTTTGTTTTCTAACCTTGTTCTATATTTTTTAATACAAGGAAATTTGATTTTCCTTAAAAATATAAAAGATTTCATCAGTGAATCCATTAGATCCAGAAACCTTTTTGATAGCTGGTACTATTATAACATTCTTGATTTCTTCCTAGTTCTAATCCAACTCTATAAGCTTTGATAGGTTTGTATTAAGTCTATTTTATTAAGGTATTTTTCTTTTTCTTGACTGGATTTGCTAGGAATGTATATATTTTGTCTTGAATTTAACAATTCTGTTTTCTAACTTAATTATTTGTTTTTCTCTTTGCCATGTTTCTTCTACTTGCAGTTTTTCATTATTTACGTAAAATTTTTTGTTAAATAATGAATTCACTTGATTTACATTTATTTGTTTAAATAAAAAGATGAGACATTATATTGACGGCAATCAACATGCTTAGATATATAATGTACTGATTTTCATTATTTTGTAGTCTATTACTCTCCTTCCTTAATCAACTCAAATTTTTTTAAGAGAATATATATTGTTTTCATTCCCAAATGACCCACGCATAAAAATATGTTGTACTACAATTTAGAAAGATTTCACAATTTCAACAAGACTTTTTTCTTTAAAGGATTATTTCCAGTATTTAAAATTCACCAACCAAATGCTCTTACAGTAAGTTAAAAAAAAAAAAAAAAAAAAAGATACACAACTATCCACTACCTAATATCAGTTATATAAATAGATATAGAGAAAAATATTGGAGTGAATATTCTAAAATATTAACACTACTCATCTATGGCTTATGGGATTATAGACCTTTCACATTCCAAAATATACCAATCCCATCTATGTCAGATAAATCAGTCAAATCCTTAACATCGAACATTACTACTGGAAACATGCTTTTTACATTTTTAATACTTGAAAATAAAAGGAATACGAGAATGATTATTTTAATTTTTTTCTTTTGAGAGCACTCTATTCAATAGGGGATAGTGGGCCAAATGAACAGGTTTTAAAGCAAGGGAATTCCAGTCATCTTGTGACTCTCATTATAGCAAAATCTCGGGTCCCCAACTCATCTCTTAGCCCCTTTGACCGGGGTTTGAGCCTCATCCCATAGTTTATTCCTCACTACTGATGAGAGACATATCCATGTGTTCTCCTGCCCATCCTTTGACCTCCACAGATCACTTACTTAACTCTAGCTCCTCAACTGCAATAATTTTGTAACCTTCTGAAGACAACTAACCTGTCACATTTACACTTTTCATAATTCCTTTCTTACTTGTATTTCCCTCTTTACCACTCTGAGAGTTCATAATCATCCTTATAATCACTACCTTGCAAACATCTCTTCTTTCTTACCCTTTTCCCCGACTATCCTATTTGCCTGGCAAAAGCACAGTTCTGGTTGAACCTTCTGCTTGTCTTAATCCAAGCAGTAGCACACTGCTGAAGAAAGCACACACCTACACTGGTTTTCCTTTAGACTGATGACATTAAACCTCAAGGGCACTCAGCCTTGCCTGGAAATTCTACTCTATTTTCCGGGTAAGTTGATTGGCTAAAATGATTACTTTATACTTTCTCTCCTCAGAACTACTGAACCCTCCTTCCTCATTTTTCAACTGATGACCTCATTTCCTACTTTAGTAAGTGAAGAACAGGAGGTGGACCTTCCTTATCTTCCTAGCACAAGATCTACAACCCCATTACCTAACCCAGCTTTTCATCTTGTGATTTAAAAAAAGTCTTACTACCTATCAAAGACCTTCCCATCTCATTCCATTTTTTTTCAATGATTTCTTTCCTATATGTGATTCTCCCATTTTCCTTCATGCATTTTCCCTTTCTACTGAATCATTCCTCTCTCCATGTAAACATGCTCTTATAATTTCCCCTCATAAAATAAAATTTAAAAAAATTTGTTGACCATTCTTTTCTTTCTGCTTATTTTGCTGCTATGATTCTGAGTGTTATACCTTTTTAACCAATATAAAAAGGGCCTCAAATCTCTAAATATTTTTTGACAGATGTGAAGAGGGATGACAAATAAACAACAGAATAAATACAAACAAATTTTGAGGGAGAAGTAAAGGTTGGAGATACAAACTTGGGATTTTTAAGTACACAGGCATATTTAAAGCCCTAGATCTAGACAAGAACCAAAACATTCCAACATTTCAAACAGAAGTTAAAAACTCAAATGTGTTTTTACAGGGAGGTAAAAGAAATGAGGTACAGGGAGGTAAAAGAAATGAGTAAACCTGCCTGATATTAGACAGTAATGGGACCTGTGGCCAACTATGCACTGCATGCACACTTTAAAGTATTCTGTTTAAAAATTTTTAAAACACTGTGCCCCCCCCAATTTTTTTTCTGCAAACCACATTTGAGCCATATGCAGGCCCACAGCTTGCAACCTCCGATTTTAAGGTTTAACAGGGGATGAGAAAGAATAGCCAGAGGAGTAGAAAGAAAACCAGGAGAAGCCGAGAAAGGAAATAATTTTAAGAAGTTAAGCATTGGTTAAGAACATGAAATGCTATTTATTGCATCTAAGATGAGGACAGAAAAGTGCTTACTGTATTCAGCTACACAAATTTGTTGGTGACACTTGCTTTCACAGAAGTGAGGACAGAACACAAGAAGATCAAGTAGAAGAATAAGTAGATCCCAGCCAGTAGATAAGGCATATATATCAAAAAGGAAAAAGGAAAAAAAAATACAATGGATATGATTGTCTATACATTAAAAAGTCCTAAAGAATCTACAAAAGAACTATACTAGAACTAGTAAATGAGATTAGCAAGGTCATAGGATACAAGGTCAATATTGAAAGTCAATTATATTCCTATATAATTGTGATGAACAGTAGGAATTGAAATTTTTTTTAACATTTCAGTAAGTCTAATACAAACGTGTTAAGTTTGGTACACTGAAGGCAACAAAACACTGATGAAGAAATTAGCAATCTAATTAAATCTAAATAAAACTATAAGAACTGTTGTGTCTATGGATTAGAGAACTCAATATTGTTAAGATGTCAATTCCCTTCAAATTGATTTACAGACTCAAGGCAATTTTAATCAAAATTCCAGCAGACTTTTTAAATAGAAATCGACAAACTGATTCTAAAATTTATATGGAAATTCAAAGAATCTAGCATAAACAAAACCATTTTTAAAAAGAAAAACAAAGTGGGAGAACTCACACTACCTGATTTCAAGACAGTACAGTAATTAAGAGCACAGTATTAGCATGATGATAGAGATATAAATCAATGGAATAGAGAGTCCAGAAATAGACCCACACAAAGATGCCAAGGGAAAAGGGAGTATTTTCAGCAAATGGTGTTGGAATAACAATTAGATATGCGTATGTAAGAAAATGAAGCTGGACCCCTACTTCACACCATAATCAAAAACCAACTCAAAACAGATTTAGATATAAATGTGAAACTTAAAACTATAAAACTTCAAAAACTCATTCTCAACTGGGCAAGATTTTGACGCCCTCCTCTCCCCTCAACCATGATACATTTGGCAATGTTTGGAGACATTTTGACATTTACAAACATGGGGCAGTATTACTGATATCTAGTGGGAAGAGGCCAAGGATGCTGCTAAACATCTTACAATACACAGGACAGTCCTGTAAAATAAAGAATTATCTAGCCCAAATATCAAAAGCACCAAGGCTGAGAAACCCTGTTCTAGAAAAAAATATAGGAGAAAATTTTTGTGATCTAGGATTAGGTCAAAATTTACCAGGTTAGACATAAGAAGTAAAAACCATAAAAAAAAAAAATCAATAAACCAACTTCAACTTCATCAAAATTAAAACTTCTACTCTTCAAAAAACAAATAGAACAATTGAAAGGAAAACCAAAGACTGGGAGAAAATATTTGCAAAACATATAAAGGACTTACATCTAGAATATATAAAGAACTCTCAAAACTCAACAAATGGAACAAATCACCCATAAAAAATGGGGAAGAGATTTAAACCAACCCCTTCATTAAGAGGAAACATGGATGGCAAATAAGCACACAAAAAGATGCACATTATCATTAGGAAAATGCATATTAAAACCACAATGAGGGCTTCCCTGGTGGCACAGTGGTTGAGAGTCTGCCTGCCGATGCAGGGGACACGGGTTCGAGCCCTGGTCTGGGAGGATCCCGTATGCCGCGGAGCGGCTAGCCCCGTGAGCCACAATTACTGAGCCTGTGCGTCTGGAGCCTGTGCTCCGCAACGGGAGAGGCCGCAATAGTGAGAGGCCTGGGAACCGCGGTGAGGAGTGGCCCCCACTTGCCACAACTAGAGAAAGCCCTTGCACAGAAACAAAGAGCCACACACAGCCATAAACAAATAAATAAAATTTTTAAAAAAACACACAATGAGACACCACAACATACCTAGAATGACTAAAAATTTTAAAACAAAAACAAAAAAACCTGACAATACCAAGAGCTGGCAAGGATGCAAAGCAACTAGAACTCCTATACATCGTGGGGAATGCAGAATGGTACAGGCACTTCGGAAAACAGTTTGGCACTTTCTTATAATGTTAAACGTACAGTTACCATATCAGCCAGCAATCCCATTCCTAGGTATTTACCCAAGAGAAATGAAACCAGCTGTCTACCTGAAAACCTGTACATAAGTGGAATACTACTCAGAAATAAATTTTAAAGAGCTACTGATTTATGCAACAACATGGATGAACCTCAAAAGCATGTGCCAAGTGAAAGAAGTCAGATTCAAAAATCTACACATGGGACTTCCCTGGTGGTGCAGTGGTTAAGAATCCGCCTGCCACTGCAGTGGGCACGGGTTTGAGCCCTGGTCTGGGAAGATTCCACATGTCACAGAGCAACAAAGCCCATGCGCCACAACTACCAAGCCTGCGCTCTGGAGCCCGTGAGCCACAACTACTGAGCCCGCGTGCCACAACTACTGAAGCCCGCACGCCTAGAGCCCAGGCTCCGCAACAAGAGAAGCCACTGCAAAGAGAAGCCTGCGCACTGCATAGAAGAGTAGCCCCCACTTGCCACAACTAGAGAAAGCCCGCGTGCAGCAACAAAGACCCAATGCAGCCAAAAATAAATTATTTTTTAAAAAATCTACACACTACAATTCTGAAAGGCAAAACTATAGACAGAAATGAGATTAGCGGTTGCCAGGGACTAAGCATGGGGGAGATGACTGACTACAAAGGGGTACAAGGAAACTTTTTGGGAGTGATGGCAGTCAAATGTGTAGTAGTTATATAACTGTATGTATTTGTCAAAGCTCATCAAACTGCACACCTGAAAGAGTTAATTTTGCTGTATTTAAATTATACCTCAATAAACCTGACTTTTTAAAACATGAGGATAAGGTATCAGAAAATAGAGACCAAAAACTCTTGAAAATTTCACTTAACAGGGAGCAGAAACATTAAATGGGGCAGTAGCTGGAGGGAAGAAAGGATGAGACATTTGTACTCAAGTTGCTGGAGCTGATAAGGTCTAGACTGTGACCATGGGGTAAGCAGGGATAGGAGAAGGTTGGGAGGAGTGAAGGAAAAAAATCTCTGCACATTAGATCAAAGATCCAAGAGTTTCAGACCTTGGATGGGTAATGTAAGCTGAAGTGAAAGAAACTAAAAGACGACAGTGTAGCAAGGGCTATAGTTTTCAATGAATAAAAAAAAGTTAATTTGGATGACAGCGACAAGGATGAATGAGCAGAATAACCAGAAGGAGAAAAGAGGGGAGAGAATTAGGAAGTGGTATAATCCTCCAGTTCTTCTGAGGAACACAGGCATAAAGGCAGAAATGAAGAGCTTCAGGATCTATCCACGGTTTATATTTTATAAAACAAGGACCAAAAAAAGGCAAGATATCCATTTTTGGACTGTGCTCTACCATAAACATGCCCTCAGAGAATATTAAACTACTTAGGAATATACCTCTGTATTCGTTTCCTAAAGCTGCCATAATGGACTTACACAAAGTGGAGGGCTTAAAACAACAGAAATTTATTCTCTCACAGTTCTGGAGGCTACAAGTCTGAAATCAAGGTGTTGGCAGGGCCATGCTCCATCCAAAGCCTCTAGGGGAGGATCCTTCTTACCTCTTCCTCTTTCTCGAAGCCCCGGGCATTTCTTGGCTTATGGCAGCATAACTCCATCTCTGCCTCTGTCTTCATAGAGCAGACCTCTTCCTGTGTGTCTCTCTCTTACAAGGACACCAGTCATATTGGATTAAGGGCCCACCCTAAATCCAGTATGATCTCTTCTTAATTTAAATAGTTCTATCTTCCATCACTATATTTCCAAATAAGGTCACATTCTGAGGTGCTGCAGATTGGGACTTCAACACATCATTTTGGGGCACACAATTCAACCCATAACAATCCCCCTTCCATTTAATGATCACAGAGTACCATGCTTTTTCTGGTCAGGGTTTCTCTTAACCCTTTTCACTTGGCAACAGTAAATCTCCTTCCTCCATACCTTGCATTTAATGGATAATAAATGCAATTTAGGGGAAATTGAAGGTACTAGAAGAAATCTGATACCCAAGTTATTAGATAATCAACCTTAAATAATCATTATGAGTAAGGATGCATTTTTTTCTCCAACAAACATATATGAGGCTTTTTCCTATCTGCTCACAATTTTTTCCATTTCTTCTAAGTTTATTACTATGCTCTAGATCAGTGGTTCCCAAAGTATGGTCCAAAGATCCCTGGGGGTCACTGACACCCTTTCAGGGAAGTTAAGTGGGCCTCCCTTTTCTAACTACATATCTATGTAAGGTCAGATTTTCTTCACATAATTCAACCAAAACAATATATCCCAATGGACTAAATGCAGAAGCAGATCTGGGAATTCAGTTATGATGGTTAACTTTATGTGTCAACTTGGCTGTGCCAAGTATTTGGTTAAACATCTGGGTGTGTCTGTGAGGGTGTGTCTGGATGAGATTAACATCTGATCCACAGACTTAGTAAAGGAGACTGCCCTTCTTAAGGTGGGCAGGCCTCATCCAACCCATTAAAGGCCTGAATAGAACAAAAGGCTGAGCAAAAGATAATTCGCTCTCTCTGCCTGATGGTCTTCAAGCTGGGACATCAGTCTTCTGCTTCGGACTTGGACCTGGAGTGGAACTTACACCATCAGCTCACCTGGTCCTCGGACCTCTAGACTTGGGCTAGAACATACACCATCAGTCAGCTCCTGGTTCTCGGGCCTTCAGTTTCAGACTGGAACTATACTATCAGCTCTCCTGGATCCCCAGGACAGATCTTGGGAATTCTCAGCCTCCATAATCACATGAACCAATTCCTTATTTTACATATATATATATATATATATATATATATATATATTTGTATTTACCTATTTACATACGTATATGTTTCCTATTGGTTCTATTTTTCTGGAGAACCCTGCCTAATACACCAACTGTCTTCTAGTAAGCCTGACATTAAAGAGCTATGCAAAACTGTAAAACAATGCCACCCTTTCAACTAATTTTTTTTGTTTTGGAAAATAGCCATTTTTCATTTAAAAATATATTTGTATGTTAATATGTAATGAGTTTGTTATTTCTAAGTAAATATTTTTTAAATGTTTTAATTTTTTTGTAAGCTAAATATTGATACAGATAACCCTTATAAACAAAAGCTCTTTAAAATACTTTTGAAGAATGTGAAGGAGTCCTGAGACCAAAAAAAAAAGTAAACGCTGTTCTACATAATTAAGGCTGCCAAAGATCTATTAGAAAAATGGAATATTAAAGTAATTCACCTCTTTCCATTCTTCATAGCTAAATCAGAATTTCTCATGCTGCTTACCAAAAGATAGTTTGCCAGTTATGCAAGACATACCAGATCATCCCCAGAACACCACTGAGCTGTTTTTTCCAAAGAGACCATATTAGTATCAGAAATCTGTGTTCCACTATTGTTTTGATATAATGGCTGTTGCCATACATGACAGGTCAGTGGAACAACCTGAAGATCAAAAGATTTAAATAGAATAATAACACAATCCTTATGACTAAACAATAATAAAGTCTAACATTTAGATTATGTTTCTCTGTTTATAAAGCACTTTCACAAATATAGTAACATTTGGGCTTCACAACCACTGTCCAAATTATCTTCACTTAAAAATAAGGAAACAGGGATTTAAGGTTACCCAGTAAGGACTCAACATATTCCAACAAACCACAGCAGTTCTTTAACCTCCTATATTTGTAGCAGTAAAAGAAGCAAGCAGAAACAAGCAAGTTATCTATTTTACAATCTTACTATTTGAGACACCTAAGAAATTAACTCTAATAATAGGAACTAAAATCATCTTATAGCATGGAAAGTGGGGACAAAGTTAGGCTCATTCTGTGAAATCAGGAGTTGAAGCAGGGCTCTCCCTTCTGTGAAAGAAGGCAATAAAAGCTGTGACTACTGCCCAAGGCTGAAGCAATGCACATGGAAAAGATCAGAGGTTATCAAACAAAAGTGACCTCAGTCAACTCACCTGCTGGTTCAGGTACTGGTTATTGAGATTTTCCCCAATATTCCTGGAGAGTAAGAACCCAAAGCTTCCAATATAAACCTTCCTTATAAAGAAGGAACCACAAGGGGCAAGGCAGAGACAACCAAAAAAAACACCAGGTAGAGAAGGATGCACCAAAAGAGAAAACAAAATAACACTCCTGCTAAAAATGAGATTACAAACTATACTTTCAAAAGACTTTAAAATGAGAATATCTCAGACCCTTAAAGAGACTTTTTAAAAAGACACAATGTCCATGAAAAAAGAAGAGGTTATTAAAAGTAAAACAGGCAGTTATGAGTCAAGAAAAGATGAATGCTAACACAACCAAAAATGTGAAAGAGCCTCTGAAGGAAACCCAAGGTCATTAAGATTTTCCCCCCAGAATTAAAAGTTACTACACTAACAAAACATTTTTACAGAGCGCTTACAACAATGTGCTTTTGACCATAGAAAGGCAAGCTTAACTTAAAATCTATTCAACTAAAGAGATTTCTATGGTATCAACTCTTCCAAGAGGTTTTTCTCAAAAGGTGGAACACCATGGGGCACACCCACCTTGCTTCAATGGCATTTTTTAAGGGATAAAGAACAGAAAACAAAGAAAGGCATTTTGCAAATTCATTTTGGCAATTTGAAATCCCTAAATAAATAACAATGCAGCCAATGTTTTGGCACAGTTAGTCTTCTTTGAGCCCTCGAGGAAAGAATGCCAAAATGAATGTTCAAAATGGTTATTCACTGCAACTAAATAATACTGGGTGTAGAGCACAGGGTGTTGCCTTTGAAAATTGCTGATTCACATTAGCTTACAATAAGAGAGTTTGATTCATTAGGATATTTGTAGAACACTAATGATACAATATTAAGAAACCAGCACTTTGACAACTAACCCAACGTGTGAGAAAAAAGAACACTCTCAATTTTATCAGCTAAAAAAAAACCCCAAAAGTTAAAATTAAATATTAAAAGTTCTTATTAAAAAATACATTTCCCTGAACTTACTTTTATTACCTACTTGATGGTTTATAGACTTCATTAAGGAAATTAATTTCTAATAATTCCCACATGTTTGATCAGTTTTCCCAGTTGCCTCTGGATAGTGGTATAACCCAAATACTTGAAAGAGAATTCTTAAGAATAATGCTTCAAAACTAAGCAGGTGTCATCAGCAACTCTCTGATCTGAGATTAAATGTCTTTTGGTATAAATAAACAGTTTCAGAGTCTTTCCCTGAGTCATTTTTTAATATTAAAAGTTAGCAGTCTGGGTCTTCCCTGGTGGCCCAGTGGCTAAGACTCTGCGCTCCCAATGCAGGGGGCCCGGGTTCGATCCCTGGTCGGGGATATAGATCCTGCATGCATGCCACAACTAAAGATCCCATGTGCCACAACGAAAATCCTGTGTGCCACAACTAAGACCCAGTGCAGCCTAAATAAATAAATAAATATTTAAAAAAAGAAATACTGGTCTTTAGTAGTCTTCCAACTACATGTTGTCTATCAAAGAAACATTTTAGATATAAGGATACATATCGATTCCAAGTAAAAGGATGAAAAAAGAGATTTCATGCAAATAGTAACCAAAAGAGCACAGGAGTGGCTATATTAGTTTCAGACAAAATAGACTTTGAGTCAAAAACCGTTACAAGAGACGAAGAAAAATATCATATAATGATAAAAGGGTCAATTCAGGGCTTCCCTGGTTGTGCAGTGGTTAAGAATCTGCCTGCCAATGCAGGGAACACAGGTTCGAGCCCTGGTCCGGGAAGATCCCACATGCCGCAGAGCAACTAAGCCCATGAGCCACAACTATTGAGCCTGCACCCTAGAGCCTACGAGCCACAACTACTGAAGCCCGCATACCACAACTACGGAAGCCCACACACTTACAGCCCATACTCTGCAACAATAGAAGCAACTGCAATGAGAAGCCCGCAACTAGAGAAAACCCACACAAAGCAACAAGGACCCAATGCAGCCATAAATAAATAAATTTTATTTTTTTAAAAAGGGGTCAATTCACCAAGATTTGTTAAGTATTTATGCACCAAACCTCAGAGCTCCTAAATTAATGAGGCAGATGTTGAAAGAATTGAAGAGAGAAATACACAGCAACATAAGAGGCTTCAACACCCACTTTCAATAATGAACAGAACCACCATACAGAAGAATAAGGAAATATAGAAATTGAACAGCACTACAGACCAATCAGACATAACATATACACAGAACACTCCACCCAACAACAGCAGAACACATTTTCTCAAGTACACATGCAACATTCTACAGGACAGAACACATGTCTAGCCACAAAGCAAGTCTTAATAAATTCAAGAAGACTGAAATCATAATACACAGTATCTTTTCCAATCACAATGGAATGAAACTAGAAACAAATAGCACAAGAAAAACTGGAAATTTTACAATATGTGGAAATTAAACACGTGTCTTACAAAACCAATGGGTCAAACAAGAAGTCACAAAGGAAATTAGAAAATACCTGGACACAGATGAAAACGCGAAATGCCAAAAAACTTATGGACGCAGCGAAAGAAGTACTAAGAAGGAAGTTTATAGCCGTAAATGCATATATTAAAAAAAAGGCAAGATCTCAAGTAAGCAATCTAACTTGTACCTCAAGGAACTAAAAGAAGAACGAAACCTAAAGCAGGCAGAAGGAAGGAAATAACAAAGATTAGAGCACAGATAAATGAAATAGTCAACAGAAAAAAAAAAATCATGAAACTAAAAGTGTGTTTTTCAGAAGATCAACAATATTGACAACCTCTTAGCCAGACTGACTAAGGAAAAAAAGAAGACTCAAATAATAAAATCAGAAATGAAAGAGGGAATATTACAACCAATGCCACAGAAATAAGGATTATAAGAGAATAAATACTATGAACAACTGTATACCAACAAATTGGATAGCCAAGAAGACATACATAAATCCCTAGAAAGACACAACCTACCAAGACTGAATCATGAAAAAATAGAAAATCTGAACAAACATATAACTAGCAAGGAGATTCAATCAGTAATCAAAAACCTGCCAACACAGAAAAGCCAAGGACCAGATGGCTTCACTCATCCTCAACAAAATACTAGCACACAGGATTCACAACACATTAAAAGAAGTATGTATACACCATGATCAAGTGGGAATTAACCATGAAATGTAAGGATGATTCAACACATAAAAATCAACCAATATAATACTTCACATTAACAGAATGAAGGACAAAACCACATGATCATCTTGACTGATACAGAAAAAGCAGTTGACAATGCTCAACACCCTTTCATGAAAAAGCACTCAACAAATCAGGAATGGAAGGAAACTAATCAATATAATAAAGGCCATTTATGAGGGCCCACAACTAACTCACACCACACTCAACAGTGTAAAACTGAAAGCTTTTCCTCTAAGATCAGGAACAAGGCAAGAATGCCCACTCTTGCCACTTCTATTCAACACATTATTGGAAGTCCCAGGCTAGAGCAAAGAGACCCCAGGAATAAACTCTCACATACATGGTCAAATGATTTTCAGCAAAGGTATCAAGACCATTCAATGGGAAAAGGATAGTCTTTTCAACAACTGTTGCTCATAAAACTGGTTATCCACATGCAAAAGAATGAAGTTACACTCTCACCTAGCAACATACACAAAACTCAACTCTAAACGGACCAAAGACTTAAATGTTAAGACCTAAAACTATAAAACTCTTAGAAAACTCAGAGCAAAAGTTGCACAACAGCAAATTTGGCAGTGATTTCCTGGATATGATACCAAAGGCACAAGCAACAAAAGAAACAACAGACAAACTGGATTTCATGAAAATTTTTAAATTCTGTATATCAGAAGACACCATCAACAGAGTAAAAAGGAAACCTGCTGTATAGCACAGGGAACTCTACTCAGTGCTCTGTGGTGACCTAACTGGAAAGGAAATCCAAAAAAGAGGGGATATATGTATACATATAGCTGATTCACTTCACTGTACAGCAGAAACTAACACAACACTGTAAAGCAACTACACTCCAATTTAAAAAAAAAAGAGTAAACAGGCAACCCACAGAATGGGGGAAAATATTTGAAAATCATGTATCTGATATGGGATTAATATCCATAATATATAAAGAACTCAAACTCAAAAACAAAAACAAAACAAAACACCCAATTAACCAATTATCAAATGGGCAAAGAACTTGATGAGCCATTTCTCCAAACATATACAAATGGCCAATAAGCACATGAAAAGATGCTCAACATCACTAATCATTAGAAAAATACAAATCAGAACTACAATGAGGGACTTCCCTGGTGGTCCAGTGGTTAAGACTCTCTGCTCCCAAAGCAGGGGGCCCAGGTTCGATCCCTAGTCAGGGAACTAGATCCCACATGCCACAGCTAAGAGTTCACAAGCCACAACTAAAAGATCCCACGTGCCGCAACTAATACCCAGTGCAGCCAAATAAATAAATAAATATTTTTAAAATAAATTAATAAAATAAAATAGATAACCAACAAGCACCTACTGTAAAAACAATTTTAAAAAACCTACAATGAGACATCACCTCACACTCATCAGGATGGCTGCTATCAAAAACAAAAAAAAGGAAGAGAGAGAAAATAACAAATGTTGGTGAAGATGTGGAGAAACTGGGACCCTTGTGTCATATTGGTGGGAATATAAAATGGTGCAACCACTGTGGAAAACAGGAGGGAGTTTCCTTAGAAAACTAAAAATAGAACTACCACATGATCTGGCAATCCCACTTCTGAGTATATATCCAAAAGAACTGAAGGCACTGTCTCAAAGAGATATTTACAAACCCATGTTCACAGCAGCACTACTCACAATAGCCAATAGGCAGAAACATTCCAAGTGTCTTACTAACTGATAAAGGGATAAACAAAATGTGATACAAAAAGGATTCTGGAGAACAGAGATGTGGAGATCATCTTCCTCCCCACAGTTACATCAGAAATACATCTACACATGGAACTACTCCTATAGAACACCCACTGATCGCTGACAGAAGACCTCAGACCTCCCAATAGGCAAGAAACTCCCCACGTACCTGGATAGGACAAAAGAAAAAAGAAAAAACAGAGACAAAAGAATAGGGATGGGACCTGCACCAGTGGGAGGGAGCTGAGAAGGAGGAAAGGTTTCCACACACTAGAAGCCCCTTCACGGGCAGAGACTGCGGGTGACAGAGGTGGAAGCTTCAGAGCCACGGAGAAGAGCGCAGCCACAGGGGTGCGGAGGGCAAAGCGGAGAGATTCCCGCACCGAGTGCCGGCCAGCACTCACCAGCCCGAGAGGCTTGTCTGCTCACCCGCCGGGACAGGCGTGGGCTGGGAGCTGAGGATCGGACTTAGGTCGGATGCAGGAGAGGACTGGGGTTGGCTGCGTGAACATAGCCTTAAGGGGTTAGTGCACCACTGCTAGCCAGGAGGGAGTCCAGGGGAAGTCTGGAGCTGTGAAGAGACAAGAGACTTTTTCTTGCCTCTTTGTTTCCTGGTGCGAGACGAGAGGGGATTAAGAGCGCTGCTTAAAGGAGCTCCAGAGACAGGCACGAGCCACGGCTATCAGCGCCGACCCCAGAGACGGGCATGAGACGCTAAGGCTGCTGCTGCAGCCACCAAGAAGCTTGTGTGCGAGCACAGGTCACTATACACACCTCCCCTCCCGGGAGCCTGTGTAGCCCGCCACTGCCAGGGTCCCGTGATCCAGGCACAACTTCCCCGTGAGAATGCACGGCACGCCTCAGGCTGGTGCAACGTCACGCCGGCCTCTGCTGCTGCAGGCTCGCTCCGCATCCGTACCCCTCCCTCCGCCCGGCCTGAGTGAGCCAGAGCCCCCAATCAGCTGCTCCTTTAACCCCGTCTGTCTGAGTGAAGAACAGACGCCCTCAGGCGACCTACACACAGGGGCGGGTCCAAATCCAAAGCTGAACCCTGGGAGCTGTGCGAACAAAGAGAAAGGGAAATTTTTCCCAGCAGCCTCAGAAGCAGCAGATTAAATCTCCACAATCAGCTTGATGTACCCTGCATCTGTGGAATACATGAATAGACAATGAATCATCCCAAATTGAGGAGGTGGACTTTGGGAGCAAGACAAATAATTTTTTGCCCTTCTCCTCTTTTTGTGAGTGTGTATGTGTAGGCTTCTGTGTGAGATTTTGTCTGTATAGCTTTGCTTTCACCATTTGTCCTAGGGTTCTGACCGTCCGGTTTTTCTCTTTTTCTTTTTACTTAAAAAAAATTTTTTTTCTTAATAATTATTTTTATTTTAATAACTTTATTTTATCTTATCCTACTTTATTTTATCCTCCTACTTTCCTTCCTTCCTTTCTTTCTCTCTTTCTTTCTTTCTTTCTATTTTTTCTCCCTTTTATTCTGAGGCGTGTAGATGAAAGGCTCTTGGTGCTCCAGCCAGGGATCAGTGCTGTGCCTCTGAGGTGGGAGAGCCAACTTCAGGACAGTGGTCCACGAGACCTCCCAGCTCCATGTAAAATCAAACCACAAAAATCTCCCAGAGATCTCCATCTCAACACCAAGACCACACCCAGCTTCAGTCAATGACCAGCAAGCTACAGTGCTGGACACCCTATGCCAAACAACTAACAAGACAGGAACACAGCCCCATCCATTAGCAGAGAGGCTGCCTAAAATCATAATAAGGCTACAGACACCCCAAAACACACCACCAAACGTGGACCTCCCCACCAGAAAGACAAGATCCAGCCTCATCCACCAGAACACAGGCACTAGGCCCCTCCACCAGGAAACCTACACAACCCACTGAACCAACCTTAGCCACTGGGGGCAGACACCAAAAACAATGGGAACTACAAACCTGCAGCCTGCGAAAAGGAGACCTCAAACGCAGTAAGATAAGCAAAATGAAAAAACAGAAAACCACACAGCAGATGAAGGAGCAAGGTAAAAACCCACCAGACCTAACAAATAAAGAGGAAATAGGCAGTCTACCTGAAAAAGAATTCAGAATAATGATAGTAAAGATAATCCAAAATCTTGGAAATAGAATAGAGAAAATGCAAGAAACATTTAACAAGGACCTAGAAGACCTAAAGAGGAAACAAGCAATGATGAACAACACAATAAATGAAATTAAAAATACTCTAGAAGGCATCAATAGCAGAATAACTGAGGCAGAAGAACAGAAAAGTGACCTGGAAGATAAAATAGTGGAAATAACTACTGCAGAGCAGAATAAAGAAAAAAGAATGAAAAGAACTGAGGACAGTCTCAGAGACCTCTGGGATAACATTAAATGCACCAACATTCGAATTATAGGGGTCCCAGAAGAAGAAGAGAAAAAGAAAGGGACTGAGAAAATATTTGAAGAGATTATAGTTGAAAACTTCCCTACTATGGGAAAGGAAATAGTTATTAAGTCCAGGAAGCACAGAGAGTCTCATACAGGATAAATCCAAGGAGAAATACGCCAAGACACATATTAATCAAACTATCAAAAATTAAATACAAAGAAAACATATTAAAAGCAGCAAGGGAAAAACAACAAATAACACACAAGGGAATCCCCATAAGGTTAACAGCTGATCTTTCAGCAGAAACTCTGCAAGCCAGAAGGGAGTGGCAGGACGTATTTAAAGTGATGAAGGAGAAAAACCTACAACCAAGATTACTCTACCCAGAAAAGACCTCATTCAGATTTGATGGAGAAATTAAAACCTTTACAAACAAGCAAAAGCTGACAGTTCAGCACCACCAAACCAGCTTTACAACAACTGCTAAAGGAACTTCTCTAGGCAAGAAACACGAGAAGGAAAAGACCTACAAAAATAAACCCAAAACAATTAAGTAAATGGGAATAGGAACATACATATTGATAATTACCTTAAATGTAAATGGATTAAATGCTCCCACGAAAAGACACAGACTGACTGAATGGATACAAAAACAAGACCCGTATATATGCTGTCTACAAGAGACCCACTTCAGACCTAGAGACACATACAGACTGAAAGTAAGGGGATGGAAAAAGATATTCCATGCAAATGGAAATCAGAAGAAAGTTGGAGTAGCAATTCTCATATCAGACAAAATAGACTTTAAAATAAAGACTATTACAAGAGACAAATAAGGACACTACATAATGATCAAAGGATAGATCCAAGAAGAAGGTGTAACAGTTGTAAATATTTATGCACCCAACATAGGAGCACCTCAATACATAAGGCAAATACTAACAGCCATAAAAGGGGAAATTGACAGTAACACAATCATAGTAGGGGACTTTAACACCCCACTTCCACCAATGGACAGATCATCCAAAATGAAAATAAATATGGAAACATAAGCTTTAAATGATACATTAAACAAGATGGACTTAATTGATATTTATAGGACTTTTCAACCAAAAACAACAGAATACACATTTTTCTCAATTGCTCATGGAACATTCTCCAGGATAGATCATATCTTGGGTCAATAATCTAGCCTTGGTAAATTTCAGAAAATTGAAATCGTATCAAGTATCTTTTCCAACTACAACACTAGGAGACTAGATATCAATTACAGGAAAAGATCTGTAAAAAATACAAACACATGGAGCTAAACAATACACTACTTAATAACAAAGTGACCACTGAAGAAATCAAAGAGGAAATCAAAAAATACCTAGAAACAAATGACAATGGAGACCCGACGACTCAAAGCCTATGGGATGCAGCAAAAGCAGTTCTAAGAGGGAAGTCTATACAATCCTACCTTAAAAACAGGAAACATTCCAAATAAACAACCTAACCTTGCACCTAAAGCAATTAGAGAAAGAAGAACAAACAAACCCCAATTTAGCAGAAGGAAAGAAATCATAAAGATCAGATCAGAAATAAATGAAAAAGAAATGAAGGAAACAATAGCAAAGATCAATAAAACTAAAAGCTGGTTCTTTGAGAAGATAAACAAAATTGATAAAGCATTAGGAAGACTCTTCAAGAAAAAAAGGGAGAAGACTCAAATCAATAGAATTAGAAATGAAAAAGGAGAAACAACAACTGACACTGCAGAAATACAAAAGATCATGAGAGATTACTACAAGCAGCTCTATGCCAATAAAATGGACAACCTGGAAGAAATGGACAAATTCTTAGAAATGCACAACCTGCCGAGACTGAGCCCGGAAGAAATAGAAAATATGAACAGACCAATCACAAGTAATGAAATTGAAACTGTGATTAAAAATCTTCCAACAAACAAAAGCCCAGGACCAGACGGCTTCACAGGCGAATTCTATCAAACATTTGGAGAAGAGCTAACACCTATCCTTCTCAAACTCTTCCAAAATATAGCAGAGGGAGGAACACTCCCAAACTCATTCTATGTGGCCACCATCACCCTGATACCAAAACCAGACAAAGATGTCACAAAGAAAGGAAACTATAGGCCAATATCATTGATGAAAATAGATGCAAAAATCCTCAACAAAATACTAGCAAACAGAATCCAACAGCACATTAAAAGGATCATACACCGTGATCATGTGGGGTTTATTCCAGGAACGCAAGGATTCTTCAATATATGCAAATCAATCAACGTGATACACCATGTTAACAAACTGAAGGAGAAAAACGATATGATCATCTCAATAGATGCAGAAAAAGCTTTTGACAAAATTCAACACCCATTTATGATAAAAACCCTGCAGAAAGTAGGCATAGAGGGAACTTTCCTCAACATAATGAAGGCCATATATGACAAACCCACAGCCAACATTGTCCTCAATGGTGAAAAACTGAAACATTTCCACTAAAATCAGGAAAAATACAAGGTTACCCACTCTCACCACTCTTATTCAACATAGCTTTGGAAGTTCTAGCCACAGCAATCAGAGAAGAAAAAGAAATAAAAGGAATCCAAGTCAGAAAAGAAGAAGTAAAGCTGTCACTGTTTGCAGATGACATGATACTATTCATAGAGAATCCTAAAGATGCTACTAGAAAACTACTAGAGCTAATCAATGAATTTGGTAAAGTAGCGGGATAAAAAGTTAATGCACAGAAATCTCTGGCATTCTTATACACTCGTGATGAAAAATCTGAAAGTGAAATTAAGAAAACACTCCCATTTACTATTGCAACAAAAAGAATAAAATATCTAGGAATAAACCTACCTAAGGAGACAAAAAACCTGTATGCAGAAATTTATAAGACACTGATGAAAGAAATTAAAGATGATACAAATAGATGGAAAGATATACCATGTTCTTGGATTGGAAGAATCAACATTGTGAAAATGACTCTACTACCCAAAGCAATCTACAGATTCAATGCAATCCCTATCAAAGTACCACAGGCATTTTTTACAGAACTAGAACAACAAATTTCACAATTTGTATGGAAACACAGAAGACCCCGAATAGCCAAAGCAATCTTGAGAAAGAAAAATGGAGCTGCAGGAATCAGGCTCCCTGACTTCAGACTATACTACAAAGCTACAGTAATCAAGACAGTATGGTACTGGCACAAAAATAGAAATATAGATCAATGGAACAGGATAGAAAGTTCAGAGATAAACCCACACACATATGATCACCTTCTCTTTGATAAAGGAGAAAAGACAGCCTCTTCAATAAGTGGTGCTGGGAAAACTGGACAGGTACATGTAAAAGTATGAAATTAGAACACTCCCTAACACCATACACAAAAATGAACTCAAAATGGATTAAAGACCTAAATGTAAGGCTAGACACTATCAAACTCTTAGAGGAAAACATAGGCAGAACACTCTATGACATAAATCACAGAAAGATCCTTTTTGACCCACTTCCTAGAGAAATGGAAATAAAAACAAAAATAAACAAATGGAACCTAATAAAACTTAAAAGCTTTTGCCCGCATACCACAAAAAGAAAAAAAAACAACTACAAATAGGACAACCATACGACCCAGCAATCTCACTACTGGGCATATACCCTGAGAAAACCATAATTCAAAAAGAGTTATGTACCAAAATGTTCATTGCAGCTCTATTTACAATAGCCAGGACATGGAAGCAACCTAAGTGTCCATCAACAGATGAATGGATAAAGAAGATGTGGCATATATATACAATGGAATATTACTCAGCCATAAAAAGAAACGAAATTGAGTTATTTGTAGTGAGGTGGATGGACCAAAAGTCTGTCATACAGAGTGAAGTAAGTTAGAAAAAGAAAGACAAATACCGTATGCTAACACATATATATGGAATGTAAGAAAATAAAATGTCATGAAGAGCCTAGGGGTAGGATGGGAATAAAGACACAGACCTACTAGAGCATGGACTTGAGGATATGGGGAGGGGCAAGGGCAAGCTGTGACGAAGTGAGAGAGTGGCATGGACATATATACACTATCAAACGTAGGGTGCATAGCTAGTGGGAAGCAGCCGCATGGCACAGGGAGATCAGCTAGGTGGTTTGTGACCACCTAGAGGGGTGGGATAGGGAGGGTGGGAGGGAGGGACGGAGGGAGACGCAAGAGGGAAGAGATATGGCAACATATGTGTATGTATATCTGACTCACTCTGTTGTAAAGCAGAAACTAACACACCATTTTAAAGCAATTATACTCCAATAAAGATGTTAAAAAAAAAAAAAGTACAAGAGAATATTATTCAGCCTTAAAAGGAAGTTAATCTGTCACATGTTACAATGTGCATGAACCTTGAGGACATTAAGCTAAGTGAAATAAGCCAGTCACAAAAGACCAATAGTGTATGATTCCTCTTAAATGAGGTATCCAGATTAATCAAATTCACAGAAACACAAAGTAGAATGGTTGTTACTAGGGGCTGGGGTGAGAGGGAATGCGGAGTTGGTTGTTTACAGGTGCAGAGCTTCAGTTTAAGAGTTCAGGACATTGCACAACAATGTTAACATATTTAACATTATTGAACGGTACACTTTAAAATGGTTAATGTGGTTAAGATGTTATGTGTATTTTACCACATAAAATTTAAAAAAAAATTTTTTTTTTCAAAAAAATCCCCACATAAACCAAAACAGAAAATTTCTTTATTTCTTTTACAAGAAATACTAAGGGAAGTGCCTAAGGGACATTTCAGAATGATAAAAGGGTCAATCCACCAAGACTACCTAATAATTAAAAATATATATGCACCTAGCATCAGAGCTCCAAAACACCTTAAATAAAAACTAACAGAACTGGGAACTGCCCTGGTGGTGCAGTGATTAAGAATCCACCTGCCAATTCAGGGGACATGGGTTCGAGCTCTGCTCCGGTAAGATCCCACATGCTGCAGAGCAACTAAATCCGTGCACCACAACTACTGAGCCTGCGTTCTAGAGCCCATAAGCCACAGCTACTGAGCCCATGTGCTGCAACTGCTGAAGCCAGTGTGCCCAGAGCCCATGTTCCGCAAAGGGAGAGGCCACTGCAATGAGAAGCCCAGGCACCGCAGCAAAGAGCAGCCCCCACTCCCACAACTAGGGAAAAAGCACGCACGCAGCAACGAACACCCAACACAGCCAAAAATAAATAAATAAATAAGGTTATTAAAAAAAAAAAAAACTAACAGAACTGAAGGAAAAAAGAGACAATCCAACAATAATTAGACCTCAATACTCCAGGTTCCAAAAGCAGTGGATGGATGGAGATTCTGTGGATGATTCTTGAACATTAAAAAAAAAACAACAGAGCAAATGTCAATGGCTCTCCTATATACCAGCAATGAACAACTGGAATTTGAAATTAAAAACACAATACCATTGGGGCTTTCCTGGCGGTCCAGTGGTTAAGACTCCACACTTCTGCTGCAGGGGGTGCAGGTTTGATCCCTGGTCAGGAAACTAAGATCCCACATGCCACATGGCATGGCCAAAAAAACCCTCAAAAAACAAAAAAAACACCACAATACCATTTACATTAGCACCCCAAAAATTAAATACTTAGGTATAAATCTAACCAAATATATACAAGATCTACATGAGGGAAACTATAAAACTCCAGCAAAAGAAATCAAAAAGGAACTAATTAAATGGATGAATAGTCCTTTTTCATGGTTAGAAAGACTCAATACTGTCAACGTCAGTTCCTCCCAACCTGTTGTATAGATTCAATACAATTCCAATCAAAATCCAAGAAAATTATTTTGTGGACATTGACAAACTGGTTCTAAAGTTTATATGAAGAGTCAAAATACCCAGCATAGCCAGCACAAAATTGAAGAAGCCAAAGTGGGAGGACTGATACTACTTGACTTAAAGACTTACTATAAAGCTACAGCAATCAAGAGTGTGGTATTGGTGAAAGACTAGACAAACAGATCACTGTAACACAACAGAGTCCAGAAATAGACCCACATAAAGAAAACTGATAATTGACAAAGGAACCAAGGCAACGTAATGGAGCAAAGACAGTCTTTTCAACAAATTATGCTGGAATAACTGGACATCCACGTGCAAAAAGTGAATCTAGACACAGATCTTACCCCTTTCACAAAACTTAACTCAAAATGGATCATAGATGTAAATGCAGAATGCAAAACTATAAAAACTATAAAACACCTAGAAGATAATATAGGAGAAAACCTAGATCACCTTGGCTATGGTGATCACTTTTTAGGTACAACACGAAAGGCACAATCCCTGAAATAACTGATAAGCTGCACTCATCAAAATTAAAAACCTTTGTTCTGTGGAAGATAATGTTAAGAGAATGAGAAGACGAGCCACAGACTGGGAGATATTTCTAACAGACATATCTGATAAGGACTGTTAACCAAAATATACAAAGAACTCTTAAAACTCAACAATATGAAAACAAACAACTTGGTTAGAAAATGGGCAACAGACCACCAAAGAAGATATACAACTGGAATAAGCATATGAAAAGATGCTGAGTATCATTTATCATTAGGGAACTGTAAAGTAAAACAATGAGACACTACTACCTACCTATTAGAATAGCCAAAATCCAAAACACTGACAACAAATGCTGCCAAGGATATGGAACAACAGGAACTCTCATTCACTGCTGAATGATGGTGGGAAAGCAAAATGGTACAGTCACTTTGTAAGACAATTTGGCAGTTTCTTATAAAACTAAACATGTTATTAGCATACAATCTAGTAATCAAACTCCTTGGTACTGACCCAAATGGACTGAAAAGATATGTCTACACAAAAACCTGCACATGGATGTTTAGAGCAGCTTTACTCATAACTGCCAAAACTTGAAAGCAACTAAAATATCCTTTAGTAGGTGAATGGATAAGATAAACTAGACAACATAATATTATTCAGCACTAAAAAGAAATGAGCTGGGCTTCCCTGGTGGCGCAGTGGTTAAGAGTCCGCCTGCCGATGCAGGGGACACGGGTTCGTGCCCCAGTCCGGGAAGATCCCACATGCCACGGAGCGGCTGGGCCCATGAGCCATGGCTGCTGAGCCTGCGCATCCAGAGCCTGTGCTCCGCAACGGGAGAGGCCACAACAGTGAGAGGCCCGCGTACCGCAAAAAAAAAAAAGAGAAAAGAAATGAGCTACCAAGTCATGAAAAGACATGGAGAAACTATACTGTACCATAATGGTGGATACATGCCATTATACGTTCGTCAAAAACCATAGAATGTACAATACCAAAAGTGAGCCCTAATGTAAACTCTGGTTTTGGATGTCAATGTAGATTCATTGTAACAGACACACTCCACTCTGATGTGGGATATTGACAGTGGAGGAGGCTGTGCATGTGTGGGGGCAGGAGGTGGATGGGAAATCTCTGTACCATCTGATCAATTTTTCTTTGAACCTAAAACTGCTCTAAAAAATAGTCTGTTGAGGGAATTCCCCAGGGTGGTCTAGTGGTTAGGATTCCGTGCTTTCACTGCCAAAGGCACGGGTTCAGTCCCTGGTTGGGGAACTAAGATCCCACAAGCTGTGGGGTGCAGCAAAAAAAACAAACAACAACAACATAGTCTATTGAAAAACAACCAAAACAAAAAAACCTCTGGTCCAGCAATGCAAGGAGTTAGGAAATCATCACTCCCATCCCCACAAAAAGAGAAAAAGCTGAACAAGTTGAAAATCAACAACTCTTCTTACATCCACCAGGGAACTGAAATGAAGGGCAAACTACAGTCTCCCAAATTAGAGAGACAAACGGATACAGAGAATCACAACTTAATGGAACAGAATCCCAGAGCAGACACCACCATGGGGACCTGTACTAGGGTAGGCAAGCCTAAACTGTAATTGACAAATTGCTAGAGGCTCAGGGTAGACAACCCTGAGATTTAAAAGCTCCTGGGAAACAATCTTAGAGGGGCTCCCACACTTTATGAGTTTTACCTCCAGGAACTGTACCAGGTTCCACAGTTAAGATCAGAGAAAAATCTCCTCTCGCTCTGGCAGGGGGAGGGCAAAAGCAGCCATTTTGAAACAAGCCTAGAGTATTCTGTTCTTAACAAGACCTGCCCTCAAAAGAAACTATTTTACCAGAGCCTGGGGTTTTACCAGAGACTAAGTGATGCAGGGGAAGGGAAATACCCAACTCCAGCCCCCTTCTAGCTTTCCTGTCTCACCTAAGGGGAAAACAATGAGAAACCCTAGTGAAGATCACAGCCCAGGGAAAGTCCTAATAATAGGACTATAGAACACTTACCCTCCACCCACACCTTACCACTACATCAACAGGGCTCCTGATAATGATGGTATATGAATGAAAGAACAGCACAACTCATACCTTACTTAAGAAGTCCTCTGAGGGACTTCCCTGGTGGCACAATGGTTAAGAATCCGCCTGCCAACACAGGAGACACGGGTTCAAGCCCTGATCCAGGAAGATCCCACATGCCGCAGAGCAACAAAGCCCATGCACCACAACTACTGAGCCTGCGCTCTGGAGTCCACAAGTTGCAACTACTGAGTCCGTGTGCCACAACTAATGAAGCCCACGCACCTGGAGCCATCCCAACAAGAAGCCTGCGCAGCGCAACAAAGAGTAGCCCCCACTCGCCGCAACTAGAGAAAGGCCGTGCACAGCAACAAAGACCCAACACAGCCAAAAATAAATAAATAAAAATAAATTTATTTTAAAATTCCATATTTAAAAATAAAAAAAAAGAAGTCCTTAGAGAAATCCAAAGACAACAGGGGGAACAAAAACAAGGTCACCAGAGGAAATTT
Organism: Aethalodelphis obliquidens; assembly: GCF_003676395.1. Classification (NCBI taxonomy): domain Eukaryota; kingdom Metazoa; phylum Chordata; class Mammalia; order Artiodactyla; family Delphinidae; genus Aethalodelphis; species Aethalodelphis obliquidens. Next base: position 17,885,743 of record NW_020837984.1, on the reverse strand, counting down.
TAGCCTTTGACACCTACAGCTATAGCAAACAATAAACACAAAATCACCTCTAACCAGATAAACTTATAAAACTTCACATTAAAGGTCTATTTACTTCAGTTCCTTTCATATCATATTCATTCAGTACATGCCTGGCTTTCAACAAAAAAAATTACAAGACATACAAGACATAAAACTAGTTTGAAGACACAAAGCAAGCATCAGAACCAGAATCAGATAAGGCAGACATATTCGAGTTTCAGTTTGTAAAGATGAAGACGTTTTGGAGATGGATGGTAGTGAAGATTACAAAACAGTGTGAATGTACTTAATGCCACATAAAAATGGCTAAAATGGAGAAATTCCCTGGTGGTCCAGTGGTTAGGACTCAGTGCTTTCACTGCTGGGGCCATGGCTTCAACCCCTGGTCGAGGAATTCAGATCCTGCAAGCCACGCAGCACAGCCAAAATAAATAATTTTTTTAAAAGGTTAAAATGGTAACTTTTATGTTATATATATTTTACTGCAATTTTTAAAAAAAGAAAAAGAAATCAAGTTGGAAAAAAAGAAATGAGCTACCAAACCATGAAAACACATGGGAGGAAACTTAAATGCATATTGCTAAGTGAAGGAAGCCATTCTAAAAAGGCTACATAGGGACTTCCCTGGTAGCACAGTGGTTAAGAATCTGCCTGCCAATGCAGGGACACAGGTTTAAGCCCTGGTCTGGGAAGATCCCACATGCCTCAGAGCAACTAAGCCTGTGTGCCACAACTACTGAGCCTGCACTCTACAGCCTGCGAGCTACAACTACTGAGCCTGCGTGCACAATTACTGAAGCCCATGCACCTAGAGCCCATGCTCCGCAATAAGAGAAGCCACCTCAATGAGAAGCTCGCACACCACAACAAAGAGTAGCCCCCACTCACCGCAAGCAGAGAAAAAGCCCACGCGCAGCAACAAAGACCCAACACAGTCAAAAATAAATAAATTTATTTTTTAAATAAATAAATAATAAAAAATAAAAAGGCTACATACTGTATGATTCTGACTACATGACTTTCTGGAAAAAGCAAAACTGTGGATACAGTAAAAATATCAGCAGCTGCCAGGGTTTCAGAGGAAGAAAGGGAGGGATAAACAGGTAGAGCACACGGATTTTTTTAGGCAGTGAAACTGTTCTGTGTGATACTGTAATAGTGGATATATGTCATTATACATTTGTCAAAACCCACAGAATGTACAAAAAGTGGACTCTGATAAAAACATGCACTTCAATTAATAATGTATCAATATCAGCTTACCGATTGTAACAAATGTGCCACCCTAATACAAGATGCTAATAATAGAGAAAACAGGGGAGGAAAAAGAGGTACATGAGAATTCTGTACTTTCTGCTAAACATAAATCTGCTCCCAAAAAAGTCTATTAATTAAAATGAAAAAAAAATGATAGCTACCTGTGACAAGACCAACAAGGAAATATAAGATGTGAATACTCTATAAACAAACTACGTCTATGGATATTATAGAACACTCCAGCCTAGGGTAGCAGAATACACCTCAGCATACATGGAACAACTCCAGAACAGACCATATGTTAGGCCATAAAACAAGCCTCAAATTTTTTTTTTAATTTTATTTTATTGAAGTATAAGTGATTTACAATGTTGTGTTAATTTCTGCTGTACAGCACAGTGACTCAATTATACACATAAGTCTCAAATTTTTTAAATAACTGAAATCATGGAAAGTATATTCTCCAACCAAAATGGAATGAAATTAGAAATCAATAACAGAAGGAAATTGAGGAAATTAACAAATACGTGGAAATCAAGCAACAGACTCCTAAATAACCAATGGGTCAAAAAAAGAAATCACGAAGAGAATTTTCAAACATTTTGAGATAGACAACAGGCAGAAAACAACCCAAATGTCCATCAATTGATGAATGGATAAAAAAATGTAGTATATCCATACAATGGAATATTATTAAGTCATAAAAAAGAATGAAAAATTGATGTTATATACATGGATGTTTCCTAAAAACATTATGCTAAGTGAAAGAGTCCAGTCATAAGACCACATATTGGAATTCGCTGGTGATCCAGTGGTTAGGACTCGGTGCTCTCATTGCCAAGGCCCTGGGTTCAATCACTGCTGGGGGAACTAAGATCCTGAAAGCTGTGTGGCATGCACTACATGTTATATGATTCCATTTATATTAAAGGCCCAGAATAGGCAAATCTAAAGAGAGAGAAAGTAGATTAATGGTTGCTTAGCGGAATGGAAGCTAGAGGGGTGATAGCTAAAGTATACAGAGTTTCTTTTTGAGGTAATGAAAAAATTGTTCTAAAATTGTGGTGATGGCTGCACATATCTATTAATTTACTGAAACCACTGAATTGTGCATTAAAATTCAGGGTAAATTGTATGGTATTTGAATTATATCTCAACAAAACTGTTAAAAATGTTTTTAAATAAGCCAGGTAAGTATTCAGCACATTAAGTAAAATTAAATAAAATATATCTAAGGAAATAGTAAAAGATGAGAACTGAAATTAATGAATTAAATGATGAAAAGCAATAGAATTAAACTTAAATCTAAGAGCTGTTTCCTTGGATGAAAACAATTAACAAGACAAATCCATAGCTAGTCAGATCAAGAGAAGAATAAAACATAATCATATAAAATCTGGAATGAGAAATGGAAATAACCACAGATGCAGTAGAAAAAAATAAAGAATACTATAATTAACCAGAAACCCTTGCTGAAATGATTTTCTAGAAAAATCATAAATTACAAAATTAACCCAAGAAAAGTGAGAGAGTATATACAGATTATAACCCTGAAAGGAATCCAGAGGCACAGTAGTTTCACAAGTGATTATTTTTCAAACATGCAAGAAAATTTTACATTATTTAAACTGTTCCAAGACACAGAAAAATAAAAATCTTCCCAGTACCTTGCAGAAAAACGGCATAATTCTGATTCCAAATTTGACAAAGAAAGGTCAAGAAAACATTTTTAAAAAAACTTAAACCATTATCATTTATCAAATATCTACAAATAAAATCCAGCACTTCCTTAAGAGAAAAATACGCAATAACTGATAGTTTTTATCCTATGAGCACAAGAAAGGATTAATACTAAGAATAAAATCTGTATTAACAGGTCAAAAAAGATTAAGAATTGTACAGTGTAGATAAATTTGGAGATGGGGAGCAGGAAGGTGTAGGGGTTCAGGCCTGTGTTCTCTCCTTCTATGAAATGGTAACCTGTTGATAGGAGAATGCTGAACATTGGGTGAAATCTAGAGGAAAAGAGTGAAAAAGCAGGGCTTCCCTGGTGGCGCAGTGGTTGAGAGTCCGCCTGCCGATGCAGGGGACACGGGTTCATGCCCTGGTCTGGGAAGATCCCACATGCCGCGGAGCGGCTAGGCCCGTGAGCCATGGCCGCTGAGCCTGCGCGTCCAGAGCCTGTGCTCCGCAACAGGAGAGGCCACAACAGTGAGAGGCCCGCGTACCGCAAAAAAAAAAAAAAAGTGAAAAAGCAGAAGCTGAAGGAGGAAACATAAAAAGATTTCCAAGCACTGTTGATGACCCATTTAAAAGTTGGAGACCAGACTTCCCTGGTGGTGCAGTGGTTAAGAATCTGCCTGCCAATGCAGGGGACGCGGGTTCGATCCCTGGTCCAGGAAGATCCCACATACCATGGAGCAACTAAACTCATGCACCACAACTACTGAGCCTACATGCTGCAACTACTGAAGCCCATGCACTCTAGGGCCTGCGTGCCACAACCACTGAGCCCGTGTGCTGCAACTACTGAAGCACGCATGCCTAGAACCCAGTGCTCCACCACAAGAGAAGCCACCGCAATGAGAAGCCCTCTCACTGCAATGAAGAGTAGCCCCCACTCGCCACAACTAGAGAAAGCTCGCACACAGCAATGAAGACCTAATGCAGCCAAAAAAAAAAAAAAAAAAGTTGGAGTCCAAGTGGTCAAAAGGTACAAACTTCCAGTTATAAGATAAATAAGTACTAGGGATGCAATGCACAACATGATAAATATAATTAACACTGCTGTATGTTATATACGAAAATTGTTAAGAGTAAATCCTAAGAGTTCTCAACACCAGAAAAAAATTTTTTTTCTATTTCTTTAATTTTCTAGCTATATGAGATGACTTACTGTGATAACCATTTCATGATGTATGTAAGTCAAATCATTATGCTGTATATCTTAAACTAATACAGTGCTTTATGTCAATTATATTCAATAAAACTGGAAGAAAAGTAAATAAACAATAAAACTAAAAGAAAAAAAAAGTTGAAGACCAAGAATTTCTATGATACCAATCCACAGAATTGAATTATTTTCCCTAGCACAGTTCAGAAATTTAGGTTTAGGAATTACAAGTAGAGGTGTTTGAAATGGTCCATGTTGAATGGTCTGCAGGACCAGCATAAGACCAATACAGCAAGGGCTCACTTCCCTGAACTCAAAAAAACTTGGTTGTAAGGCGGGTCATATTTTGCATTGAACTTAAAACAGTTCCACGCCTTAGCTCAGTTTCATTAATAGGACTTGCAAACTTAATCAACACCTTACAGATCACCACTAGAACATCCTAATTGCCTACTAAGAGAGATACATGAGAGTGAATCAAATATTACAATTTTGTCATTTAACTTGAGACTACACTGAATGAAATTAATGTTTCCTATCATTTGGTGTCTTCCTTTGAATACACTGAATTAAATACTACACAACAAACTCATCTTCAAAAATTTTATAGTTCAGGGCTTCCCTGGTGGTGCAGTGGTTAAGAATCTGCCTGCCAATACAAGGCACACGGGTTCCAGCCTTGGCCCTGGAAGATCCCACATGCCGCAGAGCAACTAAGCCCACGTGCCGCAACTACTGAGCCTGCACGCCTAGAGCCTGTGCTCCGCAAAAAGAGAAGCTACCGTGGGCTTCCCTGGTGGCGCAGTGGTTGGGAGTCCGCCTGCCGCTGCGGGGGGCGCGAGTTCGTGCCTGGGTCCGGAAGGATCCCGCGTGCCGCGGAGCAGCTGGGACCGTTGGCCATGGCCGCTGGGCCTGCGCGTTCGGAGCCTGTGCTCCGCCCCCGCTCACCGCAACTAGAGAAAGACCACGTACAGCAACGAAGACCCAACACAGCCAAAAATAAATTAATTTAAAAGAAATGTTATAGGGGCTTCCCTGGTAGCGCAGTAGTTGAGAGTCCGCCTGCCGATGTAAGGGACACGGGTTCGTGCCCCGGTCTGGGAAGATCCCACACGCCGCGGAGCGGCTGGGCCCGTGAGCCATGGCCGCTGAGCCTGCGCGTCTGGAGCCTGTGCTCCGCAACAGGAGAGGCAAAAAAAAAAAAAAAAAGAAATGTTATAATAAATTTCTAGCAAGAAATATATTAAAGTTTCTCCTTTAAACATTTTCCAACTTACACCAGTAAATCTTAATATGTTAGTGAACAAAAAAATATTTTAATACTCTTTATATCATCTTAGAACTACCTTTAATACAGCACATCACCCACACCTTCATATACCCTCCAAGGTAAATAGGACAATATCTGATTTCTCTCAAAAACAGAAACAAAACACCTCTATGGAAAAAGCACTCTGGGCTCTAAGAAGCAATATCTTCTATTACACATAGATAGATCACTGTTAGACAGGATAATAATTTTTTCACACTGGCTGTAATAAGCGGTAAAGTGGTTTAATTAAAATCTTCTCGGAATATTAAATTTATACATTAATAGTTATTCAAACAAGAAGTCATAGAACAAAATTAAAGTTAGGAGACCTCATCCACAAGTGTGGCTTTAATTATGGTCCATATGTAAATAACTTACAACTTGACATGTCCAGCCCAGACCCCTCCTCTGATCTCTAAAACCAAACCCATAATCTTAACACCCATCCCAACCATCCCATCACCCCACCCCATGGCCACCACCCCTACCATAAACCTGGCCATATTTCAACCATTTATCCAATAACCTGACACCTTCTTGCCCTAGTGTTCCACATCTAATCCACTATTAGTGTAAAAATAATGTAAAATTAGTGTATCAGTGTGATTACTTTACCTCTTAAATATCTCTTGAATCAGTCTACGTTTTACTATATCCACCAACACTTCCTTATTCCAAAATACCATCATCATCATTTGCCTGGCAATACTGCAATGACCTCCTAATTAGCATCCCTGACTTATTATTGCAGCTCCCCACCCCACCCTGCTGTCAAAGCTGTTCTCTACTGTGCTACAAAGTGATCTTTCTGAAACACAAATCTTATCCTATACCCCTTTGTTTAAAACATTTTCAATGACTTCCCAGGATAAAGCTTCCAAATCCCTTGCACAGCACACAAAGCCTTGAAGTCTCTGCTCAACCCATATTGGCTTTTGGTTCCTTGACAATGCCACACTCTCTCTTACCGACAGTACCTTTCTATGTGCCTTTCCCTCAGCTGCAAAGCTCCTTCCTTTTCACTTCACCTAGTTGACTGTAACCTGTCTTCAGATCTCAGCTTGTCATAGTTTCCTCAGAGAAGCTTAGAGAAGCTTTCCCCAGCTTCACTGGCAAGATGAGATTCCCTTATTGAATGTTTTCAAAGCATGTTAGCACATATCAATTTTACTTTTATTTTTGTGACCCAACTGAATTTTGTCTGCCTCCCTCTTTAGACTGCGTACGCTAGAAAAGCAGAGACAACAAATGTTTGGGTTCACCAAGGTTCCACAGCACCCAGCACAATGTGTGGCCCATGAAGAATGCTCAATGATATATGTTCAGTGAACTCAGCACCAATTGGAACATTTACCAGGCAAAACAACAACTATTACTCTTTAATGATCAACAGTCTACAGCATCAATGTCCAGCAGAACTTTCTGTAGTGATGAAATTATTCTATATCTGCACTGTCCAATTACATAGCCACTAGTCAAGTGTGACTACTGAGCATTGTTCGTACAGAAGCACTGAATTTTTAATTTTATTTAATTTTAACAAATTAAGATGTAAGGAGCCACACGCTGCTATGACTACTGTATTGAACGGCACAGGCCTATATAGTCTTTCTTCTGTCTTTTCAATTGTTGTACCTTGTTGTTTTACTCTGCACAGTTGACATCTTGTCTAAGGAGCAGTCCTAGACAATAAACCTTAGGTTTCTTTTTGAAAGGTACCACAAGGTACCTTTCACAGAATAGAAATTTCATAAATGTCTGATGACTAGATATCTGAATCGTATAGCAAACCTTTCCTTTGTCCCTGAAAAGGAATCAATTAAATGCAGTTATTTTCAAAATGATCTTCAGGAGGCAACCATAAAATCAGCTCTTTCTAGTTTTCCAGACAGTTGGGAGCTGCAACTTAAGCCTCCTGCGTTTCTAAGCCCCTCCTACCGGCTGGGGACCCCTTTATTGCTACAAACGAGAGGTCAGAGAAGCACAGTTGGCAAGAAGCCTCTAGAGACTAACTACTCAAAGGGTGCACAGAATCCACTCTGCTCCCTCAAGGGCAGTCCCGCTCTTCAGGCAAACTAATCTCCTAATTGTCTCCCCAACAAGATAGTCCCTGGGCAACCACTGTCTCCACTCCTACAACGCCCTTTTCCCCTCCCTCAGGGTATAAAGCCCACCTCCTCCCCAGAGCGTTTCTTAACCACCATATTGGCTCCTCTGAACATCCGGAGTAATTTTAAAAGCCCAGGGGAGAGAGGGAGGGTGGGGAGGTAACAAGAGAGATCTTTGCCTTGAAAGAACAGGAGACTTCGAGTAGTCGGCCAGAAGCCTGGGCAAGAGTCGGGGCCTAGGAGACGAAATGGCCCTACAAGCCTTTAAAAGCACGCGTACTATTCGTCAGGCACCATGACAGTCAGAGAGCAAGAGGAAGCCCGCAAGGGAGAGCAGGCAAAGCGCTCAGGATCCACCCTGCCCGACCACGGCCCATACCCCTCCCCGACCCGGCTCACCTTCCCCAGGCTAGTCAGCTCGCCCTCCGAGCAGCGGTGCCTCGGGAGCGACGGCTGAGGCAAAGTCCGGCCGGGGTGCGCCTGCAGCCAGGCCTTGGCCTCCTCATCCTCCTCGTCGTCCGTACTCTCCCGACGCTGGCTCTCGTAGTTAAAATCCGCGTCCGGCTTCCGCCCCTCCTCTTCCTCCATCTCCTCCGCCATCACCACGTCGTACTCGTCCAAGTTCTCCGCCGCCTCCTCCTCCTCTTCGAGCTCTCCTGGCCACGGTATGTCCTCTAGCTCCATATTGGCGTCTAGCTCCAGGAAGCTGAAGAGGAGGAGGGGGAGGGGGGAGGGAAAGGAGGGGAAGAGAGCCTACTGGCGGTTGTGGCCGCGCGCAGGCGCGGAGACCGCCGACGCCTCGCGCCGGCGCCGCGCGGACTGGTCGGGGCAGGGAGTGCGCGCTCTTGTTGCTAAGGGTGCCCAGCGGAGACAGCGGGAAGTTCAGAGGGGCGGAGCTGCTGACAGGCGACGCCGACGCCTCGCCCCTGTCACGCGATGGGATCTTGCTCACAGTACTGTAAGCTCACAATGAACCCGGACTGGGCTTCTGTCGGAAGAGGGGAGAATTCAGTCCTCCGCTGGGCCGGGCCAAAATTGAATTTTGCCCCTGCACAGAGGGACGATCAGACCCTCGGACAAACCCAAAATAATCAAACCTAAAAATTATAAATTTTTAAAGGTTGAGTGCCTAATGTATGACAGGCTGTATCATGGGCACTTGAACCTAACAGTGGAAAAGTGTCAGAGGCAGTAGAGGGTTAAGTAAGAACAGGGCTCTGGTATCAGAAAGATGGGACTGAATCCAAACATGGCCACTTAACAGCAGTGAGACTAAGCCTCTATGAAATGAGGTAATAGGCCCTCGCATAGGATGGTTGTGATAGTTAAGGGAGATAACCAATATGAAGGACTTAGTGGTAGGTATTATTTGTTGATTATTGTACAGTAACATTAAATGCTTACAGTTCTGTGAGACAAGTATTATTACCATTTTGTATTTGAAGAATCTAAGCCTCAGAAAAATAACTTGCCCAATGTCTCTTACCTCGTAAGGGGCTGGCAATGCCATCCCAGGCCTTCTGTAAGTCCAGTAGTTGCCCTTGCCCAGACCTATCAGCTAAAAAAGGACAAAAGAGCAAATATTTATACTGATAGTACCTACATTTGGGGGTTAGTCAATGATTTCAAAATGCTTTAAAAACAAAGATTTCCTTATCACTTAAGAAGCCCTATGAAATGAATGGCAAATTAAAGAATCTTGAGATCCTTTGCTATTATCTAAGGAGATAGCCACAATTAAAGTGGAGTCCAGCAAAAAATTCTTCACGGTATTACCCACAAAAGCAGAGATAAATTGGCAACCAACATTGGTGGCATAAATTAGGGGTATTGCCAAGGATGTAGGTCCTATCTGCCAATGACTCAATCCTGGCAAAACTATAAAGCTAGAATATGGACTGGAGCCCAAAGCCTCAGTGCTCCTTTGAACACCTCGAAATGAACTGAGTACATACAAATACAATTCTTTTTATGGTAGATTGAAGATGTTCCCTGCTGGAGAGCTATGGCTGTAATGGTGGGGAAAAAATTGCTTGGTTTTATATTTCTGACTTGAGAAATTCCAATGTACCTCTCCAGTAACAGGGTCACACATTTCACTGACACTATCATTAAGTAATTCTGTAAAGCTTTACCATTTACTTAGAAACTCCACTGTCCTTATCATCTACAAATGTCAGGAAAAATAAAGGGAACTAATGGAATTATAAAACTAATTATCAAAGCTCTCAGAAACCCTCAGACTTCCAAGACCCAAAGAACTTCTGTTTACCTTGATAGCAATAACATGAACCATTCTAGGATATACATATCTCCTTCTGAGTTAATAATAGGCTGCCTCATGTATTTGGGAATTACTTCCAGTACTAGATTCTACCTTGATGCAAGCTGATATGACTAATTACTGCAGGGAGCCCACACAATAACTACTGCTTTATGAACAATAGGTAGGAGCTGCATTTCCAAAGCACCCACCTAAGCAAACTTTGCATGACCTCAAAGCTGGAGATTTGATCTTTCTGAAAAAAACATCAGAAGAAAACTTCCCATGAACCTCGATGGAAAAGACCTTATTAGGCACTGCTAACAACTGACTCAGCAGTAAAATTCCAAGGCATTGATCTTGGGTTCACGTTTCCCAGCTAAAAATACATGCATCATTTTTGCCTGACTACTGGACGTCCATTCCTTTGGAAGACTGAAGATCCTTGGGAATTCTCCAGAAGCTGCTGATTATAGAAATGGACAGCTTGACCCATGACAACAGAAAAAGATTAACTTTCTGATTCTTCAGCATCCTTTACCCTACCACTAATCTTGCCTATTATTGTACTTTAACAACTAACAAAATGATTTCTCAGTATGATCTCCCTTATCTTCATCCTGTTACGTTTGACTCCTGTGCTCTTCTGCTGCTTAAGAAAAAGAAGCCTCGTGGTGTATTTTTCTCAAACCATAACTACTGCTCTTAATTAAACTGACTATTGACAAAATTCAGTAGCTGCACTTTTAAACAGTTCATAATGTAGATTTTCATCTATAGGTCTCTTCTGGTTCTTAAGCTTTTCTCACGTGATTAATCCCAAACTTCAATCTTATAAAAATTGGACCTTGATCCACACCTCAACAAAATGTTTCTCTGAGAGTATCACAACCGTATCAGAAAAACCTAGCCCTTCAGGAATAGCAACTAATATTGGGGCTATCCTTGCTCCAATAGTCAGTTTGTTCTTTTCAGAAACACTACAGCCCACTTTGCAAAAAACCTATTTTACTTAAACAAGAAATCTGCCCATCTTGAGGACAAAATACTGGCTTGCTCCTGATATACTTAATAATACTTATACTCCCAGTATAGTCTGTACCCCGCTAGAGTACTACTTCTTACATAAACATAAGGCTTACACCCTCCTACTAACTTACCCTGTATATTGAATCTAATTGTTAGAGGTTTTCAGGAGCTTAAAATTACCACTCCTCCAGTGGCTCATATTTCTCTGAGAGCAGTACCCACAAACCAAGAAAATGAGGCAAGCACAGACTCACAGGCTACTTGGGAGAACACCCAGGAGGGATAACTGACTTTCTCTGCATATGTACTGTGAATGAAATTCAGTCCCACAACAAAAGTAACACAACTGAAAAAGACGCTCCAAACTCTTTTCTCTGACTTTAGCAAGCATTATAAATATCACAACTTCTGCTTTAGAAGCTCAACCAATTAAATTTGAGTTCATTAGCCAGAGTTTTCATGAACAATCACATAGGCATTGATTTCCATTTAGCTAGCCACAGGGGAGTTTGTGTTTAGCAATACTTATTGCTCCATCTGTATCCTTCAGGATAGTAGCACATGAGTAGGATAAAAGATGATAAAACCACCTGGCTTTCTAAAACAGACCCAGCTGGATTATTCTGGGGTATTTTTTCATTGCAGGGTTTTATAATCTGGGCCCCTGGCTTCCAGACTTAATGCAAAGGTGAATAATCATTTTGTTTCTGGTAATTGTTTTTTTGGCAGTTGGTCACTGTACCCTGTCCAGAGTCCTAAATGTTACTACACAGTCATTGTCATGGCGTATGATTCAACAACTTATCCTACAGCTGGAGGACAAGCAAAGATTAACCCTAGTCCCACTACAGTCCATTCTCTGAGTCAGCAGGATCCCAGCAATAGTAAAAAAAAAAAAAATCTGAATATCATGGATTAACATTCCATGGCCTAACTTTGCCTTTGACCAAAAGTGTTTGGGTTGGGGGACTAAGAAAATAAACCTCTGGCATCTGGAAACTGGCCTGACACTAAGAACTAAGCCTCAGTGTTGCTAGGAGCTGGCCTGGCAGTCAGAGCTATGCCATAATATTTTCCTATTGAGCATAAGCAATCTCATAGAACACCAGCATCACACAAGGTCACTCTGTGACTGTGATGAATGGAGACAAAAAACAAGACCGCTTCATAGTCTTGTCTAAGCACAGAGACAGTGTTACTGTGCAAACCATAAACATACTAAACATCTCCCTCTTCCAACTAATTTGAGGGACTGCTGCTTCTTTTTCAGTTATAGCTCTAGCATCACTCTGTTCTTCCTTCTTCTAGATAAGGTTCATTAAGATACTCAATCATAGAATTATCCCCCCTGATATCATCCAACTCAGTAAAGCCCTGCTTCTCTGAACCTTCCTCAAAATCACTTAACACAAGCCCAAATTCTGTTAAGTCCTAACAACATCCTCTTACTGAGATACTCCACAATTTCCCATTATGTGTATTCTCCCTTGTTGCAACAAATAATAAATCCAACTTTGCTTAACTATAGGAATATTCCCAGTGATGTTCCCTGGCTGGAGAGCATTGACATATTAAACTAAAGGAACTATGTAAGTTCTATGCTAGTTTTAAATTTACTGTGAGTGGAGTGCATTCTCAGTTACTAGAATTCTGGTTTCTGCTCTGAAGCACAATACCTCCTGATCAAAGATTGATTGCTTTGTAGGTTCAAGGCACGTGCTAGGAAGTAGGAATGCCATCTCCAGGCACCAATCTTTCTATGTCTAAGCAAGCGCCCCTGTTGATATTTCCTTCTAGCAGTAGTAGTAGCTGGTGTTAAAGATGGCGCTGCCACAAGAAGACAGGACAGGAGCTGAGGATCCTTTTTCCCTGAGAGCACGGAGAAACCTGGCCATCCACTATAGTAAGATTAAACCCAAGCCTCATCATTCAGACTCTTCCTATTCCCTGGGTTCTCCAAACTGTTTCCCTGCTGTTATCTCTTTGGAGAGTTCAGCTTTTGCCCAAATCAGGATTCAGGCCTTCCTGTTTCTCTAGGAAGGAAGAAACTGGGCAAGGATGCACTCAATGCAGGAACAGAAAGCTTTAGTCACTGAAAGAGAGTGGTGATTCTGAGCACACTGTGCTTGGAGACATCAAAAACCACACACACATACACTTTTACCACACATACACTTTTACCACCCATAATACATTGTAGTGGCTCCAGCTCTGGCAAAGAGTGCTGTACAAATGTTGTTTACAGATTTATTTATTTATTTATTTATTTATTTTTGGCCGTGTTGGGTCTTCATTGCTGTGCTCGGGCTTTCTCTAGTTGTGGCGAGCGGCGGCTACTCTTTGTTGTGGCGCGTGGGCTTCTCATTGCAGTGGCTTCTTTTGTTGCAGAGCATGGGCTCTAGGCACGTGGGCTCAGTAGTTGTGGCTCGTGGGCTCTAGAGCATAGACTTCAGTAGTTGTGGTGCATGGGTTTAGTTGCTCCACGGTATGTGGGATCTTCCCAGACCAGGGCTCGACCCCGTGTCCCCTGCATTGGCAGGCAGATTCTTAACCACTTAACCCTGTTTATAGATTAAGTACATAGGTACATCAATGAATAATAAGTTTACCTTGCCTACTGCCTGAGATTATGGCAAAGGGTCCTAGCTAAAAACGTTAAGCATAAATTAGGTACTGATACTGCACTCAGAAAAAAAAATTACTATTATTTGTGATAGCCATCTATTGAAGCAGAGGCCCAAAGGATGGGAAAAGACAGGTGGAGAACTATGGGGAGGATGAGACCTACCCATACACCTTGAACAGACGGTCTGACAACTGAGACTTACAGTGCATGTTCCTGGCTATCACTTCCTATAGCAGGACTACACCTAAATGAGTGCATAAAAAGTTGAAGTTTGCCAATTCAAAATGGTATAGATTCCCATACCACATATCTAATGTGCCACAGAACTGAGAGGCTGATCAGACTACACCTGCCCACTCATGGGGCATGCGCACTCCTTCATCTAGGAGCCAGGAGGCAGTGAAACAGGGGTAAGGGCATCACGCCCTCCATTCCTCCTCCCACATCCATTGTCGTTGCCTCACCCTCCTCCACTTCCTTTCTTCTTCCCTGTCTCCTTTTCTGGATAAACAGAGATGAGGAAAGCAAAAAGCTATCTATTAGGAAGGAAAGAAATCTTAATTGGGTTTTTGAAGTTCAAATGTAGAGCAAAAGGCAGATTTCAGTAAAAAATGAAGGATCTGATTCACTAAAACCATAAAACACGAGATCACATGCAAACAACTACAAGGTCTTTGCATTTTCTGTCCCCTCAGATACCCCCTATTGCTCACTCTTTTACTTTATTAAGGTTTCTGATCAAACGTCAGAGGTCTTCTCTGATCACCTGGTCTAAGATGGCATCCCTATCCCCACCTCCTCCTTCATTCTCTAACCCATCACTCTGCTTTATTTTTCTTCATACATTTATCATTAGCTGACATTGTATATGTTTGTTTATTTTCTATTTCTACCCACTAGAATATAAACTTCATGAAAGCAGAGACCCTATCTTTTTCACAACTTTAACACCTGGAATTATGCCTGCTATATAGTTGCCCTCAATATTTGTCCAGTGAATGAATAAATGAATGCTATTTTGGTAATCCTCTCACAAAAGGAATTTAAAAGGAGCAAGAGGCATTCTCACCCATTCTACCATAGATGTCTGGAAAATCAGATGTGAGGGCTTCCAGACTTTGGTGGTGAGGCCCAGAGATGCCCAAGGCAGCTTTGATACCCACTGACGACCACAAGGCCTATCAGGCAATAGCAGAAGCAATTATAGAGTCTAGTGGAGGAATTAGTGCTCCAGAGATGAACAACCTAGGAGAAACTACAGCCATGCCCAGATGAGGCCAGTGTGACCATGGGAGAAGCTGTCCACTGCTGGAGTGGCAACAATGCCACCCATCACATGACAGCTAGCTAGGCTTCTTGGGAAAGTCATGAATGACAGACTGACAACTTCCAGAAAAATCTGGAGGCAGGGCTGATACTCATCTGATGTGCACAGGTACAGCCATATTGGCTGTTAAAATATTGAGGTATTTCCATATTCATTGGTAATTAGCCAATGCCTCAAGCACCCTTCCCGTCTCCACTCCCATTACTTTCTGGTACCCCAGACCTACCTCCCTAGGATAGAAAAACTAAAGGGTTAATGCCTGTTATAGCTTGAGCCTCTGGTTTGATTGGCCTATGCCCTTGCCATTCCAGTTGTTAATTATTTTAATATCACCACTACCTGGGGGCAAGGGGGAAATGAGGCACTATTTGAAGAAAGAACAGAACCAATGAATTGGGAGATTACTATTAACTTGGGACTTATCTGAAGCCAGAGGCTGGTGAAGTTTTAGTTTGGAAAAACATTATGAATCTCCAGCTTGCCAGAGCTGTGCTAAGGGAAATCCATGGAAAAAGTCTCCGACGACCTTTGAGCCAGAACATGTGAAGCATGTGGGCCCTGTATGGCAGTGACAGGAGTCATTAAACTGAGCCTACTGCCTGTAAAAGATGAAACTCTGGGCTACTTCAAATTGCAGGGTCAGCTGGCTTTCTCCTATCAAAAGATTCACTTTTCAAACTGAAGCCTTTAAAGGTTCAGGCTTTTGTTTTTAAATGGGAAAAGAGTGTACATAGGCAGATTACCCCAGATAGTCAGGTTACAACAGAGCTAATCAAGTTACATCCCTCTTTATCTACCTGTCAGGCCTGAGGCTGTGCCTTGTCACCTTGGCATCTCTGGGTCAGCCCCAAGTCTCCAATGGCATTTACTCAACAAATATTTATTGACCAACTACTAAATGCCAGTCACTTTGCCAGATACTAGAGCAACAGAGACTGAATGACACTTTCTCTGCCTTCAGAAGAGTTACAATCTATGGGGCGACGTAGCCAGACTTGACCCTTAGAAATCAATGTCCAGTCTTGCTTGTATCTCATTTCCAAAGCATCACTGGACTCCACCATGGTGATATTTTTCATGAAGCCAGTAATAAAATTATGAATTGAGGAACTTCAGTAATCCTTGTAATAGAGTTAACCATAATATACTGTATAATTGAAATTTTGAGAGGGTAGATTTTATGTGGTTCTTACCACAATATTTTTTTAAAGTCATTTTAATTGCCATTGCTCTCTATAGTGTATGAACCAAGCCTGGGACTGGTCAATATGGCAGAGCTCTCATTGAGTCCTTCTGCTGTGATTGCATACTGTGACTTTCTCCAAAGATGACTCTTCAAGAATGTATAAAGTTAGGTATAAGTGAGGAAGTAATTAGATCTATCAGCTGGTGGCAAGCTATCCCAATGTCTACATCTGAAATGTTTAAGCCTGTCCAGCAGCTTTCACATTCCAAGCGAACAGTCTGAAAGACAAACTGGTGTCACATGGGTCTGAGCTTTTTAGAGAACAAACTGGAATCATCCTTCAACTACAGCACCCTTTAAACAAATGGTTGCATCCTTGAGTTATACAAATATGTCCCTATATCTTTTCACCCATTGTCCTTAGAAATCAAAACATATGATGTTGTGGAGGAGAGCCCTGGTAGAAAAAAGGAGATCCCCTAAGGAAGTTACAACAGTACTTCAGATGATGATTGAAAGAACGGAGGAGAGGAGAGAACAGATGCAAAAGCTATGTAGGGAGTGACATCAGTAGTACCTGGTGACTGGATGTGGGGAAGAGAGGTGGAAAGGAAAGAGTAAAGCTAAATCCCAGGTTTTGGTTTGGGCAACTGAGTTGATGATAGAAATATAGAAGTAGAAAGATGCAGCTCTGAAGGGAAAAGTCATGTGTTTAATTATGAGCATTGAGTTTTAGTTGCCTGAGAGATACCCAGGAAGGAAGTTCAGTTAGCAGCTATATATACAGATCTAGGACTCAGGAAAGAGGGAGGTGTAGGTTGCTGACAATGAGCATATATGTGTTAGAGGAAGTCATAACTCAGTACATGTGCCAAGGATGGAACCCTGAATAATACACACATCCCAAAAGAGGAAGAGGTGAACACAGACTAAGAAAGAACTACCAGAGGGATAGGAAGAAAACACAAAAAGAGTGGTATTATATAATACAGGAACTCAAAGAGTTTCAAGGTGGGAGAAGCCAACAGTATCAAATGCTGCAGAAAGATAAAATAAGGACTGAAAAGTATCTATTGAATTTGGCATTAAGAAATTTATTGGTAACCTGCATAAGAAATTATTTTGATGAGATAGTAAGAGGAAACTAGTCCAGCAGTTGAGAAATGATTGGGGGTGAGGAAGGTGAGACATTGAGTATAGAAAGAAGGAAGTTGCCCATGAAAAGAAAGGAAATTGATTAGGTAGTAGCCTGGGCAGGAAAGGAACTATTGGGATTTTTTAATATTGCTATGCTGAGAAGACTGACCCAAAGGAAAGAAAGACATTGAAGCTAGAACACAAAAAGGAAATTGATAAAAGCAGAGAGAATTTTGGGTGATTCAGGTGGAGGAATTACCCTCAGACAAGAGAAGTATGTGGCTTTCTCATAAAGCAGAAGAAAGATACGTGCCAATAAATATCATTTACTCAGGAGAGTGGGGCAATAAGTTTATTGAATTCATGTTTCCTGGTTTTTATTCATGTTAACCAAAGTGTGATCCACAGACAACCTTCATCAGAATTACCTGAGGTATATATTTTATGAAGAATCCCAGCTCCCATCATGCAGAGAATAAGATTCAGGGAGTCTGGATTGGTGCTCAGGATCTGATCTTTAAACTATCACACATACCACCCCCAGGTAATGCTGATGCACGGTCATGGTAGAGAATCACTCCTTCCTTTTCTCAAGGACAATATTCCCCACCCACTATAGAAAGCCATCCTTCTCCCTGCCACCCAGCAGCCAGGGAATAGACATGTGACCTAGATTCACACATTTGGTTGCTCTCATCTGTGCCTTTGACTCTTAAGGGGGTAAGGCAGAAACAGTTCAGAACTTTACTACTCGAAGTATAGTCTGGGGACCAGTAGCATCACCCAGAGCTTGTTAGAAATGCAGAATCTCAGACCCCATCCAGACCTACTGAATCTGCATTTTAACAAGAGACCCAAGTGATTCGTAGGCACATTAAAGTTTGAAGAGCACTGGTTTAGAAGTAGTAGTAGTGAAGTCGAGAGTTCAGCAGTAGCAACAACCAATGGAACAAGCAGAGATATCCTCACCAACTTGTTCTTCTGGCATGACCTTAGTAATGGGTTCTACTCCCCCACCTTCCTTGGTTCATGCCTTTCTTGGTCAGCTATTCACATAATGCTGTGTAACAAACAAACACAAAATCTTAGTGACCTATAATAAAAAACACTGTTTCTTGCTTGTGTACCAAATAGTTGCCTGGGGATATCTGTGTCGTCAGTGAATGACTTGGCTGAGGTGACTTTTCTCCACAAATTTTTCATTATTCTGGGACAGGTTACCCAATGCATGCTCCTTCTATGACAGAGGAAGGAAGCTCTCAGAGGTAAGTGGAAACACCAATCCTTCTTAAGGCCGCAGGCATTCCTCCCACACTTCATTGGCCAAAGCAAATCACATGGGCCCATCCAACTTCATGCTTCTCCCATGGAGGCTGATGGAGGAGAAGTAATAAATATTTACTGAATGATAAACCTAACATATGATACCACCCCTTTTCTAAGCCTGGCTTCCAGCTTTCCCACTGGTTCTAGGACCCCTGCAAAATCCCTCCAGGAGGTTCCTTTTCTGCTGCAGCTAGCCAGAGCCAGCTTCTGTTGCCTGAAACCAAAAACCCTCACTGACTGATCCACAGGAGGAAGTCTAAGCCAAATGGGGGAGAAGGTGGAGTCCCAGGATGCAGCTGTCAGACTTGGAGAAGAAGCGCTTGGAGACTAAGTGCACACGATGGTGAGATAGCATGAACGGGTGAGTGGAGGAATAGGAGGTTTTGACTGGAGACCAAGTTATTGGTGTTTAGAATGTCCAGGGTGTGGTTACAGGAGTTTAAAAGGCCTCAGGTGTGGCTACAGGAGTGAGTTCCTAAAACAGTTCTCCTTATGCACTTACTAAAACCCCCTAGGATGGAGACAAAAGCTGAATTAGAGAGAAGGTGGGCCAGATGCCACATTCTCCCTGCACACTAACCAGATGAGTGACAAGGAGGACAATATGGACATCAAAGGGACGGGGAAGGGAAGTCTATGGTTTTCTGAGTGCCAGGCACTATGATGGGTATTTTACAATCATCACCTCCTCTAATCTTCACAACAATTTGCCAAAGCATTTTACAGATGAGGAATCCAAGGTCAATAAGTTAAATAATTTGCCCAACATAACCCAGCTAGTAAAAGTGGGTGATGTATGGTTCCAAGCCCAGTCTGACTACACAGTCTATGCCCCTTCCTGTTTAACCATGTGGTGTAGAAGCATCCAGTGGGGCAGCAGGAGCAAGCACAGCCCAACTCCTAGTCCAGTTGTAAGTGGAACATGGGAAACTGTCAACCTTCCCTGCAGAGGCTACAAGGACAGCCATGTCCTCAGGAGCAAACTAGGTATCAGTTAAAGGCAGAATGAGGTGAGTGGCTGTGGCGACGAGGGAAGGCTTTCAACAGTTGTGGGATAGGTTTTGGGAAAGGAGGTCAGCAGGAAGAAGAGCTAAAGAAGACTTGCAGAAATATGCAGAGGAAAGCCCTGCAGCAACAGGAAATGGGAGGAGCTCACCTGTGTGGATGTGGCTGAAATGAAGAAACTTAGAGGTATGGAACTAGTTTCCATCAAAGACAATTTTCTATAGGGGAACAAGAGTGATCTAATTAAATCTTTAATCTGAGTATTTCTTGTCTCTATTCAAAACCTCACAAGGGCTTTCAACATCACTCAGAATAAAATCCGAAGTCCTAACCAGGGCCTACAAGAGCCTACATGATCTGGCTCCTACCCGGATACTTCCAGATCTAAACTTCTGCCCATCCTTCTTGCTTACCCCACTCCAGCCACGCTGGCCTCCTCACTGTTCCACAATATGCAAAGCCCACTCCCACTTCAGGGCCCTTGCACCTGCTGTTCCCACTGCTGGAACACACTACCACAGAGTCTCTGCTCATTTTATCAGAGAGGGCTTCTCTAGTAACCCAATACACCCACACCCTTACCTATGCTTTATTTTTCTTCTTAGCACTTATCACTACCCAAAATTTGTTTGTTATTGTCTTGTTAATTCCCCACCCCACCCCCCATTAGGATGCAATCTCCATGAGAGAAGGAATTTTTTTGTCTGTTTTGCATGCCACTGTATGCCTAGTGCCTAAAACAGTCTGGCACAAAAAATGTGCTTGGTAAACATTGTTGAATGAAATGAATGGAGATTGAATTGAATTAGCCAGTCAAAAGTTTCTGAATAGAACTTCAGAATAAGTTTGGTTTCACTGAAGCTGATAAAGATGTCTGCCTACTAGGGAACCTTTAATTTCCTCTCCCACCTGGCTCCTGGGAGTATTATGTGAGCAGAAAGTGAGGTGCATCTCAGGTGCTTGAGTGGGTGGAGGGGAAGCTGCTTACAACCTGCAGTTGACTCTTGGTGGCAAGCTCTCCCTTAGGAGGAGTCATTTCCACTGATGGCTAAGTTAATAGCTTCATTTTTATAACACTTTTATAATCAGAAAAAGAAATTATAAAAGTTAGTATATGGCATATGTAGAGAGAAATTTTGTTTTATACATGTATACGTGTGTGTGTGTGTGTGTGTGTATATATATATATATAATAATTTTAGTAAATGATAAATCAGTAAGGACAACATAGACTATGCAAAAAGTTTCTATTCCTGTAAGTGCAAAATTACTGTCTCAACTCACTGATCCCCTTGAGGGTTGCTACCACATTACTGGATCACAAGTGGATGCTACTATCAGCATTTGGGTAGGTAACAGTGGTGGTAGGCAGATCAAATTTAGTGAAGAGAAGTACATATTGTTGAGTTCATGCATAGTATCCATCCCCACAGCTAGGGCCACTTTGTTCAGGTGCCCATGCTCCGGACTGCATTCTAGGCACCTGCTACCCATAGAAATTCACTGTTTCTCCACTGAGTTCCATGAGCTACTACTTTCCTCTCCCCCAATATTAATTGAAGTCTTACTGCCTTTTACCTTATCTTGATCTGAATTCCAAATACCCCATATTTCTTCAAGGGCCTTTCGCTTGGGACACACTCTCAGGTAACAATTTCTGTTCCATTTGGTGTTCTTTGATTATAAGCAATAGAAATGACTCTGGTCAGCTTAATTAAAAGAGAAGTTTATTGAAAAGATATAGTCTAGCTCACATACTACGTGAATCAGAACAACCCAGTCAACTCACAGAATTGTGAAAGGTAATAAATTGTTGTTTTAAGCCATTAAATTTTGAGGTGGTTTGTTACCCAGCATCAGATAACAAAGCATCCACCTTATATAAAATAATAGAAGAAAGATACAAGGAAAATTAAGATGTATAGTTCTAAATAGATATTTATTCACATATGTATATGCATAATGTGAGGAAAATAAGATGACTTCTAGTGTCCTCATTTCTGTAGCTGGGCACAAGTTACACAGCACTACTATGATTCTATAATGTCTATTTCATGTTCCCTTTCAGCAGACATCTCAACCAGCTGGGCTTTTTTACTCTTGGGGTGACCCAAACCACCATTTCTGAGGGGTCCTTCCCATATAGGGTTGCTGCAATCTTTCACTGACTTTTATTACAGATAGAAAAAAGGCAATTTCAAGATCAATAGTAGCCTACCAGATACCAGGGGCTGTATTGATTTTTCTCTGATAAAGAGATCACATTTGAATCAGCAGTTACAATCAAATTTATCATCTGATTAAGCTTATGGTAATCCAATAAAAATATCTAAGACACACATCAAACAGGTGAGTGAAATGGAGATGTGATAAGAATCACCAATTATAAGTATTCCAAGTCTTTGATGGTGCCTAGTCACCTAAATTCCCCCAAGGGACTTGATATTGTCTTTAGTTTATAATTTTGGTAGGGAGGTAACTCTTAAGAACTTCCATTTGGGACTCCCCTGGTGGCGCAGTGGTTAAGAATCCGCCTGCCAATGCAGGGGACACGGGTTTGATCCCTGGTCCGAGAAGATCCCACATGCCGCGGAGCAACTAAGCCCGTGCGCCACAACTACTGAGCCTGTGCTCTAGAGTCCGCAAGCCACAACTACTGAACCCCCATGCCACAACTACTGAAGCCCACGTGCCTAGAGCCTGTGCTCCGCAACAAGAGAAGCCACCGCAATGAGAAGCTCGCGACCACAACAAAGAGTAGCCCCCACTCACCGCAACTAGAGAAAGCCTGCACACAGCAACAAAGACCCAACACAGCCAAAAATAATAAATAAAAAAAATTTTTTTAAAAGGACGTTCCATTTGGTTCTTTCTACCATAATAGACATTATGTCATGGGTCAGAGAGCAAAGTATATTTTTTTATCAGGAGCTAAATATCTCTACTCCAACTATAAACTCAAGAACTAGGAAAATAAACACAGGTGGATTTGAAGACCCATTGGGCCCTTGTGAGAAAAATGATAACCAAACTCCATCACATAGCTCTCATAAGCCCCACACTGACTGGCAGACCACAGGGGAACTCAAGTTCCTTAAGGGATTAACTCTGGCTCTGAGCTAGTAACTAATAATTCCTGAGAGGTCTGGGTGTTTCTCTTTCCCTAGCTTCAGTTGCCACAGTAAGTAGGCATGAGTCCCTTTGGGAAAGACTAAGAAAAAGAGTTTTGTAGGTATCTAAGTTATCACATGGTACTTCCACAAGGGTTCCTGATCTCTCCTTCATTCAAGGGGTCCTAGGACATTGAACTGATTCAGTAATGGAAAGGAGGTAAGAGGCCATGACTCTTCACTGCAATGGCTTATGTCAGGACTCTTTTCATACACCTAAAGATCTTTCCTGTTATTGCAATTTTAGTAGAACCTCAGTGGGCTCTTTGTTTTGGCCCTAAATACCCCATGTTAGGCATTATCAAAGTTTTCTGTGGGTCAAATTATCCTGATTACCACTCTAGCCTTTCTGCCTATTGTGGTAGCCATGCTCACCTTTTTCCGTTGGTTAAGTGCCAAGCTATAGCCTCTGCCATTCTGAGATATGATTATCTCCATTGAAATCAAGGAATGCATTTCAATAGCAGAATATCTCACCTCATCCACAGCTTACAAAGGACAGCTACTATGGTTCCTTTTACAGATATAGGGCTCTCCACACCAGTGTATTTTTCCAGGCCATAATGAAGGGGATGTTCTCTGAGACTTCTTAAGTGATTTAATTAGGAGAGGGGTGAGTGAATGATAAATCCACATTTAATAAATCCACTCCAGAATACCAAAATACCGAAGTCTTTGGATTTCTCTATGCCATACTGAAGACTTTCTGGTATCTAAACTTCATGTAGCATAAGCCACACCAGGTTTCAATCAACCAACTAAGCCGTTGGAGCCTCTAAAATTAATTTAGACCAACAGAATCATGTCCCTAATCTCTTGAACTCCATGTTCACATATATTATACATTTTGTGTTGAAATAAATTAGCAAAATTTTGCAATTCTCTTGCTAAGTAATTTTTGACTTTGTAATTGGTCCCCTGGGACATGGGACAATATGGCATATGTCTGAATGTAATGAGAGGGGATAGGAGGGGTGTGAGGAGAATTGGCATTCACTTGCAAGGAAACTATCTCAGGTAAAGTCATAAGAAAGGCTTTTCAACCAGGGCAGGAATAGGCACATCAGACAAAGGCAGGGAAGAGGGGCTTCTTCTGCTATCAAGAGAAGCTCAGTGATGTTTAAGGTACTTTGTATCAGCCAGATCCTCCAGCTTTCCCATTCCAATCTCATAGTACCACCCTTTCGCAACTGATGCCCTAACTTTTGCCTAAAAGATTAGATAAGACTAAGGGTTCAGTTTATGTTAATCCAGAAACCCACTCAGCCATGTGGGACTACGTGAAGAGATTCTTTTAGAGCAGTCGTAAGAACTCTTTGATTCTCTAACTATGCCTCGAGGCAAGAATTTAACACCCAAAGACTTTCATTTTCTTTCTTTAAGCAGAGTTAGAAATAGCCAGTCCAAGCCACAACATTTATATTTCTCTGCCCTTCACATGGTCTATCACAGCAAGCACTTTGATCATTAAGGTATTGTCTTTTTTTTTTTTCTTTTTTCAGGCTGCACCGGGTCTTAGTTGCGGCACTCAGGATCATTTACTTGTGGCATGCAGCCTTCTTAGTTGCAGCATGCATGTGGGATCTAGTTCCCCGACCAGGGATCGAACCTGGGCCCCCTGCATTGGGAGCGCAGAGCTTTACCCACTGGACCACCAGGGAAGTCCCAAGGTATTGTCTTCAATATGTACTTTTCACTCCAGACAACCACAGATGATAGTTGAAGTAATTGTTCACCACTGTGTATGATGCACCATTCTAACAACCCGTTCTCTGATGTGAAACACCCAGGTCAAATGACCAATCCCACTTTCCCATTTCACGGAGGTAGTACTGTCTGCAGTCACAGCTGCTATTGGTCAGGATTATTTGCTTTAGCCAACAGACTCTACTCTAGCATGTTTTAATAAAGAGAGGTTTGTTATATAATATTGTCTTAAGAATTTCCAGGAAATTGGGGGTGATAATGCAGCCAGAAGAAACACCCAACCTCACCGTGGAAGGTCCCAGTGGAAATTCCACTGCTACCACTGCCTTTCATAGACATGTATGAGGCTGGAGAAAGACAGTAGAAAGGAACTCCAACACAGCTTCCCCCAAAAGAATCAAATGCTTCCCCCACATGATATGCATAGCCACTTCTCACATAGCTCACTTCTAGCAACTAATCCTTCACAGGTGTATTAACTTGGATGAACTAATTGGAGTCTGGGATTTTGTTTTAGTTTTCCATCCCTGCTTCTATGGGAAAGCATGCTAGAAGAGGGATGCAACGGATATTGAATGACCCAATCTTCATTCCTGCAGCAATGAGAAACACTTTCTGCCCAGTAAATATACTACTGAGAGTCTACCTCATGGAAACAAAAGAACTCACATGTAAGGATTTATGTAAGGATGTCTATTACAGATGCTTTGTAGCAGCAAAAATCCATAAACAAAGTGAAGGCCCAACACTAAGAACATGGTTGAATTATTTACAGTCCATGCGCATCTCTGAATGCTATAATTAAAAAAAAGGAAATAGAGTTCTATAAGGTGAACTCTATTCACCTATTGGAGCCATTTCCTTAGGATGTTGACAAAAAAGCAAGATAAAAAAAGTACATATGATCTTGTTTCTGTAAAAAATAATTAAAAGGAAACCATATATAATGCTTAATGTACATGATTATATGAATATAATAAAAACTATAGAAAAACAGGCAGTAAGTTTAGAACATGGGTTATCAGAGGAGATATGGGGTGATATATGTGTGAGGGAAGGGAAGACTATACGAAGGAAGAAAGAAGAAAGCAAAGGAGACTACATTTGAAAATTACATGATGGATTCCTGGAAGGTGGCAGTAGTAGTAGCATCAGCATAGTTTTTCAACCTCTACAAATCTCCACATAACAACAGCAGAGCAACTAGATAGCAAAGCCAACATACATGAAAAATATTTACAATTAGGATTGCCAGATTTAACAAATAAAAATACAGGCTGCCCAGTTAAATTCAAATTTCGGTAAACAATGAATAATTTTTTAGTATAAGTATGTCCCAAATATTGCATGGAAATAGAAACTCTAGATCTAAATGGGGGAGGGGAACAGAACCAGAAAACCCCAGAAAGCAAACCACCGTATTTCTGAACACTACACAGAAACAACAGAAGAGGGAGCTCTATGAAATTAGAAAAACTTTCCTAAACTCCATCTTATTTCTTTATAAGTTCAGGAAAACTAATTTCACACAAAAATAAGAAACAGAATACATAGTTTCAAAGTCAAATCCCACACAAAATTATTATAAGAAAAAAGGGAATAAGAAGCATAAAACATTCCAAAAACAACAAAAGCATGCCAAAAAGACATGCCCACAAAACAAAAGTTGTAACATACTATTTCAAAATAAATATTAAGAAAATTATAGAAAACACAGAAAAACTACATAAATTAGAAAAACTCAGAAATGAGGTGACCAAACTCAAGGAAGAATAAGAATCAAAAGGAAAAAAATCATTTCATAAATGAAGACTAAGCTAGAAAGAACACAAGAGCAAGTAAATACAAGATAATATCTGAAGAGAAATAGAAAGTGAAAAAGAGGAAAAATTTTTTTAAATCAAAAAGAAATGCAGAGAGAGAAAGGTAAAGGAGATCAAACACACAGGGAATAGGAATTCCTAAAGGAGAAAACCAAAGCAAGGGCATAGAACAAGTGCTACAACCTATAAATTAAAAAATAAAACAAATAACAACAACAACAACTCTTCCCTGAATATAGAAAAGATTTGAAACTGCACATGCAAAAGAGCATACCACACAGTTGAGGTTATTGACCCAGAGCAAACAATACCACACATTATTTTAAACTATTGGACTTTAAAGAAAAAGAGAAAGGCTCAACGTCTAGAAAAAAGAGCATGTGATTTTTAAGGAAAAGGAAATTAGATTATCATCAGAATTTTTAAGCAATGCTTTACACCAGGAAAAAAAAGGAGAGAGAGAGAAAAGGAGTAACATAACATAATCAAGGAAAGAAAGTGTGAAATAAGGGTTTTATATCCCTCCCAAATTACTTGCAGATATAAAGAACATAGATAAACTATTATCAACAGGTGAAGACCAGGGAATATTATTCTCATGAGCCCTTCCCGGAAAAATCTACCAGAGAAAGAGCTTCAGACCACCAAAATAACTAGAGAGTCACTGATATAAGGGCAGATGTTAGGCATTCAATATATAATTAATGTAGAACTATGAGTAAATGAGAGTTAAAAGATAGAGTATCATATATAATGAATATGTACTCTGACAATGTAAATATGTCAGTGTCTTCTTTATTTTTAATTTTTAAAAACAGCTTTATTGAGTTATAATTCATATGCTATACAGTTCATCCATTTAAAGTATACAATTTAATAATGGCTTTTAACATATTTACAGAGTTGTGCAAGCATCACCACAACCAAATTTAGAACATTTTCATTATCCCCAAAGGAAATCCCATACCTCTTGAGTTATTTCCTAAACCTCCCAGCCAAACCCCCTAGCCCCAGGTAACTACTAATCTGATTTCCGACTCTGTAGATTTGTCTACTCTGGACATTTCATATAAATGGAATCATACATCATGTGATCCTTTGTGACTGACTATTTTGTAGTCAGATTGTACAGTTCACTCTTGAACAACACAGGTTTGAACTGTCCTTGGGTCCACTTATACGTGGATCTTTTTTTTCAATAAATACTACGTAGTATTACTTGATCTGCAGTTGGTTGAATCCCCAGATGGTTGAATCCTCCAGAACCGCATGTCCGGAGGGCAGATTATGAAGTTATATATGGATTTTCTACTGCTGGGGGTTTGGCAACCCAACCCCAGCAGTTGTTCAAGGGTCAACTATACAAGTTTTTGTGTGCACACTTTTTTGTGTGTTCTCATTTCTCTTAGGTAGATTCCTAGGAATGGAATTGCTGGGTCATATAGCAACTATATGTTTAACTTTTTGAGGAACTGCCAGACTATTTTTCAAAGCAGTTTGCACCGTTTTATACTTCCATCAGCAATGTATAGGGATGCTGACTTCTCATCTTTTCGGATAATAGCCATCCCAGTAGATGTGTAGTGATGTCTCGTTGTGGTTCTCATTTACATTTCTCCAATGGTTAATGATGCTGAACATTTATTCATGTTCTTACTGTCCACTTGTACATCTTCTTTGGAGAAATGTCTATTCATATTCATAGCCAATGCTTATTTTTAAATTGGATTATATGTCTTTTTCATTATTGGATTGTAATAGTTCTTTATAAATTCTAACTACAAGTCCCTTATAAGATACATGATTTGCAAATACTTTCTCCCATTCTGTAGGTTGTCTTTTCACTTTCTTGATGGCACCCTTTGAAGTACAAAAGTTTTTAGTTTTTTTTAATATAAATTTATTTATTTTTGGCTGCATTGGGTATTCATTTCTGTGCACGGGCTTTTCTCTAGTTGTGGTGAGTGGGGGCTACTCTTCATTGTGGTGCGCGGGCTTCTCATTGAGGTGGCTTCTCTTGTTGCAGAGCACGGGCTCTAGGTGTGCGGGCTTCAGTAGTTGTGGTGCGAGGGCTCAGTAGTTGTGGCTCACGGGCTCTAGAGTGCAGGCTCTGTAGTTGTGGCTCATGGGCTTAGTTGCTCCGTGGCATGTGGGATCTTCCCAGACCAGGGCTTGAAACTGTGACCCCTGCATTGGCAGACAGATTCTTAACCACCGCGCCATCAGGGAAGTTCCCAAAAGTTTTTAGTTTTAATGATGTCAGTTTACCTATTTTTTCTTGCTTGTTCTCTTGATGTCATATCTAAGAAACTGTTGACTAATCCAAGGTCATAAAGATTTGCACCTATGTTATCTTTTGAGTTTGTTTTACTGTTTTAACTCTTACATTTTTATCTTTGATCCATGTTAATTTTTTTCTATGGCATAAAGTAGAGGTTCAATTTCATTCTTTTGAATGTGGGATCCAGTTGTCCTGGTAGAACAACATTTTTTTTAATGGTGAGAGAGGACAGAGAAGGATTATGCAAATTTTAAGTGTTTTCAGAAATTATATTTGTGGTAGTATTAGAATTGTTATTCTGACAGTCATATGTGTAATATGGGATAAAAATAATGAGTAATTTGTCATCCCCTATATCCTTGAGAAACAGGATTCTCAGCATAAAAGAAAGAAGGCTATCGTAATAGAGAAGAGGTTAAGCAAGTTCTATAGTCTTTCATTGGAATTATAAATATTAATATGAACTCATGAATTATTTAGCTCTGTCTGCTGAAAAAGCCCAAAGATAATAAGCAACTATGTAGCAAGGAGCATCCCTTAGTATCTAGACTCTAGTCTTGAAATATCATTTCTCACTAAAAAAAATCAGGACTTCTGGGGAGTTCCCTGGCAGTCTAGTAGTTAAGATGCGGTGCTTTCACTGCTGTGGCCGGGGTTCAATCCCTGGTTGGGGAAGTAAGATCCCGGAAGTCGCGAGGTGGGGGAAAAAAAAAAAAACAGGACTTCTGAAGAAATATTTCATCTCAAGTCTGGGACAAGTAAATGTATAAGATGAACCTGGAGCATCTTGTAATGCTCTAGGTTGCAAGGAAGCTACTGAAGACTATTAGGATTATGTCAAAAGGACTCAAGAGCCAATCTGAGGAGGTTCTCACTGGCCATAAGACTATTTGAGCTTCAATAATGTTAATGCAATGGATTAAAATTCATTAAATATGTCTAAATCTACGAGTTCATAATGATACTTTTAAAAACAAGAATTGATCACCTTCAGAGAATGATAGGGAACAGATTTATTATCTTGAAACTGGTGAATAAAAGGAATAAATATAACAACTATCCTACCTTTTCTATATGAATTTTACTACTGTATAACAAAAGAGTGGATGAGGTAAAGTGTGTTTTTATAGGAGTATTCCAGTAAAAAATGAAACAGACATTATAGCATCAGAATATCAACATTTGGCAAGCCTCCCCCAGTGAATAATAGATATGCATCTGCTAAAAATCACAGAAAATGACAAACAGACAACATGTGCCTCCTATAGTATTGCCATATAATACTTATAGTTTTGTCAAAGATATCAAAACTGTATCTCTGCATCCTCTCAACCAGCTATCTGTAGGAAATTCAGAGGGCAGAGGAACACACTGAACTGCACCAAGAGTATTCAAGTAACAAACTCCAGACCTGGGGAGACTCTACAGATCAAAAGGCCTGAAAGCAAAAGAAAGGATGGAAGAGAAACCTATAGATTAAAAGATACTTAACATTATATAAATATATATTTTCTTTTTTTTTTGGCCACGTCACATGGCTTGCAGGATCTTAGTTTTCCAACCAGGGTTGAACCCGGGCCCTGGGCAGTGAAAGTGCCAAGTCCTGACCCTGGACCACCAGGGAATTCCTTTTTTCTTTTTCTTTTTTTGAATATGTTTTTTAAATGGGCAAGAGTAAACTATGGTATCTAGGAATGCACATTTGGGTGATAAAATTATAAAAAAGGAAAACTCAGTGAAGTGATACTATAAAAGTCAGGATAGTGGCTACTTATGGGAGGAAAGAATGTGTGATTGGGATGGGGTACATGGAAGGAGTTTCTGGAATGCCTGGCAAAGTTCTACTTTTTTTTGTCTGGATAGTGTTCACCTTAAAATAATTCATTAAGCCACATGTTTTATTTGTGTGGTGTTCTGTAATGGTGTTTTATTTTATAACAAAAAATATATATATTTAAACTTCCTATACCCCAGTCACACCCCAGACAATTATATTAAGTTCTCTGGAGGTGAGACGCAGGCATGAGTATTCTTTAAAGCTCCCAGGTGATTCCAAAGTGCAGCCAAGTTTAAGAACCATTGTGTAAGAGGAATGGTACTTCACTGGCTCAGTATCAAGGGCCTGGGTTCAAGTCTTCACATAGCCACCAATACAGATGTGTGACCTGAAGTAAGGGTTTTAACCTCTCTGGGCCACAGTGACATATATGTTACATGGTGAAAACAGTTTATCTGCCCAAAGCTGGGATTGGCTAGGTTGAGTTTTTAAGTCTCTCTTCATTCTAGAATCTGATAATCTAAGAAAAAAAGAAACAAAATAGAGATTGTATTAGAACAGTTTAATTGTATAAAACTTTTAACAGTTGCATATATGATATGATCACATTTATGCATCCATATGAAAAGTTTGTGTGTGTATGTATGTTGTCCAGTGTCCTGGCAAGAAAAATAATTGATCATATACAATTTAATAAAGAGATGTAATGAAGGAGCTAGATACAGACATGTGGGCAGGATTACTGTACTTACAGACTCACAACAGTGAGAAGCTGTTACCCCTCCAAAGCCTGAAGACAAGAGATGTCTTACAGGAGCCCTGAATACAAGAGGAGGTGTCTTACAGGAGCCCACCAAGAGCTGGGGGATGGAGGAGCCACCTGACAGGAGCTATAGTTGTAGAAGGACACAGTCACACCCTGGATCCATTCATTTGTATGGCTATGTAGATAACTATACCACAATGCATTCATCCATTCAACTGTTGATGGACATTTGGGTTATTTGCAGATTTTTGTTCTCATAAATAATGTTTCTAAGAATATTCTTGTACATACTTTCTTAGTGAACATCTGCATACATTTCTGTTGGGTACATACATAGGAATGGAATTGCTAGGTCATAGCATATATGAATCTTCAGCATGTGTTGCCAAACTGTTTTTCAAAAACAGTTTCTCTAAACAGTTTCTCTATACTTTCTCTAACAGTATAGAAGACTTCCTCTTGCTCCATAGTCTCATCTACAGTTGCTGAAGGAGACAAAGTGAGAGGACCTACGCAAACAGATATGAACACTTACTATAAAACTAAGTAATTAACACTGTGTGGTCTGGGTAAAAAGATGGATAAATAAACCAATGGAGAAGTCTAGAGTCCAGGAACAGTTCTACACATACATGGACACTGAATTAATGACAAAGGTAGCACTGTAGAGCAGAAAAGAAAAAAAAAAAAGATAGTCCTTTCAGTAGATGGTATTGAGTCGATGGATTATACCTACCTAAAAAATCAGACTTAACCACACCTCACACCATACCCAAGAGTCATTCCCAGGTGGATTGCAGATCTAAATGCAAAAGGTGAAACAATAAAGATTTAGAATAAAACATGGGAGAATATCTTCCTGACCTTGGGGTAGGGCAAAAATTTCTTAAACAGGACACAAAGTGCTTAGCTAAGAAGGAAAAGATTAAATCAAATAAATTTGATTCCATTAAGATCAGGTACCGTTGCTCACCAAAGGACATCATAAAGAGTACAGAGTAAGGGGCGGATTCAAGATGGCGTAATAAGAGGACACTGAATTCGCATCTCCTCACAATTAGGGCACCTACCAGGCACCGGTGGGGGACCACGGACACCTAAGGGGACAGGAGGAAACCCCAGCGACTGGGTAGGACGTGGGGCGTGAGGGGAGTGAAGGGGGAGGAGACGTGTAGGTGGGACGGGATTGGCACCCCTGAGGGGTGGCTGGGGGAGGGGAAGGGATCCCATGTCCGAATGGGGAAATTGGGGAACCACGGGGAGGGCAGAGGATCAAAAGGGAGCATGGCCAGGTTTCCCCTGCCCACTTGGGCCCCCCGGGAATCTGCTGAGATCCCGGGCCTGATCCTCTGCCCACTAAGGGCCCCTCCAGCAGCATGGGTGCTGAGGGAGTGGGAGGGAGGGAAGGGCGAGCAAAAGTAAAGGCCGGACCTCTGGGCGGGCACCTCTGAGGGGTGGCTGAGGGAGGGAAGGAGTTCCTACACCCAGTGGGACCCATCCACAGTTAGGGGTCCAGTGGAAATGGGGGGGGGGAGACCTTGGGGGAGATAGTGGTTTAGGGGCACAAAGGAACAGAAGGAAATGGGGCCAGTGCTTTCCCTGTCCACTTAGGCACTGAGGAGCGTGTTCGGCTCTGCCCTCAGAGCCTCCCTCTTGCAGCACAGAGCCCAAGCCCCGCCCTTACACGCCCACCCAGGGTTCTACCTCTACACTCAGGCACCTCCTCCAACGAACTGGGCTTAAACCCCACCCACACACCCTCACTCAGGGCCCTACCGACAAACTCCGGAATCCCACACTCCAGAAGCCCTCCTTTCCACTTGCTGCCTCGCCCCTTCTGCACAGGTCCTAAGCAGAGGCCCTGCCACATGCTTGAAAGTTGCCCCGCATAGGCCCCACCCCATGCTCAAACGTCACCCCCCAACCCACCTAGGTCCTGCCCCACCCTAAACCCTGCCCCTTCCTAAGTTCCACCCCACCTAAACTCTGCCCACATAGCCAAGGCTATTTTTTTTTTTCCTTTTCTTTTTTCCTGTTTTAGATCGGGGTTCCTTGTTGATTCATCGTTGTTGATTCTTTTATATTTTTATTTTTCCTAATAAATCTTTTATTTTTCTGATTTTATTTTATTCTTTATACTTTGTTAGTGATCTCTCCTTTCGGCTTGTTGCCCCCCCCCACCTTTTTTTTTCTTTTTTCTGCTGTGGTTTTATTTTACCTTGTTGCAGTTGTTTCAATTACAGTTTTATTTTTCCTAATCTATTTTTTATCTCTCTAATTTTATATGGTTTTTATTCTTTGATATTGTACGGCTCCTTTTTTCTTTCTTTCTTTCTTTTTTTTAAAAAATGAACCACGAAGCTTGCGGGATATTGGTTCCCAGGCTAGAGGTCAGGCCTGAGCTCCTGTGGTGGGAGGTCCAAGTCCAAACTGCTGGACTAACAGAGAACCTCAGACCCCAGGGAATATCGGTTGGAGTGAGGCCTCCCAGAGGTCCTCATCTCAGCACCAAGACCCAGCTCTATCTAACTGCTTGCAAACTCCAGTGCTGGATGTCTCAGGCCAAACATCAGTAAGACAGGAATACAGCACCACGCATCAAAAAAAAAAAAAAAAAAGAAATGACAAAAAAATATGTTACAGACAAAGGAGCAAGATAAAAACCTACAAGACCAAATAAATGAAGATGAAATAGGCAACCTACCTGAAAAACAATTCACAGTAATGATAGTAAAGATGATCCAAAATCTTGGAAACAGAATGGAGAAAACACAAGAAACATTTAACAAGGATCTAGAAGAACTAAAGAGCAAACAAACAGTGATGAACAGCACAATTACTGGAAGTAAAAATACTCTAGAAGGAATCAATAACAGAATAACTGAGGCAGGAGAATGGACAAGTGAGCTGGAAGATAAAATGGTGGAAATAACTGCAAGGGAGCAGAATAAAGAAAAAAGAGTGAAAATAATTGAGGACAGTTTCAGAGACCTTGGGGACAACATGAAATGCACCAACATTCGAATTATAGGGGTCCCAGAAGAAGAAGAGAAAAAGAAAGGGTGTGAGAAAATATTTGAAGAGATTATAGTTGAAAACTTCTCTAACATGGGAAAGGAAATAGTAAATCAAGTCCAGGAAACACAGAGAGTACCATACAGGATAAACTCAAAGAGAAACATGCTGAGACACATATTAATCAAACTATCAAAAATTAAATACAAAGAAAAAGTATTAAAAGCAGCAAGGGAAAAGCAACAAATAACACACAAGGGAATCTCTATAAGGTTAACAGCTGATTTTTCAGCAGTAACTCTGCAAGCCAGAAGGGAGTGGCGGGACATATTTAAAGTAATGAAAGGGAAAAAGCTACAACAAAGATTACACTACCTGGCAAGGATCTCATTCAGATTTGATGGAGAAATTAAAACCTTTACAGATAAGCAAAAGTTAAGAGAATTCAGCACCACCAAACCAGCTTGACAACTAAAGGAACTTCTCTAGGTAGGAAACACAACAGAAGGAAAACACCTACAAAAAACAAACCCAAAACAATTTTAAAAATGGTAATAGGAGCATACATATTGATAATTACCCTAAATGTAAATGGATTAAATGCTCCCACCAAAAGACATGGCTGAATGGATATAAAAACAAGACCCTACATATGCTGTCTACAAGAGACCCACTTCAGACCTAGGGACACATACAGACTGAAAGTGAGGGGATGGAAAAAGATATTCCATGCAAATTGAAATCAAAAGAAAGCTGGAGTAGCAATTCTCATATCAGACAAAATAAACTTTAAAATAAAGACTATTACAAGAGACAAAGAAGGACACTATATAGTGATCAAAGGATCAATCCAAGAAGATATAACAATTGTAAATATTTATGCACCCAACATAGGAGCACCTCAATACATAAGGCAAACACTAACAGCCATAAAAGGGGAAATCGACAGTAACACATTCATAGTAGGGGACTTTAACACCCCAGTTTCACCTATGGACAGATCATCCAAAATGAAAATAAATAAGGAAACACAAGCTTTAAATTACACATTAAACAAGATGGACTTAATTGATATTTATAGAACATTCCATCCATAAACAATAGAATACACATTCTTCACAAGTGCTCATAGAACATTCTCCAGGATAGATCATATCTTGGGTCACAAATCAAGCCTTAGTAAATTTAATAAAATTGAAATTGTATCAAGTATCTTTTCTGATCATAATGCTATGAGACTACATATCAATTACAGGAAAAAATCTGTAAAAAATACAAACATGTGGAGGCTAAACAATACACTGCTAAATAACCAAGAGATCACTGAAGAAATCAAAGAGGAAATCCAAAAATACCTAGAAACAAATGACAATGAAAACACGACGACCCAAAACCTGTGGGATGCAGCAAAAACAGTTCTAAGAGGGAAGTTTATAACAATACAATCCTACCTTAAGAAACAAGAAGCATCTCAAATAAACAACCTAAGCTTACTCCTAAAGCAATTAGAGAAAGAAGAACAACAAAAAAACCCCCAAAATTAGTAGAAGGAAAGAAATCATAAAGATCAGATCAGAAATAAATGGGAAAAAATGAAGGAAATGATAGCAAAGATCAATAAAACTAAAAGGTTGTTCTTTGAGAAGATAAAATTGATAAACCATTAGCCAAACTCACCTAGAAAAAAAGGGAGAAGACTCAAATCAATAGAATTAGAAATGAAAAAGGAGAAGTAGTCACTGACACTACATACAAAGGATCATGAGAGATTACTACAAGCAACTATATGCCAATAAAATGAACAACCTGGAAGAAATGGACAAATTCTTAGAAAAGCACAACCTTCTGAGACTGAACCAGGCTGAAATAGAAAATATAAACAGACCAATCACAAGCACTGAAATTGAAACTATAATTAAAAATCTTCCAACAAACAAAAGCCCAGGACCAGATGGCTTCACAGGCGAATTCTATCAAACATTTAGAGAAGAGCTAATTCCTATCCTTCTCAAACTCTTCCAAAATACAGCAGAGGAAGGAACACTCCCAAACTCATTCTATGAGGCCACAATCCCCCTGATACCAAAACCAGACAAAGATGCCACAAAAAAAGAAAACTAGAGGCCAATATCTCTGATGAACATAGATGCAAAAATCCTCAAAAAAATACTAGCAAACAGAATCCAACAGCACATTAAAAGGATCATACACCATGATCAAGTGGGGTTTATCCCAGGAATGCAAGGATTCTTCAATATATGCAAATCAATCAATGTGATACACCATATTAACAAACTGAAGGATAAAAACCATATGATTATCTCAATAGATGCAGAAAAAGCTTTCGACAGAATTCAACAACAACTTATGATAAAAACTCTCCATAAAGCAGGCATAGAGGGAATCTACCTCAGCATAATAAAGGCCATATATGACAAACCCACAGCCAACGTCGTTCTCAATGGTGAAAAAACTGAAACCATTTCTTCTAAGATCAGGAAGAAGACAAGGCTGCCCACTCTTACCACTATTATTCAACTTTTGGAAGTTTCAGCCACGGCAATCAGAGAAGAAGAAGAAATAATAGGAATCCAAATTGGAAAAGAAGAAGTAAAACTGTCACTGTTTACAGAGCACATGATACTATACATAGAGAATCCTAAAGATGCTACCAGAAAACTACTAGAGCTAATCAATGAATTTGGTAGAGTAGAAGGATACAAAATTAATGCACAGAAATCTCTGGCATTCCTATACACTAATGATGAAAAAGCTGAAAGAGAAATTAAGGAAACACTCCCATTTACCATTGCAACAAAAAGTATAAAATACCTAGGAATAAACCTACTTAACGAGACAAAAGACCTATATGCAGAAAATTATAAGACACTGATGAAATAAATTAAAGATGATACAAACAGATGAAGAGATATACTATGTTCTTGGATTGGAAGAATCAACACTGTGGAAATGATTATACTACCCAAAGCAATCTTCAGATTCAATGCAATCCCTATCAAACTACCACTGGCATTTTTCACAGAAGTAGAATGAAAAATTTCACAATTCATATGGAAACATGTAAGACACTGAATAGCCAAAGCAATCTTGAGAAAGAAAAATGGAGCTGCAGGAATCAGTCTCCTGGACTCCAGTCTATACTACAAAGCTACAGAAATCAAGACAGTATGGTACTGGCACAAAAACAGAAATATAGATCAATGGAACAGGATAGAAAGCCCAGAGATAAACCCACGCACATGGTCACCTTCTCTTTGATAAAGGAGGCAAGAATATACAGTGGAGAAAAGACAGCCTCTTCAATAAGTGGTGCTGGGAAAACTGGACAGCTACATGTAAAAGAATGATATTAGACCACTCCCTAACACCATACACAAAAATAAACTCAAAATGGATTAAAGACCTAAATGTAAGGCCAGACACTATAAAACTCTTAGAGGAAAACATGGGCAGAACACTCTATGACATAAATCACAGCAAGATCCTTTTTGACCCACCTCCTACAGAAATGGAAATAAAAACAAAAGCAAACAAGTGGGACCTAATGAAACTAAAAAACTTTTGCACAGCAAAGGAAACCATAAACAAGACGAAAAGACAACCTCAGAATGGGAGAAAATATTTGCAAATGAAGCAACTGACAAGGGATTAATCTCCAAAATTTACAAGCAGCTCATGCAGCTCAATATCAAAAAAACAAACAACCCAATCCAAAAATGGGCAGAAGACCTAAATAGAAATTTCTCCAAAGAACATATACAGATTGCCAACAAACACATGAAAGGATGCTCAACGTCATTAATCATTAGAGAAATGCAAATCAAAACTACAATGATGTATCACCTCACACCGGTCAGAATGGCCATCATCAAAAAATCTACAAACAATAAATGCTGGAGAGGGTGTGGAGAAAATGGAACACTCTTGCACTGTTGGTGGGAATGTAAATTGATACAGCCACTATGGAGAACAGTATGGAGGTTCCTTAGAAAACTAAAAATAGAACTACCATACAACCCAGCAATCCCACTACTGGGCATATACCCTGAGAAAGCCATAATTCAAAAAGTCATATATCACAATGTTCATTGCAGCCCTACTTACAATAGCCAGGACATGGAAGCAACCTAAGTGTCCATCGACAGATGAATGGATAAAGAAGATGTGGCACATATATACAATGGAATATTACTCAGCCACAAAAAGAAACGAAATTGAGTTATTTGTAGTGAGGTGGATGGACCTAGAGTCTGTCATACAGAGTGAAGTAAGTCAGAAAGAGAAAAACAAATACCATATGCTAACACACATATATATGGAATTTTAAAAAAGAGAAATGGTTCTGATAAACCTAGGGGCAGGACAGCAATAAAGACACAGACATAGAGAATGGACTTGAGGACACGGGGTTGGGGAAAGGTAAGCTGGGACGAAGTGAGAGAGTAGCGCTGACATATATACACTACCAAATGTAAAACAGATAGCTAGTGGGAAGCAGCTGCATGGCACAGCAAGATCAGCTCGGTGCTTTGCGATCACCTAGAGGGGTGGGATAAGGAGGGTGGAAGGGAAATGAAAGAGGGAGGGGATATGGGGATGTACGTATGCATATAGCTGATTCACTTTGTTATGCAGCAGAAACTAACACAACACTGTAAAGCAAGTATACTCCAATAAAGATGTTAAAAAAAAAGAGTATAAGCCACATACTAGCAAAGATATTTGTAACACATTGTCTTAGTCAGTTCAAGTTTCTATAACAAAAATACCACAGGCTGGTGACAAACAATAAACATTTATTTCTCAGTCTGGAGAGTGGGAAGTCTAAGATCAAGGCACCTGCAGATTCATTGTCTGGTGATGGTCTGCTGTATGGTTCATGCACAGTCATCTCCTTTCTGTGTCCTCACATGGAAGAAGGGTGAGAGATCTCTCTGGGGTCTCTTTTATAGGGTACTAATCCCACTCATGACAGCTCTACCCTCATGACGTAATCACATCCCAGATGCCCCACCTCCTAATACTATCACATTGTGGGCTAGAACTTTAACATGTGAATTTGGGGGAGACAAAACCATTCAGGCCATAGTACACATATAACTGACAAATGGCTCTTTTCCAGACTGCAGAAAGAACTCTTAGAATGAAAAAGTTAGCAACCAAATGGAAAAATCATCAAAAGACTTGAATGGACATTTCACAAAAGAGAATATCCAAATAGTCAATAAACATATTAAAAAGGGCACAACCTCATGCAAAATATTACAACAATGCGATATTACCTACCAGCATGGTTAAAATTAAAGTAACTGACAATATAGTGTTGGAGAGAATATGGAGCAATGAGCTCTCTCCCACATATAAATTGATACAATCCATTTGGAAGTGAAAATAAATTGAAGTTGAAAATATACTATGATTCAGCAATTCTACTCCTACTCCTATACTCCAGAAATATATACATTTGTGTTCCAAAAGACATGTAGAAGAACATTTATGAACAATATTTTTCTTAATAGACAAGAATGGAAACAACCCAAGGGTCCATTAACAATAATATCAATCAATAAATTATGATAGGGAATTCCATGGCGGTCCAGTGGTTAGAACTCTGTGCTTTCACTGCCGAGAGCCCGGGTTCGATCCCTGGTCAGGGAATGAAGATCCCACAAGCCACAGGGAGGGGCCAAAAACAAACAAACAAACAAATAAATACATAAATAAAGGTATACTCATGCAATGGAATAGTGTAGAGCAATGAATATGAACAAACCAATGCTAAATCAATCTCATATTTATAACATCGAGTGAAAGAAGCCATACACAAAATAATATATATTGTAGGATTCCAGGTATATAAAACGCAAAATCGGGCAATAATAATCTATGGTACTTGAAATTAAAATAATGGTTAAGATTGAGGAATGGGAAAAGGGTAGTGATTAGGAAGGACACAATGGGGGACTTCTGGGATGCTGGTATATTTCTGTTTCTTGAGCTGGGAGGAGTTTTCTGGGTATATTTATTTTTCGATGGTTTATCAAGCTATGCATATATAATTTCTTCATTTTTGTATGTAATACCTCAATTATTTTATTAATGAAAAATATGTATATACAACAATGTTCCTCATTGCATTATCTATAATGTCATTGGATTCATCAGTTATGGTATTAGTTAAATAAATTGAGGTATATCCACGGAATGAAATACTTTGTTGTCATTTAAAATAACATCTATGGAAAACTTTCATAACATTTTACTAAGTGGAAAAAGCAGAGTACAAAATAGTATATCCAGTACAAGTCCATTTGTTTTTAAAAAATATATGTGGTGAGACTTCCCTTGTGGTGCAGTGGTTAAGACTCCACACTCCCAATGCAGGGGGCCCAGGTTCAATCCCTGGCCGGGGAACTAGATCCCACATGCATGCTGCTACTAAGAGTTCACATGCCACAACTAAGGAGCCCGCCTGCTGCAACTAAGATCCAGCACAACCAAATAAATAAATAAATATTTTAAAAATATATATGTGTGTGGCATGTGTTTCTGGTGTMTGTGTGTGTGTGTGTGTGTTTGTGTGTGTTCACAAATTAAGTGGAAGGATTCACTCCAAAACATTAACTGGCGATTACAGGTTTCTTTCTTTTTTTGCCTTTCTGAATTATTTGATTTTTCTATCATAAACATGTTCTACTTATATTTTGTTAAATGTTGAAAAAAAAAGAAAGAGAAGGAAAATCTATTCAGAACTTTGTTGGCAATCCACTAAATACTCTTTTACATATCCCCTGATTCTGTCAAAGTAGTCTTTTATTCTCCCCATGGTATCTGAATCAGGCAGAAAGCAAAATTAACCCACTATACAAATCATTAAACTAAAAATCTGAAATGGCTTCAGTTAGAGCTTTCCTGTTGTGTGATCTTGTTTCTCTCATTAGATCTCTTTGAACCTAATATTCTGTTCCCAGTGTCCTGCTGGAACTTGGATTTAAAGTCATTCTGTTTCTCTGTATATTTTCTCAGTGTTTGGATTTTTTTTCTGTCTACAAGAGACACAGCCATAAAATCTCCAGACATAAACCACGGTAGGTGCCTTATTAAAAAAAAAAAAGTAATAATGCTCATACTAGACCCCATATATAAAATGCCTATTATTGTCAGATACAGTGCTAAAAGCTTAACATGAATTAATCCTCACAACCCTAAAAGGTAGTATCTTTATACCTATCTTACAGATGAAGAAACTAAAGCTCAAACAGGTTAAACAACTTGGCCAAGGTCACCTGGTTAGTAAAGTGCAAAGCCAGGATTCAAAAGCAGGGAAGAGCCACGGAGGAGGGCAGACCCATAAAAGTGTCCAGGAGAGAGACTTGTATAATAAGCACCTTGGCTGTACAAATCTTCATCACCCAAGCGTTCCTTCCTATGGAAGTCTGATATTGGAACAATGAGGGTGAAAATGTCAGGAATGAATTATCAGGAGAATCTAGCAATCTCAGGAGACTCTGGTTGTCTGACAGCAGAGGCCCCACTCCACATCAAAGGCCTCTTTTTGGTAAGTATGCCCACCTCTTGGCTGGATAGAACAAGACCCTGGAAACTCTACCTTGAACCACCAGGCCCCCACTTCCCCAGATTTTTCCAGGGGAAGCACTTAGCAGACAGTGAGGACTGCGTAGAATACATGACTACTGAGATGTCAGTTTGGGGAATGCATCAGGGTATTATCCAGAGTTCTGTGGACATTCAAACCAAGAGTCATACAAGTTCAAACACTTTCTAAAAGATGTCTATTTTTATATTCCCCTCCCCCACATTTTGTGATTTTTGAGGTCCTATTTTACATCTTCATGCTTATCCTTTTGCTGTTAATTGTAGTTACAATCACTTTTACAAAATTTTTTT
This sequence comes from Aethalodelphis obliquidens, assembly GCF_003676395.1. NCBI lineage: Eukaryota > Metazoa > Chordata > Mammalia > Artiodactyla > Delphinidae > Aethalodelphis > Aethalodelphis obliquidens. The sequence goes on along the minus strand of NW_020837984.1, from coordinate 17,843,785 downwards.
ATTGTTTTCTAATCTATGTACTGCCTTATTTAAGTGACCGTCAATCCCTTTATACATTTGCCTTTCCTACTGTGATTTTCCCTTCCCTATAAATTCTTGCTCCTTTTCACTATGGACACTCGAGATGTTATTAAGTGCCAAAAAGTTTTCAAAGTTCTGCCCAAACATACAGGCATCATGGCAAAGCCAAAATGGCTAAGGTCATCTTCCAATCGTTGCTTTCCCAGCTATTAGCTGGAAGTACCCCCAGAGATGTAACCACATAAATGAAGACATTTTAATTGGGGTGGAAAGCTGGGAGTCAGAGGCCTAAGGTAGTGATTCTCAAACTTGAGCTTGTTTCGGAAGCACCTGGAGGGCTTGTTATAACACAGTTTGCTGGAATCCATCTGCACAGTTTCTGATTCAGTAAATTTGGGGCAGGGCCCAATCATTTGCATTTTTAACAAGTTCCCAGATGATGCTGAGGCAGCTGGTCTAGGACCACACTTTGAGAGCCACTGGCCTAAGGACTGGTACAATAGATCATAGCTGTATAGATTTTTAGATTGTAATGGCAGCCCTTCCCTTCATGGCCAGAGTGAGGAGGGAGATTTTAGGGGTGCTAAGCTGGTTCAGCCAGGGTAGAGGAAAACCAGGACAGTGTAGTATCACAGAAACCAAGTAACAAGAGAATTTCAAAGAGGAATAAAGTGAGAAGTTACATAAGATAAGGAAAGGCAATGGTCCGTTGGATTTGGCATTCAGGAAGTCATCAGTGACCTCAGGGAACAGAGTTTCATTGGAGTGGTGGGGACAGAAGCATGGCTGCAGTGGTTTTGAGTGAAGTAATTAACAACAGTACTTGTAGATGACTCTTTCAAATATCCTGGCTGTGAAATGGTGAAGAGTTATAGGATAGTAAGATAGGGAGGATTTGACTTGAGCAAGTGCTTAAGGAAAAGCACCATGAGTGAAGAAGAGGTTGAAGATACAGGGGAGAGAGTTGTAGGTCAGTGAACAAATTCCTGAGAAGTGAGAGAGATTCCAAGCCTGGTGGAGGGAGAAACCACTTTCCCTGAGGCAAGAGGGAAGGAGACAGGAATAGGTCAAGAGAGGGTTTAATTTGTAGGTGATTGGGAAAGAAGTTGAGAGAGTTCTTGCCTAATGGCCTCAATTTTCCCAATGGAATAGGCAAGTCCTTAGCTGAGAAGAAGATAATAGGGAAAGAGATTTGAGGAAGGAGCGAAGAGGTTGAATTAAGTGCTGGAGAGATGAAAAGGGGCATAACTTCTAATACAGAGAGGGATTGATGAGCAGGTATAAAGGCCCAGATAAAATTGGAGACTTTGATTGGAAAGCAGTCTTGTGTAAATTTCTTCAGCAGCAATAAACTGAGCAATTGAATGCTTGGATTAACTGAGGTTTGGGGTTCCGTAGGTCAAGTACACTGGCATGTGAAAGGTCAAAAAGGCCTAGGGAAATAGAAAGGATAAAAGGGTAGAGATTCAATAGGAAACAAGTGATGGCATGAGGATGCTGATTTCACTGGGAAAAAATGGAGTGGACGAGGGACCTACTGTCAGATTGTGGCCAAAATGGGAATATAGGGAGTCGCATCACAGAAGGGACCAGACTCTAAAGGCAGCACTTGGGACATAAATTTCATGAGGTCAAACTTCCCCTTGAAAATTCCTTAAATTAGCCTTAAAATATAGTTTGCACTGACAACCTGACATACCATTTTTCAGTAAGTCAGCACTGGCCTAGAACCCTATCTTTGGTTGAGCAGCATGTGAATAGTTGGCATGTGTTCAGAGGCCATACTGACAAAAATAAGGAGTGTTCTTTAACCCCTAGAATCACAGTGAGGGCAACGAGATGCTCCCACAATAAGAGGTCCAAGGGAACTGAGGTTAACCTACAAAACAGCAGTCATGGCTCCCACCTCATCCTCACTCTTCAGCACACACTGATTGAAAGAAAAGGCCATGAAACAACTGTGCTATTTATTTATTTAAATTATTTATTTTGGCTGCACCGGTCTTAGTTGTGGCACGTGGGATCTTCGTCGCAGTATGTTTTAGTTGCAGCATGCATGCGGTATCTAGTTCCCCGACCAGGAATCGAACCCCGGCCCCATGCATTGGGAGCTCAGAGTCTTACCCACTGGACCACCAGTGAAGTCCCACAACTGTGCTATTTAAATTTTTCTTTCTTTCTTTTTCTCCTTTTTTTCACAGGCTGTAGAACCAAATTTAAATTAGTTTAAAACATGAATGATGTGATTTCACTATTTTAGGAATAAGAGAAAGAGTGAGGTTAAATAATTAGAGACTGTGGTCTGTGTGAATCATGAAAGTAGGACTTCAAGGGTTCAGATGGTTGATAAAAGCAAAGGACAAGTATCCAAATAGCTATCATTATCAATCAATATGCTGCCTCCAAAAATTTCAGTTTCAAGCATCTCTCTGACCACCACCCAAACTTCCAATCTGCTAATTCTAGTACCCCACACTAGGCAATTCTCCATTCCAGTGACTCTGCCTTTTCTCATTCTCCCTTCCCTTCTCTTAGTATCCTCTGTACCCAGACCGTTCCTAATGGTCTTTCACTACACAGACTTATTTGCAAACAACCTTAATTCCTTGACCCTCTCTTCTTCCAACGCACTTGCCTGGTCAAGCTCAACAATCTGCCTACTTACGTACCTGAAGAGTTGAACAATATTGTTTCTCCCCAGTGTTTCCTGTATTATTATCTGGACTGGTTTCACTTTATTATCATTTTTAATTGAGGTACAGTTGATGTACAATATTATATGTTTCAAGTGTACAACAAAGTAACAATTATTAAAGGTTATGTTCCATTTACAGTTATAAAATATTGGCCATATTCCTTGTGTTGTACTATATATCCTTGTAGCTTATTTATTTTATACATAGTAGTTTGTACCTCTTAAGTCCTTACCCCATCTTGCCCCTCCCCACTTCTTTCTCCCCACCAGTAACCACTAGTTTGTTCTCTATATCTGAGAATCTGTTTCTTTTTTTGTTGTTGCTATATTCTCTACTTTGTTTTATTTTTTAGATTCCACATATGTGATATCATACAGTGTTTGTCTTTCTCTGTCTGACCTATTTCACTTAGCATAATATCCTCCATTTTAAAGTGGTTTCACACTAAAGTCATGATTGAAAATTTAAAGTGGGATCACAAATCCAGACTGCTTGGCAGTCCTACATTTCTCTGCTGAGATGAATGTGCAAGAGAAGTCTGTTTTAAAGCTTCTCCTATCTCTCCTCAAACCTCCAACAGCCTTTCCACCTCCTTTCTCAGCTGAAGCCCTCATGTCAAATGTCACTAATCACAGTGACAGCCAGATAGGAATAGTCTCACCTTTCCGCCACCGGATCTGCTGCCTCTATCTATATCCATACACTGTCTTTCTTCCTCTAACAGCGGATGGATTCCTAACCCTATCTAAGTTCAGTCCTTCCGTTAATGCTTTGAATCCCATTGCCTTTTGCCTTAAGATCTTGTACCTGCAACCATTCCCTTGTTCTCTTCCATCATTAATTTCTCCCTCTCTATTGTATTATTCCCATTGATTATAAGGATGTCCTAGGATCACCCATCATTGGAAAACCCACCTTTATCCGTACATCTTCCTCCAAATATTGTCTCATTTCTCTGTCTCTCTTTACAACAAAACTTAGCAATTTGCCTAAATTCACACTTCCTGGCCCTTCACCTTCTATTCCCTCCTCATCCCTCTTATTTCATTCCTACATTCCACTAAAACTGATTTTATCAAGGTCACCAGTGACCTCCATGCAGCCAAATGCAATGGCCACTTCTCTATTCTCATTTTATTCAACCTTTTAGCAACACTCAACATGTATAATCAATCATTCCTTCCTTCTTGGTATCAGGATTCCACACTCTCCTAGTTTCTCTTTAACTTCTCTACTTTTTCTCTCTCCCTTGATTTCTCCTCATCCTCCTCTGTCCAACAGCTAAATGTTGGTATATTTTAGTGATCAATCTGGACCCTCTTCTCGTTTTCCTCTTCACCTTCTCTGTAGAGAGCTCATCCAGTTTCATGACTTTAATGTCATCTCCTGATAACTCCCCAAATTATATTATGATTCTGGCTCTTCTTGAAGTTCCAGACTTATATGTCTAATTGCCTGCTTAACATTTCAATCTGATATCTAATAGGAAATTTAAATTTAACATGGCTGAAACGTAACTTTTAAGACATGACTATGTCTCCAATCTCTTTCTCCCCAGTGCTTTCTCTTTCCAAAAATGCACCACCATCCCCAGTGTATTAGTTTTCTATTACTATGTAACATATTACCACAAACTTACTGGCTTAAAACAATACACATTTATGATAAAAACTCTCCAGAAAACAGGCATAGATGGAACATAGCTCACCATAATAAAGGCCATATATGACAAACTCACAGCTAACATCATACTCAACAGTGAAAGGCTGAAAGCATTTCATCTAAGATCAGGAACAAGACAAGGATGCCCAGTCTTGCCACTTTTATTTAATACAGTTTAGGAAGTCCCATTCACAGCAACCAGAGAAGAAAAAGAAATAAAAGGAATCTAAATTGAAAAGGAAGAAGTAAAACTGTCACTGCTTGAAGATGACATGATACTATACATAGAAAATCCTAAAGACACTACCAGGAAACTATTAGAGCTTATCAATGAATTTGGTAAAGTTGCAGGATACAAAATTAATATATAGAAATTTGTTGCATTTCTATACACTAACAATGAAATATCAAAAGGAGAAGTTAAGAGAACAATCCCATTTATCATCACATCAAAAAGAATAAAATACCTAGGAATAAACCTACATAAGGAGGCAAAAGACCTATACTCTGAAAACAATAAGACACTGATGAAAGAAACTGATGACAATACAAACAGATGGAAAGATATATCATGTTCTTGGGTGGAAAAATCAATATTGTTCAAATGACCATATTACCCAAGACAATCTACAGATTCAGTGCAATCCCTATCAAAATATGAATGACATTTTTCACAGAACTAGAACAAATAATTTTAAAATTTGTATGGAAACACAAAAGACCCCAAATAGCCAAAATAATCTTGAGAAAGAACAGAGCTGGAGGAATCATGTTCCCCAACTTCATACTATACTACAAAGTTACAGTAATCAAAACGGTATGGTACTGGCACAAAAACAGACACATAGATCAATGGAAGAGTATAGAAAGCCCAGAAATAAGCCCACACACTTATGGTCAATTAATCTATGACAAAGGAGGCAAGAATATAAAATGGAGAAAAGACAGTCTCTCAGTAAGTGCTGGAAAACTGAACAACTACATGTAAAAGAATGAAATTAGAACATTCTCTAACACCATGTACAAAAATAAACTCTACATGGATTAAAGATCTAAATGTAAGACTCGATACTATAAAACTCCTAGAGGAAAACACAGGCAGAACACTCTCTGACATAAATCACAGCAATATTTTTTGGATCTGTCTCCTAAAGCAAAGGAAGCAAAAGCAAAAATAAACAAATGGGACTTCATTAAACTTAAAAGCTTTTGCACAGCAAAGGAAATCATCAACAAACTAAAAGAAAACATACTGAGAAAATATTTGCAAATGATTGGATCAATAACAGATTAATATCCAACATATGTAAACAGCTCATACAACTCAACATCCAAAAAACAAACAACCCAATTAAAAAATGGGCTGAAGAACTAAATAGGTATTTTTCCAAAGAGGAAGTGCAGATGTCCAACAGGCACATGAAAAGATGCTTGACATGGCTAATCATCAGGGAAATGCAAATCAGAACCACAATGAGATATCACCTCACACCTGTCTGAATGGCTATCCTCAAAAAGAACACAAATAACCAATATTGGTGAGGATGTGGGGCAAAGGAAATCCTTGTACACTATTGGTGGGAATGTAAATTGATGCAGACACTCTGGAAAACAATATGGATGTTTCTCAAAAAAGTAAAAATAGAACTACCGTATAACCCAGCAATTCCACTCCTGGGTATATATCCGAAAAAAGCAAAAACACTAATTTGAAAAGATACATGCATCCCAATGTTCATAGCAGCATTATTTACAATTGCCAAGACATGTAGACAACCTAAGTGTCCATCAACAGATGAATCAATGAAGAAGATGTGGCATATATATACAATGGAACACTATTCAGCCATAAAAAAATAAAGAAAATTTGTCATTTGCAGCAACATGGATGGGCTTGGAGGGCATTCTGCTAAGTGAAATAAGTCAGACAGAGAAAGACAAATAGTGTATGATATCATTTATATGTGGAATCTTAAAAGTACAAAAAAAAACCCAACTAGTGAATATAACAAAAAAGAAGCAGGCTCACAGATGTAGAGAACAAACTAGTGATTACGAGTGGGGAGACAGGAGTAGGAAACATAGAGAGGTGGTGGAGTGGGAGATACAAAGTATTGGGTGTAAGATAGGCTCAAGAATGTATTGTAGGGACTTCCCTGGTGGCGCAGTGATTAAGAATCCACCTGCCAATGCAGGGGACATGGGTTCGAGCCCTGGTCCGGGAAGATCCCACATGCCGCAGAGCAACTAAGCCCATGTGCCACAATTACTTGAGCCTGGGCTCTAGCTCCCGCGAGCCACAACTACTGAAGCCCACGCACCTAGAGCCCGTGCTCTGCCACAAGAGAAGCCACTGCAATGAGAAGTCCGTGCACTGCAATGAAGAGTACCCCCCTGCTCGCCGCAACTAGAGAAAGCCTGCGTGCAGCAAAGAAGACCCAATGCAGCCAAAAAATAAATAAACAAATGAATAAAATTTTTTTAAAAAGAATGCATTGTACATCATGGGGAATATAGCCAATATTTTGTAATATACGTAGATGGAAACTAACATTTAAAAATTGTATAAATTTTTTCTTCAATTTTTAAAAAACACATTTATTACCACACATTTTCTGTAGCTCAGAAGTCTGGGCACACTTAGCTGGGTTCTCTGCCTCAAGGCCTCATCAGGCTACAATCCATGAGTCAGTTGAGGCTGTGGTCTCATTAGAGGTTTGACTGGAAAAAGACCCACTGCCAAGCTCCCTTAGATTGTTGGAAGAATTAATTTCCTTGCAGTCCCAAGGGGCCACCCACAGTCCCTTGCTATGTGGGCTTCTCCAGCACAGCCACTTATTCCATGGCAGCTGGCTTCTTCAAAGCCAGTGTATGTGTGTGTATGTGTGTGTGTGTGTGTGTGTGTGTGTGTGTGTGTCAGCTAGCAAAACGGAACTTCACACTATATTATATATTATATTACATTATATTATGTAATTGCAAGTGTGATATTCCTATCATCTTTACCACATTATATTGGTTAGAAATAAGTCACAGGTCCTACCTGCACTGAAGGGAGGGGATTACCAAAATTGTGGACACCAGGAGGCAGAAATTATGGGAGCCACCTTAGAGTCTGTTCACCACATGGAGTGGGCTGCATCTATTCCTTTTTGTCTTCCTCATATCCAACAGGTAACTACTGATCAAATACACACACGCGTGCACACACACACACACACACACACAATCACACTTACTTCCCAAGAACAAATACTGATTTCTTGGAGATAGCACCGTCTAAATTTATATTGCAGAAGAAAAATTTTTTCCTTAGTGTCACAATTTAAGACAGCCCCTACCTGAGAGTACCTGAAATTATGCAAAATTGTGGGTTCCTCTTATTCATCTTACTCTCTCAAGCTTTCTTCACTCCCTTCAAACCACTAGTGTTCTGGACTCATTATTAAACTACAGACCTCTTAATAACTACTGGTTAGCTACACAAAGAACTGTCTTTGGAATTGCCCTTTCTCTTAACCATCAGCCAAATTAAATTACTAGCCAAGGCCTATCTTCCCTCTACTCTCTGACAGTGAGAGAGAAATGATGTTTCCTCTTCTAATTATGTAACCAATTCTCTCTTGATTGACGTTTTAAGTAATTTTGTTTCCCTTTCTTAATCTGTACTCTGTTCTGTCATAAGTGTTTTTCCTATTTCAATCTACCTCAAACTGTTCTGGGAAGTAGGTAAATTGTAAGGAATCAACTAAAAGTAAATAAACATCTAGATTCACAACTTCCCTGAGTCTTAGATGCCCAGGCTGGATAACAACTGAATGAGGTTGTGAAGGGGTTGATGGATAGTGAAAATCATTGAATTACAATCTCACTGTGGTTAAGAATTGCTGGAATGGGTTACTAGAGCAAGTACACTGGAAGGATAAGAGGTATAGTCAAAGAAAGAGATGCTTGAAATCAAGATATTGGAGATGTGCAGAAGCCAATGGTGACAGATGTTTGTTTGTTTTTGGCTGCATTGAGTCTTCGTAGCTGCATGCAGGCTTTCTCTAGTTGCATCCAGCGGGGGCTACTCTTCTTTGTGGTGCGCAGGCTTCTCATTGCGGTGGCTTCTTTTGTTGCGTAGCATGGGCTCTAGGCATGCGGTCTTCAGTAGCTGTGGTTTGCAAGCTCTAGAGCACAGGCTCAGTAGTTGTGGCACATGGGCTTAGTTGCTGCGTGGAATGTAGGATCTTCCTGGACCAGGTCTCGAACCCCATGTCCCCTTCATTGGCAGGGGGATTCCCAACCACTGCGCCATGAGGGAAGTCCCCCTGGTTCTTTATTATGTTGAGGAATTTTGTATTGTATCTTGAAGTTGTGAATGTCATGTTGGATAGACTCTGGATTCTATTAAAGTCCTCTGGAGAATGTTTATGTTTTTGTTTTAGCAGGCAATCAACCTTTTTGCCTCACCTTCTCTGGTAGTTCAAATCACAGTTCAGTTCTCTAAGCCTCTGTAATGCTGCTTTGGCTCTGACCTGTTCAGGTGCAACACAGAGATTATTCTGAAAGTTGTTCGGGTGGTTCAAATTCTGCTTTAGTTCTCCAAGCCTTCGCCACCTTTGTCTGCATCTGTTCTGCATATGTGCTCTTCAGTGGTTAGACATAAATATTTGATCATGTGGTTCAAACCTTGGCATCTGTCCATGCATTCATAGCTCAGGGCTTGTGCTAAGACTTATGTGGGTTCATATATAGAATTAATGGATTTCCTTCTTTGGGTCTCTCCATATAGGATTCTACTCCCTAGTATCGGGCATGCAGGGACTCTTTTCCTGTTTTCTTTGGCCCTAAACACTGGGTTTCTGATCACATTTTAGCTGTAGGTGCCTCTATACTTCTCCACAACCAGGGCTCAGCCACAGAGCAAGGTCAAAAGGGAAAAGAGGGGAAACAAAGGGCAGCTCACTCCATGGTAGTTGCCTCTCCAATTTTTTACTTTCCTCCACAATCTGCTTGCATTTTTTTTTAATGTTGAGCCTTCTTTTAATTTATTTACTTTTATTTTTGGCTGTGTTGGGTCTTCGTTTCTGTGCAAGGGCTTTCTCTAGTTGTGGCAAGCGGGGGCCACTCTTCATCGCGGTGCACGGGCCTCTCACTATGGTGGCCTCTCCTGTTGCAGAGCACAGGCTCCAGACGCGCAGGCTCAGTAGTTGTGGCTCACGGGCCTAGTTGCTCCGCAGCATGTGGGATCTTCTCAGACCAGGGCTCAAACCCGTGTCCCCTGCATTAGCGGGCAGACTCTCAACCACTGCGCCACCAGGGAAGCCCTGCTTGCACTTTTAATTAAAAAAATTTTTTTTAAATTTTCAGAGTCCTCAGGTAGTGGTTTTTTGTATTTTGTCTAGTGATCTTAGTCATAATCAGTAGGAGAGATGGGCTGTGCATACCACCATGGTAGAATTCAAACCTTGTCATGATGTTTTAAACTTTGAATATTGATATAAAACTTGTGTTTATTCAGTTTATATTCTAACGTCACCGCTTACCGGCTACGAGACCTTGGGGAAATTACTTGATTTATATGAACCTGAATTTCTCCACCTATAAAATGGAATTATACTGCCTACTTTAGAGACTTGTTGTGAGTATTAATTGAAATAACACATGTATAGTGCTTGGCTTATGGTAGTTGCTCTATAAATGTGAGATCCTTTCCCCTAGACTGGGATAGTAAATAAGTTCAACCCTCAAGCCAAATCTGTTTTTGAAAGAATTCTCAAGAACAATTTCATTTGCTATGGATGGTAATATCTATTTCAAAGTCTTTAATAGTAGCTTATATGTTTTAGTCATTGAGTACAACAAAGATAAATATGTACAATACATTTTAAAATTAAGTACAATTTGACTGATAAGATTTTTAAAATTAATTTATTTATTTTTGGCTGTGTTAGGCCTTCATTGCTGCACTTGGGCTTTCTCTAGTTGTGGCGAGCTGAGGCTACTCTTCGTTGCGATGTGCGGGCTTCTCATTGCTGTGGCTTCTCTTGTTATGGAGCATGGGCTCTAGGCGCGTGGGCTTCAGTAGTTGTGGTAGGCGGGCTCAGTAGTTGTGGCTCGTGGGCTCTAGAGCGCAGGCTCAGTAGTTGTGGCGCACAGGCTTAGCTGCTCCGCGGCATGTGGGATCTTCTCAGACCAGGGATCGAACCCGTGTCTCCTGCATTGGCAGGCGGATTCTTAACCACTGCGCCACCAGGGAAGTCCTGATTGATGATAAAATTTTAATGAAGCTTTTTTCAGCTTTATTGAGGTATAATTGACAAATAAGAGTGTAAGATACTCAAAGTGTACATCCAAGTTTTAAAATTTGAACATTTTTGTTTCATACTGTTCATGGGGCTGTGAATACTTGGGCAATATTTTCTTGATTGCAGTGTAATGTTAGGAGCCGAATCAATTAGAGAAATTGATTATGTGGTTCTAACTAGATACAAGTCATAGACAAGTAATGCTTTTGCAAAACTAGCTATACCGAAACATTATCAAAAGATAAATTACAAAAAAAAAAAAAAAAAAAGCAGAAAAAAGATAAATTACAACGTTATAACACTGTTTAAACTGTAATTATCAAACTATAATTGCTAAATGGGAAGACAGTGAAACAACAATGCACTCAAAGAGAAATGAGTATAAGTAGTTGAAAACACTCTACAACTAATTTGTAACATCTTGGACCTCAGAGGCGGAGATAATCCATGACCATTATCATGCTTGTTCTGGGCAAAGCACTTTCTAGTTTGTTCTTTGTTTATGCTCATTCCCCAAAGCCTCTCTACCCCCATACACACACAGGCAAGTATTTAAATGAATTTATAATGTATCCTTTATACACAGAGAGAGATATATAAACATACATTATACATAACATACATGTATAATGTGTGTATAACACATTCAAATGTGTTTAACATATACACATGTATAACATATATTTTGCATACATGCCTCACAAAACATGTATTTATGTTTTGTGTATTTTTTTTTATTCAAGAATGGTTGATTTACAATATTGTGTTAGTTTCAGGTTTTGGCAGTGATTCAGTTATATATATTTTTTCAGATTGTTTTTCATTATAGGTTATTATAAGCTATTGATAGTTCCCTGAGCTATACAGAAAATATAGTTCCCTGTGCTACACAGAAATCTTTGTTTCTTATCTATTTTATGTAGAGTAGTCTGTATCTGTTGATCCCATATTCCTAATTTATCAAGAGTTTTAAAAATTATTATTTTGTTTTAGACCTCATTCTGTTTCTCATGTTTTTGACTCAGCACTCTGTTATTAGTACTATATTTGTGTTGCTTGGGCACATCCAGTCTCTTGCTTCTACACGCTACATAGTCTTCCCTGGGGTATGTCCAGTGCATTTTACTTATCCAACTCCCCAGAAATTAACATTAGATTGCCTCCAAATCCCTGCAAAGAGCATTGAAATCTCCAGATATGCCCCCCCACCTTATGAGTTTATGTGAGAATTCTTTTGTGATATATATGCAGAGTAGGATTACTAAGCCACAGATTATATTATTACCCTCTAGAATGTCCTTATTAGCCTACACCTGGGGTCAGCAAACTAAAGTCCATGCTTCATATTTGCCCAGCACCATTTTTTTTTGTAAAAAAAAAAGTTACTGGAACACACCGACTCACTTGTCTATGGCTATTTTTGTGTTACAACTGCAGAGTTGAGTAGTCAAGACCGATACCTCTGGCCTGCAAAGACAAAAATATTTAGTACTATCTGGTCCTTCACAGAAAATAGTCTGTGTGATATTGATTCTATGGAATTTTTTAATATTTACTTTGTTGTCTAGTATATGGTAAATTTTTATATATATTACACGTATACTAAAAAAGAATACATTCTCTGTTTGGTGTAGAGTTTGATATAAATTTAGCAGCTAAATATTAGTGATATTCAGATTTTCCATATCTCTGCTAATTTTTTGCTTGCTGATCTATCAACTTGTAGTTAAAATCTCTGATGATAATTGGTAATCTGTTTCTCTCAGTGTTCTGTCAGTTGTTATTTTATATATTTTGAGGCTATGTTGCTGCATACATGTTCATGATGGCTATATGTCCTTGTCCCGTGGTTCCTTTTCCCAGCATACGATGATACTCTTTGTCTGTTATTATTATATTTGTCTAGGAATCTACTGATATTTCATGAGACACAAAGATTGCTACCCAACTTTCTTTTTGTTTATTCCTTTTAATGACGTATTTTTCTTTATTGATATTATTAAATAACCTCTTTTGGGGCTTCCCTGGTGGCACAGTGGTTAAGAATCTGCCTGCCAATGCAGGGGACACGGGTTCGATCCCTGCTCCAGGAAGTTCCCACATGCCGTGGAGCAACTAAGCCTGTGCACCACAACTACTGAGCCTGCACTCTAGAGCCCACGAGCCACAACTACTGAGCCCGCGTGCCACAGCTACTGAAGCCCACACGCCTAGAGTCCGTGCTCTGCAGCAAGAGAAGCCACTGCAGTGAGAAGCCCGCGCACCTCAAGGAAGAGTAGCCCTCGCTCACCGCAACTAGAGAAAGCCTGCCGGCAGCAACGAAGACCCAAAGCAGTCAAAAAGAAAATAAATAAAATTTTTTAAATAACCTCTTTTATTTTTCAGTCCTCTTTCCTCATTTCTTCTCTCTCTCTCCTCAAGAATAATAACTTGATTTTCATGTGACTTCACCACAACTTTTTAAATGCTGTAAGACAGTGAAGAATCAGGAAAACCTCAAGGAAAATAAACATGACATTTTACTCCAAGCCGAACTGTCATTCAAGTACATAGGTAACAGATAAACAGCTTCGAACATAAAAGAATTCTGAGAATTCCTATGAGTTCAAATGGAGGATTCTATTGGAGTGTAAACTTGGGCCTACCAAGGGATGATGGAAAAGCTGCAACAAAAGAACTGGCAGAGAGCATTGGATGTATATTACTATAGACCAAGACAAAACACATGCAGTGTATATGGCTGAAGAGCAGATTAGAAATGATCTGGAAATGATCTAACTGACAAAAGTTCAGATGAAAAGGGGGCACAAAGGTAGGATAAATACATTGCAGCATAAATGTGTTTCTTCATCTTTAATAGCTTGGGCTACGGAGCTGCCAAATCAAGTGAGAGAAGTATATTTAACAATTATATTTATATATATATAAATATATTTTTTAAATTTATATTTATAAATATATATTTATATTTAACAATACAAAATTTAACTCTATGAAAATAAAACTATCAATTAAAATTAGGAGGGGGTGAGGAGAGTAGAGGAAATGGGAAGGAAGTAGAAACATACTAATTTCACCATTGCTCATAGTGAGAAATTAATAGACTCTTTAGAAAAATAGAAAATTAAGATAGTAATATAAATACAAAAAACACAAGAAATAAATGTTGGCAAGAATGTGCAGTACACGGAATTCTTGGGCACCGTTGATGGGAATATAAATTGGTATAGAAAACTGTATGGAAAACTGTATGGAGCTGGAGGTTCCTCAAAAAATTAAAAATAGAACTGCTGTATGATCCAGCAACTGCTATGGAAAACTGTATGGAGCTGGAGGTTCCTCAAAAAATTAAAAATAGAACTGCTGTATGATCCAGCAACTGCACTTCTGGGTATATATCTGAAGAAAATGAAATCACTATCTTGAAGAGTTATCTGCACCCCCATGTTCTACTGCAGCATTATTCACAATAGCCAAGACATGGAAACAACCTAAGTGTCACTGATGAATAAATGGATAAAGAAATGTTATATACATGTATCCAAAAAATGATAATTATGTGAGGTGGTAAATATGTTAACTAATTTATTGTGGTAATCATTTTTACAGTATATACGTGTATCAAATCATCATGTCGTACAGCTTAAGCTTACACAATGTTATATGTCAGTCATATTTCAATAAAGCTGGGGGGAAAAAGAACAAAACCAACCAACCAAACCAACCAATGGTGAGCACCTAAAATGGTAATATAACCTGAGCAGACCAGCCAGCCACCTGGTGGCAGATTGATTTTATTGGATCCCTGCCAGGGTATTGTCTATACTAGAATAGACATTTATTCTAAACATGGATTTGCCTTTCTTACTTATCATGCTTCTGCTACAAACACCATCCTTGAAATTACTGGATGCCTTATTCCTGGTCATGGTATCTGCACAACATTGTTTCTAGCTAGCAGAGAAGGCAATAGGCTAATACAGACAGAAATTGGTGGTCTTGTCATGTACCTCATCATCCAGAAACAGCTGAACAGATAGAATGGTTAACTGTCCAATTAAGACTCAGTTACTGAACCGACTGGCAAAAAACTGGGGCAGTCAGGGGAAAGGGGTGGGTGCTATACATGCTCTGAACTAATATACAGTGCTCTTTCCCCTACAGGCAGAATACATGGATCTGAGAGCCAAAGGGATGAAAGTGGTAGTGTTACTTTTCAATATTAAATCTACATGTTTGCTTCTTGTTCCTTCAATTTTTGGTCCTATTGGTTAAGAGGTCTTTGTACCCAAGGAATTAGTGTTTCCACCATTGGACAAAACAAGGGTTCCACTGAACTGAAAGTCGAAACTGTCACCTGACCATTTTGTGCTCCTTATGCACCTGGATTAACAGGACAAAAAGGAGGTTACTGTTTGGCTGGGGATTACCAAAGGGAAATAGTATTATCAAAGAGAAATAAGAACACTGCCACAACGTTGAGTGAGAGAAGGCTATGTCTGGAACACAAGTGATCCTCTGGAACACTTCCTAACAATGACATATGCTGTAATAAAAGTCAATGGAAGATTACAGCAAACTTATATGGGAAGGACCCCTCATATAGCGTCCCTATATGAGGTCACCCTCATATTGGGTGACCCTATATGGGGTGACCCAAAAGGCAGTGAGATTTCAATTAACATTGGGGGAAAGGAAAGTAGTAGCTCATGGAACTCAGTGGAGAAACAGAAAACTTCTATGGGTAGCAGGTGCCTAGAATGCAGTTCGGAGCATGGGCACCTGAACAAAGTAGTGGCTGGGATGGACACTATGCATGAACTCAATATGGACTTCCCTTCACTAGATTTGATGCAGCATTGCTGTTGCAGCATGTTGATTGCAGCATTATTTACAATAGCCAAGACATGCAAACAACCTAAGTGTCCATCAACAGATGAATGGATAAAGATGCACACAACGGAAAGAAGAAATCCTGCCACTTGCTGCAACATGAATGGACCTTGAGGTCTTTATGTAGAATGAAATCAGACAGAGAGAAGGACAAATACTGTATGATCTCACTTATATGTGGAATCTAAAAAAACTGAATTTGGGAGTTCCCTGGTGGCCTAGTGGTTAGGATTCCAGGCTTTCACTGCTGCGGCCCAGGTTCAATCCCTGGTCAGAGAACTGAGATCCTGAAAGCTGTGCGGTGCAGCCAAAAATATAAATTAATTGGGACTTCCCTGGTGGCGCAGTGGTTGGGAGTCCGCCTGCCAATGCGGGTTCGAGCTCTGATCCGGGAAGATTCCACATGCTGCAGAGCAACTGGGCCATGCACCACAACTACTGAGCCTGCACTCTACAGCCCGCGAGCCACAACTACTGAGCCCACAAGCCGCAGCTACTGAGGCCTGTGCACCTAGAGCCCGTGTTCTGCAACAAGAGAAGCCACCTCAGTGAGAGGCCTGCGCACTGCCACGAAGAATGACCGCAGCTGGGGGAAGCCCTTGCACAGCGACAAAGACTCAAGGCAGCCAAAAATAAATAAATAAATACATTTATGTTAAAAAAAAAAGAGCCCTTTAAAAATAAAATAAAATAATTTATTTTTAAAAATAAAGCAAAATTTTAAAAACTGAATTCATATTTACAGAGAACAAATTGATGGTTGCCAGAGGCAGGTGTAGGGCTGTGGGGTGGGCAAAATGGGTGAAGGTGGTCAAAAGGTATAAACTTCCAGTTAAAAGTCATGGGGATGTAATGTAGAGCATGTTGACCACAGTTAACAACACTGTATTGTATGTATATTTGAAAGTTGCTAAGAGAGTAGGTCTTAAAATTTCTCATCTCAAGAAAAAAGTTTTGAAACTGTGTGGGGTGATGGATGTTAACTAAGCTTATTCTAAGAATCATTTTGCAATATATACATATATCAAATCATTATGTTGTACACCTAAAACTCAGACAACATTACATGTCAATTAATATCAATTTTTAAAAGATAGTTACTTAAAATTACAAAGCTAAAAACCAGAATAAAAATGTTTAATTTCCAAATTATTAGAAGGAACACACACTCAAACAACTGAGGAAAGCTGAATAAGATTGGTGGTTGTATCAGTGACAATATCCTGGTTGTGATATTGTACTAGAGTTTGGAGAACGTTACCATTGAGGGAAACTGGATAAGGGGTACATGAGATTTCTCTGTATTATTTCAAGTGCATGTGAATCTACAATTATCTCAGTTAAAATTGCAATGAAAAAGAAAACAAAGCAAACAGAGCAAAATATTTTTAAAGCTAAAACGCACTGAAGACCAAAATATTACAGAAACAAAGGGAAACAAAACATCTTAATTAATGTAAATGAGCAAAATTTAGGTATTAAGACAAAAAGACTTTCAGGTTGACTTACCAAGCAAAAGCCAACTGTATGCTATATTCTAGAGACACACCTAAAACAAATTAGTATTTTTATACTTCTTCCCATTCCCTGACTTTTAGTACATGTTATTTTATTTTCCATTGTCAAGGTTTATAACGTATACATTTCATTTGATAACCTTAGATTTTTGTGTTTATTTCTATCTCTATGTTTAAATTAGTACTGCAAATAACATTTCCAAACATTTCTCTAGTTCTTATTTTGATTCTCTTCTTGATTCTGTTTCTATCATTAGCATATTTTTTCAACAGCAATATATAACAATAGCAACAACAACAACAATAATAGCAGTGCAAAACATTTTAACATTGGTTCAGCCCTCGCTTAGTGCTGAGAACTGTACCCAGATACTTTTTTTTTAAATTGGAGTATAGCTGCTTTACAATGCTGTGTTAGTTTCTTGCTGTACAGCAAAGTAAATCAGTCATACATACACATATATTCCCTCTTTTTATTATTTATTAATTTTTAATATTTATTTGTTTGGCTGCGTCGGGTCTTAGTTGAGGCAAGTGGGATCTTCATTGTGGCATGAGGCTCTTCCTTGTGGCGTGTGGGCTTCTCTAGTTGCAGTGTGTGGGCTTCTCTCTAGTTGTGGTGCGCGGGCCCTAGAGCATGTGGGCTTAGTTGCCCCGCTGCATGTGGGATGTTAGTTCCCCAACTAGGGGTCAAACCAGCATCCCCTGCATTGGAGGCGGATTCTTAACAACTGTACCACCAGGGAAGTCCCTATCCACTCTTTTTTAGATTTCCTTCCCATTTAGGTCATCACAGAGCATTGAGTAGAGTTCCCTGTGCTATACAGTAGGTTTTCTTAGTTATCTATTTTATACATAGTAGTGTATATATGTCAGTCCCAATCTCCCAATTCATCCCCCGACCCTTGGTAATCATGTTTGTTCTCTACATCTGTGACTCTATTTCTGCTTTGCAAATAAGTTCATCTCTACCATTTTTCTAGATTCCACATATAAACAATATTATTACCCAAACACTTTAAATTATCTCATTTAGCCCTCAAAACAATCCTACGTCTGGAAATTATTATTTCTATTTTATAGTTCCTTATTCCATAAACACGGTAATTTTTTTCTCTTCTAGTCTCTGTATCTAAAACTGCATATCTAGGACTTCCCTGGTGGTCCAGTGGTTAAGACTCCATGCTTCCAATGCAGGGGACACGGGTTCAATTCCCGGTCGGGGAAGTTCTGCATGCCACGTGGTGCGGCCAAAAAAAAAAAAGAAAAAGAAATAAAATTGCATATCTATACCCCTCCCAGCATTTACATTCTATCCTCAAGAATGTAGAAGTATATATGTATATTCTTATTATACTAAGGATGATGACTTCATTTGAACCTAGCAAACAAAAGACCCCATCATCTTTAGAGGGCAGTGGGGGATTAAAAAATAATAGGAAAATTTTGTTCTACCATATTTGAGAGGAGAACTCAACTGAGGAGGTAGCTCAGGGCTGGGAGCAAAGTATGTTCTCACTTGGGTAGAATGTTAAGTGCAGCCAAAGGAAGAATCACACCAGAGCTTTAAAGTACTCAAGGCTGTGTGAGACATGAACAAGAAGCACTGCTTTATCTGACATTAGAATTCTGAAGGAAAATGCTGAAAAAAATATTGTTTTAGAAGTTATAGGCTTTTGGATTCATCCTTAAATCCTGGAGGTTATATACTCCCCCAATTGTGGTAGTGAAGAAAAAGGGACAAGTATGTGCAGATACCATATTCTTAATTAATTGCATACTTGTGTACTACTTCTTGAGTATTTGAAGATTGAATAATTATTTTCTCCTTTTCCTTTCCTTTAAAATATTATTTATGGCAAATTTCTTCCTCTTACTCATTCCTACCTCTCACTATTCTAAGTGGGTGTGTAGGCAGTAGTTAAATTTATCATTCATTTCACAGGTCAAAGAATCCTAGAATTATGATAGACTAGAGGAGGAATGGGCATCACCTGGAAATTGCAATCTCCAAGATTAACTAGCAGCTCTGAAAATGAAAACAATAGAACATGGTAGTTAAGAACAATGGACTTGGGAGCCACATGCTTGGGATCAAATACTCACTCTGCCATACAACATGTGTGCTCTGTGAGGACTACGTGAATAAAATACTTAGAAAAATGCCTGACACACAATATGTGTTCAGGAAAAGAATTTACTAGTCCCATGCTTTCATCTCAAGGTGCTGAATGTGATTTTGTATTGGTTCCTGGGGAGTATTTTGTGTGATCCAATTAGTGGTGTGGAGCAGAGAGTTAAAACATTATTATGCTGCCTCCAAAATTCAAGGGTGTCTTTGAAACATTGGTCTTCTTCTCAGTGATGAGGCACAAGGTGAAGCAACTTGTCTTTCATTTTGGATGGAATATCCCAAAATAACCCAGATTTCTGCACACTCCATCCATCCAAGAATTTCTCTAAAGTAAAAGACTTCTGTATTTTCACAGGATTTATCCCTTTGCTTTGCTCTCTTCACACAAATCTTACCAAAATACCCAGTGTACTTGTGGCTTCTAGTTCTCCAGAGCCTTTAGTATGACACCATCGTTCTTGCAAAGCAGCATGCTGTCCTTTGGGATGGAGATGGATTCAGGGACACTGCAGTGTTCCAGAGTCCCGCTTGGTTGTGGGTTCTCCCAGACTCTGTTCCTGACTCATCAACCACCTAACTTATCAGCCTCTGGTTTAATTTTTCTGTTCGTAAGATTGAGCAAAATTGGTATGGAGAAGGGGGACAAGAAAATGGATAGGGAAAGACCTGGAATGAGTGGAGAATCATACCACCTAGGTTATCCAGTGGTGGCAAAGAATGACAAAAGTCTTGGATGACAGCTGCAGCGCAAACAGAGTCCATCCTGTACTTAAAGACCGGCGTTCCCACCAGATTGAATCTGTTTCCATTCCATTTTAAAGAGTGGCAGTGGGGGTGGGGGTGGTAAGGAACAACCAGGCTAAAAAAGAAACCATCTTTTTCCTTTTTTTATGCAGCTTCTGGAAGCCACTCAAGCAGTAAGACATCCTATTCCAAGGAAGAGAAATGCTTTTCATTACTTGGCAATAAGCTGGATTGGCAATTTATTAGCATCTATTTCAACATCCGAGGTATCTCATGTATTGACAGGAGAGGCTGATCAACATTTAGGGGAAACATTTAAGAACTTACATAAATTTGTGTTTCCTGTACAGAGCACTGACAATCCGGAGATGCAATGATGATTTTGAAATCTGGGTTTAGGAATTCCTTTGAAATTGGTCCAGGCTTGTCAGTGCCTTTGAAAAGCATATGGCTAAAGGCAGCAATGATAATAAAAACCCAAGGAGGCACAACTCAATCACTCAGTTGCTTTTTTCCCCCTTGCTGCCTTTGCTATCCATCCATTATATGCTCTCTGGGTCATTGGCAGGAAATCTGTAAATGTCAATGTGAGGAGTTTCCAGTGCATTATTATAGCAGGCAACATTATTTTTTTTCTCCTTTCAAAAACATTTTGGCAAGATACCTGAGACTCTGGAATGGGCTGCCAAATCTCAGTAGGATTCCAGATGGTTGAGATTCCGGCTCCTGATGCCCTGATGTCTTCCCCTCCCTCCTCTCTTAGATATTTTCATTTGTGTTCTCCTCAAAGATAAATATTTTTATATCAACCAGCCTCAATAGTGGTCATTATTGAACATTTCTGGATTAACCTTGAGGTGAATGAGCTTAATGATATATACTTGTGAAGTTCAGCCTTCATATCACCCCTTTCCACTCCTCTTGCCCCTTTCAGCATCCTCCTCCCCTCCCTCTCCCACTGAGATATCCTGTGCAGACCTGACCTACTAATGCTCCCTCTTTCTGCCCTAATTTAACTGGCTGGTCCCTAATAGGTGCTCAAGCGTTCACAGAGTGATGTGTGAGCTTCTCTGTGATCCTCCCCTGACCCCAGCAATCAGGGTGACTGCCCTTCCCTGGGCTCTTGTAGCACCTGTGTTGTCCTCTATTGTAGGAACATCATGTAGTGGTTGCACACAGAGACTTTAATCAGAACTTGGTGTGACTCCAGGCTCTGCCTCATGCTATCTATGTGGACTTGGGCAAGCTCTTAACCTTTTTAAGCCTCAGCTCCCTCATCTGAAAACTGGGAATACTAAAATTACCTTAGTGTGATTGTTGTGAAGACTAAACAAGATAAAACATGTAATGTGATCAGCATAATACCTATACAGAGTAATTGTTCCATGGACATTTAGCCATTGTCATTGTTATTATTATAGAACTTTATTTCATTTAGGTGGGTGTCTGTCTCCCATTCTCGATTGTAAGCTCCTTGAGAGCAGGGACTACATCTTTGTTATCTCTGATTCCCAATCCCTAACACAGTAAGGGTTAATATATTCTGCTCAAAGGGTAATTTGTACATTTAAATGGGGCTGTTGTAAGGATTGTGCCCTAAATAAAGTGTCAATTTTGTTTCCCAAAAGGGGAAACTTCAGCTATATGTAAATCAAGGCTATTTCTACTATTTTACTCCTATGTCCATTTTTGCCCTTAAGGGAGGGAATACCACATTATTAGTCATTTCTGAGGGAGGAGGAGTTGCCCAAAGCCTAGGGCATTCCTGAGCCATGTTTTACTGGTGGGCAGAGTGACTGCATTTTGTAACAGGTGAGAGTTTGGGCTCTACTCTTTCTTCCACTCCCTGCCTTCATGCAGTGAGAGAGCAGGTTTGGCTGTCCTTCTGGTCAGCCATCCTATTCTGTCTTGTCTGCCTGGATCTGTGGGAGGGAGGGGAGTGTGTAGGCTCTGCAGGCTCAATTTTTCTCAGTTTAGAAGAGAGGGCATAGGAAACCCCTCCTAGATTTTCAGAACTAAGCCCTGTTTCTTACAGGTGACATCTACTTGTGCACTATTACTCATGTGATGCTG
This sequence comes from Aethalodelphis obliquidens, assembly GCF_003676395.1. Taxonomy (NCBI): domain Eukaryota; kingdom Metazoa; phylum Chordata; class Mammalia; order Artiodactyla; family Delphinidae; genus Aethalodelphis; species Aethalodelphis obliquidens. Next base: position 17,821,752 of record NW_020837984.1, on the reverse strand, counting down.
TGTTTCCCACTTCCACGTGTAGCTGAGGGAATCCCAGGATGGATAAGGGACATGTGCTATGATCCGGACTCTAAAATTCCACCCCAAATTGAAGTAGGGGACATGTGGGATGAACCTCAATATTTTCACAAACATTTCAAGAGTACATGACCCATGCCAGGGACCATGGAAAGGTGGCAACACTAATCCAGACACTCTTGAGACATTCTGAGAGGACTCTTGAGATGGGTGAGAGCAGAAGAGTTTGACATGTTACTTTCTATCCTTCTGTTCTAATGGAATCACTTATGATGAGCCCATATGGCTTCTACAGTAATAAAGAAGTGATTGAAAGAAAACGGAGGCATTTGATATGTAAACGGAGGCTCAGCAGCAGGGAAGAGGAGCCAGGCAGGGAAACCCCTCCTCTTTTCTTCTCCTTTGAGCCATACTTCAACTCCTTCCTACTACATTTTGCTTCCCCTTATTGAGCCACTCTATTTCTCCCCAGAATCCTCTACATTTGTGAGTAAACAGCCTGTGGCTGGAAGTCAGGTGACCTGGATTCTCACCTAGTTCTGCCCCTAAATCGCCAGCCTTGGGACTCTGAGTCCTTAACTCTTCCAAGAGTCAATTTCTCATCTGGAAAGTAGATATAAATACATAGTTCTTAGGAAACTGTCGGGTCCTGGCCAGATAATATATTTAAAATCTCCTTCCAAAGTACACAGTGCTAGGGACATCCCTGGTCCTCCAGTGGTTAAGACTTTGCCTTTCAATGCTGGGGGTGCAGGTTTGATTCCTGGTCAGGGAGCTAAGATCCCACATGCCTTGTGGCCAAAAAACCAAAACATAAAACAGAAGCAATATTGTAACAAATCCAATAGACCTTAGAAATGGTCCACGTCAAAACAAAACACAAAGTATACAGTGTTATAAACAATGTCCCCACAGGTTTGGGAAGGTCTTGAAACACTTAGTCCAACCTCAAATCCCACATAGTCCCAAACCTACATAGCCCAACCCCAAAGAGTCAAGAGGAGAGCAGAGCTAAAGAGTCAAAGACAGTGAGCACATTCAAGTCTCAAGCAATAAGACTGGAATCCCAGATTGGGAGCAGGGAAAAGCAGGTTTAGTTCCCGATTTCTTCATGCTATGACCCCAAGTAAGTCTCAAAATCTTTAATTTCACAATTTAGAGTGAGAAGTCTTGAAGTTTATTTATTCCTGCCACCTCATTTTTGTTTTTGTTTTTATTTTATGTTCAGGTTAATATTTTATTTCTTCCTCTGGTTGCTGGTTGCATTGTTGTATCACCTTGCTTTATAGAGGTAGAAATTAAGGCTCAGAAAGTCTAGCAACCTCTCCTGGTTCTCAGTCCAGTGCTCTTCACACTACACACACCTTTTTGTAAAATGAGCCTTCAATTCTCAGCACCTGTGATTTGATAAAATTGTGACTCAAAGAAACTACATGAATTTCCCAGGGTTACATATCTTGGTAGCTGTAGACCAGGAGTCTGATCGCTTGCTCTTGGTTCCCACTGGGACACAAATGGGAAATCCAAACTCTAGTCCCCACATCCCCAGCTGAACCCAGGCTTACAAGGTGTTCAGACTTGATAGGGGCCTCTTTTTTTTTTTTTGCGATACGCTGGCCTCTCACTGTAGTGGCCTCTCCCATTACAGAGCACAGGCTCCAGACGCACAGGCCCAGTGGCTACGGCTCACGGACCCAGCCACTCCGCGGCATGTGGGACCCTCCCGGACCGGGGCACGAACCCACGTCCCCTGCATCGGCAGGCGGACTCCCAACCACTGCGCCACCAGGGAAGCCCGATAGGGTCTCTTTTGCTAAAAGCTATGACTTCTGTGTTAAGTCATTTCTGTGGGGAGAATCCACCTACATATAATCCCTTAATTTCCACTTCCCTTTCAGCCCTTTCTTAGCCCCGGTTGCCTAGCAAACAACCCAGAGGCAAAGCTTATGTGCTAGTGCTTTACTGAGAGAGACAAGCCCAGGGCACCAAGAGTGAGGTAAAATGGGAAGCAAGGCAGGTAAGGAGGGGAGCAAACCCAAGCTGCTGCACTAGCAAGCTGGCCACAGCTTCACAGGAAACATGGCTGCTTGCTCAGCCATACAGGATATCTTCCAGGTAAGCCATGTGGAAAAATCCTGCCTCAGAGTACTCCTTTGGGGGAAAGAGAACAATGAAGTGTGTTTTAACAAGCCCTTTGGGCGATTCTATCCACATTCAAGGTTGAGAACCACTGCTCCACTGAAACAGTCACTCAGCTACAGACAAAACCTCCATCAGTTACAGTCACTTTAAGAGCTAAATACCATATAGGCAGCTAAAATCCTGTCACCTGGGTCATAAAATTAAAAAACGAGCTGCAGAAAAAGTCCTTCCTCCTTTAACAAACCTCCGTAACTAGAGTACAAGACAAACCACACATCCTGGCCCACCAAAACCTTTTCTATATGAATATTTCGTTCCTCCACATCCACTCTTACGTTGTTTCTAAATGTTTCTGGCCAATGTAGCAGATGCCTAAGTTTCTGAGATTGCACATTCCGAAACTGAAGGCGCATCCAGGGGCAAGGCCCATTCCCATATAACATTTGTTGTGAGAAATAGCATTGAAGAACACGTGACCTTTCTGCTGGCAGCTGACTGCCATGAGGGAAAAAAGCTGGAGTAAAACAGGTCCTCAGATCATTCTACCCAGCCTTATTGATCAGAGAAGTCATTTCATTTTCCTTGGTCAAATGTTAGGAATTACACTAATGAATGCCACACAAGTCCTGAGAACTGCCTCCAGACTTCTTGATATGTAAACATTTGTTTGGGTTAAATTTTTTATTCCAGAAAAAGATATGTTGGAGTCCTAACTCCCAATACCTCAGATTGTGACCTTCTTTGGGTCTTTACAGAGGTAATCAAGTTAAAATGAGGTCATCTGGGTGAGCCCTAATCCAATATGACAGTTGTCCTTATAAAAAGGGAAAATTTGAACACAAAGACAGACACGCACAGAGGGATACAATGTGAAGAGACACAAGGAGAAGACAGCCATCTACAAGCCAAGGGATGCCTGAGGCTATCAGAAGCCAGGAGAAAACCTGATCAAATCCTTACTTAGCTCCTTCAGAGGGAGGATAGCCCCACTGACACTTTGATTTTAGACTTCTGGCCTCCAGACTGGTGAGACAACAACTTTATGTTGTTCTGAGCCACCCGGGTTGTGGGACATTATTATGGCAGCTCTAGGAAACTCATACCTCTAAACGTCCTCAAGATTTACTGTGGTCAGGCATTCTGTTAGTTGCTGCCAAAAACGTTCCTAGTTGATACATCTCAGATGTATATACATATGTACTTAGGTGTATAACAAATCACCCCAAACTTAGCAGCTTGAAACAACAAAAACATTATCTCACACAGTTTCTATGGGTCAGGAATTCAGCAGTAGCTTAAGTGGCTGGTTCTGGCTCTGGTGAAAGTCTCGGGTGGTTAAAGTCAAGATGTTGGCCTGGGGACTTCCCTGGTGGTCCAGTGGCTAAGACTCTGCACTCCCAATGCAGGGGGCCCAGGTTCAATACCTGGTCAGGGAAGTGGATCCCACATGCTGCAACTAAGAGTTCACATGCCGCAACTAAAAAAGACCCCGCATACCGCAAGTAAAAAAGATCCCACATGCCGCAATGAAGAACCTGCATGGGGCAACAAAGATCCCGCATGCGGCAACTAAGACATGGTGCAGCTAAATAAATAAATAAAAAGATGTTGGCCTGAAAGCCTGACTGAGGCTGAAGGATCCGTTTCCCTCTACAACATCACCACGGATATGACTTGGCTCTAAGGACTCCCATTCCATGTGTCTCTGTTTCACATCACAGATCCTATCAGAAGATAGGATACAATTGGCCCAACCTAGACCTGTTCTCCTCTGGGCCAATCACCTACCTCAGGGAAGATTTAAAGATCTTTAAATCTTTAAATTTACAGATCTGGTTGCTGGGCCATGCTGCTGATTTGGGGGCAGCTCTCAGACAAGGAGCAATTGTGGGCTGGGTACCACCTACAGAGCTCCCTACCACAGGGCCCATCGTAAGCCATATCCACTAGCACAACATCTTAGAAGAGCTCTGGCTTGCAGGAGCCAACCCAAATCTTTGCCCCTGCTTATGAACTTCCTTATGTCACCCTGTTCTTATGTCCTTCAATGTCTTGACCAGAAAGAAACAATCTTTCCTGTGGCCAGCCATGATGACACCAAGAACCCAGAGAATGAAAACATGTCCTTACTTTTTCCTTAATACAGCCCTTCATTGCAGACTGAATCAGCCTTAGGTGGGAAGTCCCAAGGCCCTCCTTTCCCTGGCTCCCTCCCTCTTCTCTTTCTACTCCTCTGTTCTGAGCTTCCCTGGTGGCGCAGTGGTTGCAAGTCCGCCTGCCGATGCAGGGGACACGGGTTCGTGCCCTAGTCCGGGAAGATCCCACATGCCGCGGAGCTGCTGGGCCCGTGAGCCATGGCCGCTGAGCCTGCACGTCCGGAGACTGTGCTCCTGTGCTCCGCAACGGGAGAGGCCACAACAGTGAGAGGCCCGCGTACCACAAAAACAAAAACAAAAACAAAAACAAAAATACTCCTTGGTTCCCACCTATCACACCCCACCCCCACCCTCACCCTACCCACAGGCTTCAGGCTCCGGTTCCATTCTGACAGAGCCCCTTGTGGTCAATGTCTTAGAGACTGCATTCTCTTAGTGGTAGATGGAGCCTCCTTATAGCACTTCGAGTCTAGATAACTTTAGGTCTTGCAGATTCTTCAGAGTAAGACATCTGTAAGACAAACAGGGATTTATCCTGCTAATTCAAATCATCTCCCAGAATTCATTTTTTTAATTGAGGTATAGTTGATTGACAATATTATATTAGTTTCAGGTGTACAACATAGTGATTCACAATTTTTAAAGGTTATACTCCATTTACAGTTATAAAATATTGACTATATTCCCTGTGCTGTACAATATATCCTTGTAGCTTATTTATTTTACACATAGTAGTTTGTACCTCTTAATCCCCTGCACCCATCTTGTCCCTCCCCCATTTCCTCTCCCTACTGGTAACCATTAGTTTGTTTTCTATATCCCAGAATTCATTTTTATTCTAAGAGACCCTCGCCCCAAGAAGGGTTCCACAACGTATCATTCTTTTTATCCCCTCTTCAAGTCTGGGTGTGTGTCTTATGACTCCTACTTGGTGTCTGTACCTGTGAAACATGATACTAACTCAGTGCTGGGAGGAGTGACTAATGGCAGTATGTGTCACTCCATGCAGCAGCCTCTAAATTCTCTAAATTATGAGCCTAGATGGAGACTGTCACTCAGGAGCCATTATGTCCCATGGCAGAGGCTGAGGGAAAAACACTAATTGGTATTGGAGAGGAGGTGGGCAGGGCGTGTGGGGTGGGGATCTCTTAGTCAGCGGCCCTGGTCCTATCCTAGAGAGAAGAATTTCTGGAATATGACAAAAGAAGTTATATCCAAATTAGTGGGTGATGGCTTCAAGATGAATAATATCTCAGCTATATTTGAGCTCCTGTTAAACATAGAAAATTATCCTACAAGAAGTAGCATTTAATCTGAGCTTTATTCTCTGCCAAGTGAGGCCATTTAAGGATATTTTAAAATGTTAAGCCTGCTAAAGTAGATTTGCCCTATTGGTGACAGTGGGAACAGATGAGAAAGTAATATGGCAAGGCAGGACCCTGACTCCAAACCTGATCTTAACTGTAGCATGGAAAGTCACCTTGAGTGAGGGAAGGTGAAGGCATGGGGTGGGGGGCCACACAGTCAGATGTGGAGTACTGCCAAGGGCCGGGTTTTGTTTTGAGTAGTGAGTTTATGGGTGCTTATTACATTATTAAAATTAACTAAATAAAAGTAAGTTATAAAGGAGGATGAGGGGTAGGGCAGAAGAGTCAGCCTTTAGCAACTACATGTTCCTATCTTTTAAATGGGATTTTTTTAATGTTTAGAAAATACTAGATTGATAAAAGAGTAAACATCTCTATAATCCTATTTTGTGTTGGATGTGAGAATTATAAACATTTCTCCCACCACCCCTCTAAATCCTGAAGGGGACCACAGTGGGGTTGGGGTGGGCATTTCCTAACTTAGAAAATGGCATTATAGTAGGCAGATCTTCTGTTTCATCAGCTCCCTCAATCCATTTGGTTAAAATATCCCTTTAAATATCTTCAAAAGTGTTTCCACACAAATACTTTCCATGATGTGAGTCTCAGTAATGAGCAAAGTGAGGTGAATGGACCCAGATCCTGGAACTCTCATGAGCTTGCTATTTAGGAATGATTAGGAAAGACTGGAACACCAGTTATTAAATGACTACATGAATGTAAAGAAGGGTGCTTTCACTCCATTCAAGCAAGAAAAAAGTAAAGGGCATTTGATGAGTGACAAGTAAAGTGTGGGGCCAATAATAAACTGCACCTCCCTGGCAAGTCACCTGGACAAACGTGCATTTCGTTTAAGGTGTGCCAGGCCCAGGCTGGGTGCTGAAAAGGTTGCAAACATGAATAAGGAGCGGTGCCTGCCCTCAAGGAGTTTGGAGTCTCACTAGGGAGATAGGTGTCTACACGGATAGCTATTTTATACAAAAACACAGAATTTGACCAGGAATTAAAAAGTGGGGGGTGGGGGGTGGGGAGATGGGGGAAGACAATGAATGCACAGTGAGAAGGGGAAGGACTAGTTTGGAAATTTGAGTCACCTTATGCTGGGGCCCGGAGGAAAAGCTAGGGAGAGCCTCATCTGAGAAGTCCATGAGTGAGGGGCTTGGAGAAGAGAGACAGGGATACCACATGCTCGAAGGCTTAGAAAGGGTCGATGAGAAGCAACGAAAACAAGAGACATGAGGAAGGGCAGCCTTTAAATCTGAATCACACTCTGGGCTTCCCAGAAGGCCCAAGGGTCCCTAAGAATGAAGTTAACATGGCCAAAATGATAGGAGGGTCAGGCATAGATACTGGGAAAGACGAAAGGCTGCATCTGTCCTGGGACCCACCACCTGGGAGGCTGTCTGTGAAGGGGAAGCTCTGGTGCAGGGTAGGAGGCTCCCTGGTTGGAGAGGCAAATCGGGGTCTGGGTCAAGATACTTGTAGGAAGGTGCTGCTTGGGATGTGAGAAAGTACAGCCATCAGACTGTAGTGGCCAGGGACATGGTCTGGAATCCAACCTTTGCATTTATGTCTCATATCTTCCACTTCCTAGCTCCTTAATCTTGGATTAAAATTTAAACTCTGTTCCTCAGATTTCTTTTCTGTAAAATGTGGACAATAAAATCACCTACCTCTTAGAGCTGAGATGAGCAGGAAATGAGTTGACAACTACTAGCATATAGTTAGCCCTCATCAGTGTTAGCTAGGATTAGCCTCTAGGCATTCAGCCTCGGTGCCCCACACCTGCCCGTCATCTCTCTATCCCCACATTCCATTTAATCCAGGGACAATTCATTCAATTGGTCAAAACATGTACTACTGAGGCAGTGGGTTGGGGCTCTGTCTTCCTATGGGTCCACTAACACTTCTTGGTTCCACATCAGAGATGAAGCACACCTCCAGCACAGACCCCACCCTGGTGGGGAGCAGACAGCCACTGGAAAACAGGTGCCCTTGGTGTTGGGGGAGGCCCTATAGGAAAGCAGCTGTGGGCAGGGGCCTCATCCCCCATTGAACCCCACCACCACACCCACCATTCTTTAATTTTCTAAAAGAAGGAGACACTAAATATTTTCAATCACATTTTCAATATTTTCTTCTTCCCAATCAAGTAATTGATTTTTTATGGTCTCTGTGCAGTCAAACCTCTCTGCTAATGATAATCTGTATTTGCAGCTGCTCCCCATGCTAGCATCACTGCCTTAGCTCCACCTCAGATCATCAGGCATTAGATTTTCATAAGGAGTGCACAACCTAGATCCCTCTCACGCACAGTTCACAGCAGGGCGCTCCTATGAGAATCTAATGCCGCCGCTGATCTGACAGGAGGCAGCACTCAGGCAGTAATGGGAGAAATGGGGAGCAGCTGTAAATATAGATGAAGCTTCGCTCACTTGCCCACTGCTCACCTCCTTCTGTGTGGCCTGGTTCCTAACAGGCCACGGACCGGTACTTGTCCATGGCTCGGGGGTTGGGGACTCCTGTTCTAGTTCTACCTTCTCTCTGTTATTTTCCTTTATCTTCACATCCTATGTATTAAACTTTATTCTTAGAAAACTATTTGCTTCTATATTTTAGGCTTTCTATTAAAAAAAATAATCTTGTAAAGATCTACCCTTTCTTTTCTTTTCTTGTATATTCCTTTAAAATGTTACTTGTTTAGATATTTTCAGACTTAATATTTTCTGTTGAATTTAATTTTAGCTTAATCTTTTATTCTTAAGGTTTAAAAAGAAAAGCAACTTTGTTATTAACTGTATCAGTTATGTTTCAGAGCAGGAATGTGGCAGATTGTACTTCCTAAAAATGGCCACAATATTTCCATCCCACACGCTCTTCTAGAACTTTGCCACTCTTCCATCAAGAGGTTGTATCTAAGTCTCCTCCCCTTGAACCTGAGAGGGTTGAACCTGGGTGGGTCTTTGTGACTGTCTCGACTACTACAGTATGGCAGAAGTGATGCTACAGACTTCTGAAGGTAAGTAATAAAGATGATCTCTCTCTCTCTCTCTCTCTCTCTCTCTCTCTCTCTCTCTCACACACACACACACACACACACACACACACACACACACACACTCATCCTTGGAACCCAACCACTGTGCTGTGAGGAGAGGCCCATGGGTATAGGAAGAGGCAACTCAGCTGACAGCCAGCACCAATTTGCCCTCTCTATGAGTGAGCCCTCTTGAAAGTGCATAGTTAGCCTTCAGTAAAACCTCTCCAATGAGCTTTCCTTGCCAAGCCCTGACCAAATCACAGATTTGTGAGCAAAATAAATGATTGTTGCTGCTTTAACAATTTTTAAAAAAATATTTATTTGGCTGTGTCAGGTCTTAGTTGCAGCACGCAGGATCTTCGTTGCGGCACACGGGATCTTTCATTGTGGCACGCAGGACCTCTAGTTGTGGTGCACGGAGATGTAGAAGTGTAGCTGTTGAATCAAAGAAAATTCTTACTGTTTTTCTTGATTTTTAAAGCCATTTTTAATGTTTAAAAATTCGAACAAGGAGTTATCTAAAGTAAAATGTAGAAATTCCTCCACAACACTTCCCCAGAGTTAAATACTCTTAACAGTTTGATGTGTGTCCTTCAAGGCCTTCCTGTACGAATATGCAAACACACACACCAGAAACACATACACATAAATTGTTTGTTTTTCAAAAATGGGATCATTTTATGTATATATTGTTCTGTGTTGCTTTTAAACTTAACAATATTTTAAAAACTTAAATGTATAATAATAGCATTATCACAAATAACTCTCTCTGTTTAGATACACTTCATTCTTTTTTAATGCCAATATGAATATTATTAAGCTTTTGCCTGTCTGAAGGGTAAAAATCTTCATCTCTTACATCTCATTGTTTGATTTTCATTTATCTTATTAACAATGAGGTTGAACACCTTTTATCTCTTTATCATTTGTATTGTTCCTTCTTTAAGTTGCCTGTCATATCCTCTGGCTATCTTTCTACTGGGCTGTCTTTTTAAATTTATTTGTAGGTATTAAGCCATGTCTATTAAATATATAGAGAGATTTTTTTTCTCCAAGACTGTCCTTTGTTTTAAATTTTATGAAGGCTTTTGTCAAACATTTAAAATTTTCATATAGACAAACTTGCCAATTTTTTTCTTCCAAGTTTTATTTCATGCTTGCAAAGACCTTCCTCATGCCAAGATTATAAAAGTATTCTCCCATACAATTTTATTTTGCCATTTTATAGTTTTAGGTTTGTTATATTTTTTAATATGTCTGTAATTTACCTTTGAATATCTTATAAAATATGTATTCTACTTTTTCCTCTTCAGGTCTACCCTGTTCTCTCAATGCCATTTATTCAATAATCAAATTTCTGTCATTACTGTGACAATTTGTCTTTTATCATATTCTAAATTCCATATATATGTGAGTTGGTTTCTTAATTATTCCACTGATTTATTTGGGTATCTCTTGTTCAAACACTACATTATTTTAATAGGTTTTGATATTTAATAGCGTATTAATCATAATTTTTAAAATTATCTTGATTATTCTCTCATATTCTTCCAAACATACTTCAGAAATAATTTGTTAAATTGCACCCCAATTCCTAAAAAACCCCACACCTTATTGGCATTATTTTTTTTGTATTCATGGATACATTCCCTTACTACTTATGATAATACTACACCATGTACTCTAGATTTATAATATGTTCTGATATTAAACAGCATGACCCACCCATCCTTATTCTTTTCAAAAAGCATCTTAACTGCTCTTGGTTCTTTGCATTTTCATAAATACCTCATGATCAACTTATCAAGAACTCCAAAAAGCATTATTTTGTTTGTTTTCACTATCAATGCATTTGAGGAAGTCTGTTATCGTAAAATTTCTTAATTTTCAATACATGAAAATGATAGATTGCCCCACTTAATTTAAGCTTTGTATAATGTCTCTCAATAAAATGTTATCAATTTCTTTCTATTTTACTTTTTTGTTATATTTACACTTCAGTACTTCATATTTTTGTTTTTGGAAAATGATTGAATTTTTTAAATTCTGCTTTGTTTTCTTATCTTGTTACGTTTCATTTTCTAACTCATTCTTGCTGATATATAGAAAAATAGATTTTTATATGTTTACTTTGTATCAAGAAACTTTTATAAAGTCTCATAATTTCTCATAATTCATCTATTTATTCCTTTGGATATTTTCCTGTACATAATCATGTCATCTTTGCATTTTTTATTGACACTGCATTAAATTTACAGATTAATTTGGGGAGAACTAACTGTGGCAGCTATGGAGGTGTGCCCCTTAAGTTTTGCTTCAGGAAAGAACGTGCTGTACAGCTGCATGGAGTGCAGATATAGCTGAGCCTCCAGCTGTTAGCACCTTTAAGGTTCACCTCAGCTTTCAAGCCAAGGCCATGCCTTTTCCAGGAAGGCTCCCACCAGTAACTGAGTACAGAGGGGGTATCAGGGAACTGGCCACGTCTTCCCAGGGCAAGACTCTTGTAATGCGCATTTTTTTGCTCTGGAACTCATCACTGACTGGATTGACTGAAACCCTGTCAGATATGCATTGCAGGCTGAGGCTCTCCTGCCTCTCTTTTATCTGTCACATATGTTACTCCCAAATAAACCCTGTGTACTCCTAACTCCATCTCAATGTCTGCTTCACAGAGAACCCACTAACACAGACACATTGACTTATTTATAATATTGAGTCTTTCCATCCAAAAAAGCATATCTCCCCACTTATTCTATTTTTTAATGTCCTTCAGGAAATTTTTATAGTTTTCTTCATATTCATCTTACACATTCTTGAGTTTGTTACTAAATTTTTACAAAATTTCTCTTTTTTGCTGAAGTAAATGAGATCTTTTATTCACAGTTTTATTTATATATTTTGATGCTATATAGTAGGGCATAAGAGTTTATAACTGTTATATCTTTTTTTTTTAATTTAGTTTTGACTGCATTGGGTCTTCGTTGCTGTGCGCGGGCTTTCTCTAGCTGCGGCGAGCAGGGGCTACTCCTCATTGCGGTGTACGGGCTTCTCACTGCAGTGGCTTCCCTTGTTGCAGATCATAGCTTCTAGGTGCGTGGGCTTCAGTAGTTGTGGCTCATGGGCTCTAGAGTGCAGGCTCAGTAGTTGTGGCGCATGGGCTTAGTTGCTCCAAGGCATGTGGGATCTTCCTGGATCAGGGCTTGAACCCGTGTCCCCTGTGTTGGCAGGCAGATTCTTAACCACTGTGCCACCAGGGAAGTCCCTGTTACATCTTTTCATTGTCATTCATTTCTAAATCATTTTCCTTTTGGATTCCTCAAAACAAACAAACATAAAAGCAAACAATAACAACAACAAAAACCTACTTCCATCAGTAGGAGAATGGATAAACAAACGGTGGTATGTTCAAACAATGGCATGTTAGTCAGTGATTACCAAAAAAATGAATAAACTATTGATACATGCAAAACATGGAGTGGATAACTCTAACAGACATTGTGTTGAGCAAAAGAAGTCAGACACAAAACAGTATTTACTGAATTATTCCATGTCTATGAAGTTCAAGAGCAGGCAAAACTAATCTATTGGGATAGAATTGAGAAAAGTGGTTACCCCAATTGGAAAGGGGCACAAGGGAACTTTCTGGGGTATATAAATGTTCTATATCTTGATGTGGGTATAGAGTCATTAAACTGTACACTTAAGAGCTGCTCCTTTTACTGTATGTGAATTATAGCTCCATAAATAAAACACTTTTGTTTGGTTGGAGGACTCTGCTTTTCTTGCTGATCCTCCACCTAAATAAATGACTACCTCATTGTCAAACCCAGAACCCAAGAGTCAACCTTGATTCCTTCCTCTCCCTTCTGCCCGATGTGTAGCTAAGCACCCATATATGTCCATTATAGACTAGCTCCTAAACTGCTGTTGATTCTGAAAGCTTCTCCTTTCCTGTTGCTAACAGGGTTCAGGCCTCATGCACTTCTGTCACCTGAATTACTACAGCAGCCTCCTTCCTAACTGACCTCCCCTCCAGGTCACCTTCCATACAGGAGGCAGACTGATTTTTCTAAAATAAAACCTGCATCTCCTACACAGCTTAGACCTCTTCAAAGGCATCTTATGGCCCTAGGGATAGAGTCCAGATGCTAAACATGCTTTAAAAGGTCCTCTAGAGAGATTGGTTCAAGACGGTGGAGTAGAAGGACGTGCTCTCACTCCCTCTTGCGAGAGCACCGGAGTCACAACTAACTGCCGAACGATCATCGACAGGAAGACACTGGAACTCACCAAAAAAGATACCCCACATCCAAAGACAAAGGAGAAGCCACAATGAGATGGTAGGAGGCACACAATCACAATAAAATAAAATCCCGTAACTGCTGGGTGGGTGACTCACAAACTGGAGAACATTTATACCACAGAAGTCCACCCACTGGAGTGAAGGTTCTGAGGCCCACATAGGCTTCCCAACCTGGGGGTCCAGAAGCAGGAGGAGGAATTCCTAGAGAATCAGACTTTGAAGGCTAGTGGGATTTGATTGCAGGACTTTGACAGGACTGGGGGAAACAGAGACTCCACTCTTGGAGGGCACACACAAAGTAGTGTGTGCACTGGGACCCAGGGAAAGGAGCAGCGACCCCATAGGAGACTGAACCAGACCTACCTGCTAGTGTTGGAGGGTCTCCTGCAGAGGCAGGGGGTGGCTGTGTCTCACCGTGAGGACAAGGACACTGGCAGCAGAAGTTATGGGAAGTACTCCTTGGTGTGAGCCCTCCCAGAGTCTGCCATTACCCCAACCAAAGAGCCCAGGTAGCCTCCAGTGTTGGGTTGCCTCAGGCCAAACAACCAACAGGGAGGGAACCCAGCCCCACCCATCAGCAGACAAGCAGATTAAAGTTTTACTGAGCTCTGCCCACCAGAGCAACAGCCAGCTCTACCCACCACCAGTCCCTTCCATCAGGAAACTTGCACAAGCCTCTTAGAACTACAATCCTGCAGCCTGTGGAACAAAAACCACATTCACAGAAAGATAGAAAAGATGAAAAGGCAGAGGGCTATGTACCAGATGAAGGAACAAGATAAAACAACTAAATGAAGTGGAGATAGGCAACCTTCCAGAAAAAGAATTCAGAATAATGATAGTGAAGATGATCCAGGACCTCGGAAAAACAATGGAGGCAAAGATCAAGAAGATGTAAGAAATGTTTAACAAAGACCTAGAAGAATTAAAGAACAAACAAACAGAGTGAACAATACAATAACTGAAATGAAAACTACACTAGAAGGAATCAATAGCGGAATAACTGAGGCAGAAGAACAGATAAGTGACCTGGAAGACAGAATGGTGGAATTCACTGCTGCGGAACAGAATAAAGAAAAAAGAATTAAAAGAAATGAAGACAGCCTAAGAGACCTCTGGGACAACATTAAACGTGACAACATTTGCATTATAGGGGTCTCAGAAGGAGAGAGAGAGAAAGGACCTGAGAAAATATTTGAAGAGATTATAGTTGAAAACTTCCCTGACATGGGAAAGGAAGTAGCCACCCAATCCAGGAAGCACAGAGAGTCCCATACAGGATAAACCCAAGGAGAAACACACTGAGACACACAGTAATCAAATTGGCAAAAATTAAAGACAAAGAAAAAGTATTGAAAGCAGCAAGGGAAAAACAACATACAAGGGAACTCCCATAAGGTTAACAGCTGATTTCTCAGCAGAAACTCTACAAGCCAGAAGAGAGTGGCATGACATATTTAAAGTGATGAAAGGGAAGAACTACAACCAAGATTACTCCACCTGGCAAGGATCTCATTCAGATTTGATGGAGAAATCAAAAGCTTTACAGACAAGCAAAAGCTAAGAGAATTCAGCACCACCAAACCAGCTCTACAACAAATGCTAAAGGAACTTCTCTAAGTGGGAAACATAACAGAAGAAAAGGACCTACAAAAAACCCCAAACAGGGCTTCCCTGGTGGCGCAGTGGTTGAGAGTCCGCCTACCGATGCACGGGACTCAGGTTCGTGCCCCGGTCCAGGAAGATCCCACATGCCACAGAGTGGCTGGGCCCGTGAGCCATGGCCGCTGAGCCTGTGCATCTGGAGCCTGTGCTCCCCAACGGGAGAGGCCACAGCAGTGAGAGGCCCGTGTACCGAAAAAAAAAAAAAACCCCAAACAATTAAGAAAATGGTAATAGGAACACACATATCGATAATTACCTTAAACATGAATGGATTAAATGCTCCAACCAAAAGACACAGGCTTGTTGAATGGATACAAAAACAAGACCTGTATATATGCTGTATATATACCTGTATATAGGCCTGAAGAGACCCACTTCAGGCCTAGGGACAGATACAGACTGAAAGTGAGAGGATGGAAACTGACATTCCATGCAAATGGAAATCAAAAGAAAGCTGGAGTAGCAATACTCATACCAGATAAAATAGACTTTAAAATAAAGAATGTTACAAGAGACAAGGAAGGACACTACATAATGATCAAGGGATCAATCCAAGAAGAAGATATAACAATTATAAATATATATGGGGCTTCCATGGTGGCTCAGTGGTTGAGAGTCCGCCTGCCGATGCAGGGGACACGGGTTCGTGTCCTGGTCCGGGAAGATCCCACATGCTGCGGAGCAGCTGGGCCCGTGAGCCATGGCCGCTGAGCCTGTGCATCTGGAGCCTGTGCTCCACAATGGGAGAGGCCACAACAGTGAGAGGCCCACGTAACGCAAAAATAAATAAATAAATAAATAAATATATGCACCCAACATAGGAGCACCTCAATACATAAGGCAACTGCTAACAGCTATAAAAGAGGAAATCGACAGTAACATAATAATAGTGGGGAACTTTAACACCTCACTTACACCAATCGACAGATCATCTGAGCAGAAAATTAATAAGGAAACACAACCTTTAAATGACACAATAGACCAGATAGATTTAATTGATATTTATACGACATTCCATCCAAAAACAGCAGATTTCACTTTCTTCTTGAGTGTGCATGGAACATTCTCCAGGATAGATCACATCTTGGGTCACAAATCAAGCCTCAGTAAATTTAAGAAAACTGAAATCATATCAAGCATCTTTTCTGACCACAATGCTATGAGATTAGAAATCAATTACAGGGGAAAAAATGTAAAAAACACAAACACATGGTGGCTAAACAGTACGTTACTAAATAACCAAGAGATCACTGAAGAAATCAAAGAGGAAATTAAAAAATACCTAGAGACAAATGACAATGAAAACATGACAATCCAAAACCTATGGGATGCAGCAAAAGCAGTTCTAAGAGGGAAGTTTATAGCAATACAATCCTACTTCAAGAAACAAGAAAAATCTCAAATAAACAATCTAACCTTACACCTAAGGGAACGAGAGAAAGAAGAACAAACAAAACCCAAAGTTAGCAGAAGGAAAGAAATCATAAAGATCAGAGCAGAAATAAATGAAATAGAAACAAAGAAAACAGTAGCAAAGATCACTGAAACTAAAAGCTGGTTCTTTGAGAAGATAAACAAAATTGATAAACCATTAGTCAGACTTAACAAGAAAAAGAAGGAGAGGACTCAAATCAACAAAATTAGAAATGAAAAAGGAGAAGTTACAACAGACACCGCAGAAATACAGAGCATCCTAAGAGACTACTACAAGCAACTCTATGCCAATAAAATGGACAACCTGGAAGAAATGGACAAATTCATAGAAAGGTATAACCTTCCAAGACTGAACCAGGAAGAAATAGAGAATATGAACAGTCCAATCACAAGTAATGAAATTGAAACTGTGATTAAAAATCTTCCAACACACAAAGGTCCAGGACCAGTTGGCTTCACAGGTGAATTCCATCAAACATTTAGAGAAGAGCTAACACCCATCCTTCTCAAACTCTTCCAAAAAATTGCAGAGGAAGGAACACTCCCAAACTCATTCTATGAGGCCACCATCACCCCGATACCAAAACCAAACAAAGATACTACAAAAAAAGAAAATTACAGACCAATATCACTGATGAATATAGATGCAAAAATCCTCAACAAAATACTAGCAAACAGAATCCAACAACACACTAAAAGGATCATACACCATGATCAAGTGGGATTTATCCCAGGGATGCAAGGATTCTTCGATATACACAAATCAATCAATGTGATACACCATATTAACAAACTGAAGAATAAAAACCATATGATCCTCTAAATAGATGCAGAAAAAGCTTTTGACAAAATTCAACACCCATTTATGATAAAAAAAAAAAAAACTCTCCAGAAAGTGGGCATAGAGGGAAGCTACCTCAACATAATAAAGGCCATATATGAAAAACCCACAGCAAACATCATTCGCAATGGTGAAAAACTGAAACCATTTCCTCTAAGATCAGGAACAAGACAAGGATGTCCACTCTCACTACTATTATTCAACATAGTTTTGGAAGTGCTAGCCATGGCAATCAGAGAAGAAAAACAAATAAGAGGAATACAAATTGGAAAAGAAGAAGTAAAACTGTCACTGTTTGCAGAGCACATGATACTATACATAGAGAATCCTAAAGATGCCACCAGAAAACTACTAGAGGTAATCAACGAATTTGGTAAAGTTGCAGGATACAAAATTAATGCACAGAAATCTCTTGCATTCCTATACACTAATGATGAAAAATCTGAAAGAGAAATTAAGGAAACACTCCCATTTACCACTGCAACAAAAAGTGTAAAATACCTAGGAATAAACCTACTTAGGGAGACAAAAGACCTGTATGCAGAAAAGTATAAGACTTTGCTGAAAGAAATTAAAGATGATACAAACAGATGGAGAGATATACCATATTCTTGGATTGGAAGAACCAATATTGTGAAAATGACTATACCACCCAAAGCAATCTACAGATTCAATGCAATCCCTATCAAATTACCAATGGCATTTTTTACAGAACTAGAACAAAAAATCCTAAAATTTGTATGGAGACACAAAAGACCCTGAATAGCTAAAGCAGTCTTGAGGGGAAAAAACACAGCTGAAAGAATCAGACTCCCTGACTTCAGACTATACTACAAAGCTACAGTAATCAAGACAATATGGTACTGGCACAAAAACAGAAATATAGATCAATGGAAAAGCATAGAAAGCCCAGAGATAAACCCATGCACTATGGTCAACTAATCTATGACAAAGGAGGCAAGGATATACAATGGAGAAAAACCAGTCTCTTCAATAAGTGGTGCTGGGAAAACTGGACAGCTACATGTAAAAGAATGAAATTAGAACTCTCCCTAACACCATACACAAAAATAAACTCAAAATGGATTTAAGACCTAAATGTAAGACTGGACACTATAAAACTCTTAGAGGAAAACATAGGAAGAACACTCTATGACATAAATCACAGCAAGATCTTTTTTGATCCACCTCCTAGAGAAATGGAAATAAAAACAAAAATAAACAAATGGGACCTAATGAAACTTTAAAACTTTTGCAAAGCAAAGGAAACTACAAACAAGACAAAAAGACAACTCTCAGAATGGGAGAAAATATTTGCAAATGGATCAACGGACAAAGGACTAATCTCCAAAATATATAAACAGATCATGCAGCTTAATATTAAAAAAACAAACAACCCAATCCAAAAATGGGCAGAAGACCTAAATAGACATTTCTCCAAAGAAGACATACAGATGGCCAAGAAGAACATGAAAAGCTGCTCAACATCACCAATTATTAGAGAAACGCAAATCAAAACTACAATGAGGTATCATCTCACACCAGTTAGAATGGGCATCATCAGAAAATCTACAAACAACAAATGCTAGAGAGGGTGTGGAGGAAAGGGAACCCTCTTGCACTGTTGGTGGGAATGTAAATTGATACAGCCACTGTGGAGAACAGTATGGAGGTTCCTTAAAAAACTAAAAATAGAATTACCATATGACCCAGCAATCCCACTACTGGGCATATACCCTGAGAAAACCATAATCCAAAAAGACACATGCACCCCAATGTTCACTGCAGCACTATTTACAATAGCCAGGACATGGAAGCAACCTACATGTCCATCAACAGATGAATGGACAATATATACAATGGAATATTACTCAGCCATAAAATGAAACGAAATTGAGTTATTTGTAGTGAGGTGGATGGACCCAGAGACTGTCATACAGAGTGAAGTAAGTCAGAAAGAGAAAAACAAATATCGTATATTAACACATATACATGGAACCTAGAAAAATGGTACAGATGAACCGGTTTGCAGGGCAGAAATTGAGACACAGATGTAGAGAACAAACATATGGACACCAAGGGGGGAAAGTGGCAGGGGGTGGGGTGGGTGGTGGTGTGATGAATTGAGAGATTGGGATTGACATATATAAAATAATATGTATAAAATGGATAACTAATAAGAACCTGCTGTATAAAAACAAATAAAATAAAATTCAAACAAAAGGTCCTCTATGATCCTGAGTCTGCCCATCTCTCCAGCCTGACCCCGCTTCCCCACTTCCTAGCCTCTTTTACACCTTATGCTCCAGCCATCATGGCCTTCTGTCAGTTCCCTGAATCCTTCTCTCTCCTCCACCCCTCTTTCTCTTACCTTCTGGCCTTTTCACATGCTATCCCTTTGCCTAGAACATTCTCCCCACGCAACTTTTCCTTTTTTCTTGGCTAACATTTTACTCAACTTTCTGGTTTCAATTAGAATGTCACTTCCTTGAGGAAGCTTCCCCCAAATTTCTTGGCTAGATAACTACCTTCTGCCTCATTCTATGATCCCAAACCACCCTCTCCTTCCCCTAGTTTCACATGCATCACACATTTCTGTAATAATCTACTGAAGTATTGATAAGCTAAGTCCTCAATAAATAAATGAGTGAAGGAGAGCAAGGATTAGAAGAAAATAGCTAGTCATAAAATTTTGGTCATGGGTTGGATAGGGAGGGTAAGAGGGAGACACAAGAAGGAGGGGATATGGGGATATATGTACATGTATAGCTGATTCACTTTGTTATACAGAAGAAACTAACACAACAATGTAAAGCAATTATGCTCCAATAAAGATGTTAAAAAAAAATTTAGGTCATGGACGTCAGAGTATACTATGAAGCTACAGTCATCAAAACAGTATGGTAATGGCACAAAAACAGACATATAGATCAATGAAACAGGATAGAAAGCTTAGAAATAAACCCATGCACTTATCTACGACAAAGGAGGCAAGAATATACAATGGAGAAAAGACGGTCTTTTCAGTAAGTGCTGCTGGGAAAACTGAACAGCTACATGTAAAATAATGAAGTTAGAACATTCTGTAACACCATATACAAAAATAAACTTGAGATGGATCAAAGATCTAAATGTAAGATCAGATACTATAAAACTCCCAGAGGAAAACATAGGCAGAACACTCTTTGACATAAATCACAGTGATATTTTCTTTTGATCCAACTCCTACAGTAATGGAAATTTTTTTTAAAAGGGACCTAATTAAACTTAAAAGCTTTTGCACAGCAAAGGAAACCATAAACGAAACAAAAAAGACAACTTATGGAATGGGAGAAAATATTTGCAAATAATGCTACTGACAAGGGATTAATTTCCAAAATATACAAACAGCTCATACAACTTAATATAAAAAATACAAAACAATTTAAAAAATGGGCAGAAGAGGAACTTCCCTGGTGGTCCAGTTGTTAAGACTCCATACTTCCACTGAAGGGGCCACAGGTTCAATCCCTGGTTGGGGAACTAAGATCCCATATGCTGTGTGGCATGGTCAAAAAAAAAAAATGGGCAGAAGACCTAAATAGATATTTCTCCAAAGAAGACATACAGGTGGCCAACAGGCACATGAAAAGATGCTCAATATCACCAATTATTAGAGAAATGCAAATCAAAACTACAATGAAGTATCACCTCACACCAGTCAGAATAGCCATCATTAAAAAGTCTACAGATAATAAATGCTGGAGAGAGTGTGGAGAAAAAGGAACCCTCCTACACTGTTGATAGGAATGTAGATTGGTGCAGCCACTATGGAGAACAGTATGGAGGTTCCTTAGAAA
This sequence comes from Aethalodelphis obliquidens, assembly GCF_003676395.1. NCBI lineage: Eukaryota > Metazoa > Chordata > Mammalia > Artiodactyla > Delphinidae > Aethalodelphis > Aethalodelphis obliquidens. Next base: position 17,800,947 of record NW_020837984.1, on the reverse strand, counting down.
ACTAAAAATAGAGTTGCCATCTGATCCTGCAATCGTGCTCCTGGGCATTTATGTGGAGAAAACTCTAATTTGAAAAGATACATGCACCCCAATGTTTATAGCAGCATTATTTACAATAGCTAAGACATGGAAGCAACCTATGTGTCCACTGACAGATAAATGCATAAAGAAGATGTGGTACATATATACAATGGAATATTACTCAGCCACAAAACAGAATGAAATAAAAAAAAGAATGAAATACTGCCATTTGTATGGACCTAGAGATTATCACACTAAGTGAAGTAAGTCAGAGAAAGACAAATATCATATGATATCATTTATATGTGGAATCTAAAAAAATGATACAAATGAACTTATTTACAAAACAGGAAAAGACTCACAGACATAAAAACAAACTAATGGTTACCAAAGGGGATGAGGCAGAGATAAATTAGGAGTTTGGGATTAACATCTACACACTATTATATATAAAATAGATAAACTATAAGGATCTACTGTACAGCACAGGGAATTATATTCAGTATCTTGTAATAACCTCTAGAATCTGAAAAAGAATATATATATATATATGTATATACATATATATACACATGTATATGTGTGTGTGTGTGTGTGTGTGTGTGAATCACCTTGCTGTACACCTGAAGCTAACACAATGTTGTAAATTAACTATACTTCAATTTTTTTAATGGTTTTTTAAAAAAGCCATGTGGAGCAGAAAAATGGGCTGGCTAAGCAAGCCCTATGCAAATTCCTTACCCACAAAAATAATGAGATATAATAAAATGGATGTTGTTTTATACAGAAAAATAAATTCAGGTCATGGTGATCAGTCCCACCCCCATATAAGGAGGTGCCCAGAAAACATAGGGAGCACATCTGGGCTTGTCAGGATTATCCACTATTTCCTTTTTTTTTTTTTTTTTAACATCTTTATTGGAGTATAATTGCTTTACAATAGTGTGTTAGTTTCTGCTTTATAACAAAGTGAATCAGCTATACATATACATATATCCCCATATCTCTTCCCTCTTGTGTCTCCCTCCCTCCCATCCTCCCTACCCCACCCCTCTAGGTGGTCACAAAGCACTGAGCACAAAGCACTGAGCTGATCTCCCTGTGCTATGCGGCTGCTTCCCACTAGCTATCGATTTTACATTTGGTAGTGCATATATGTTCATGCCACTCTCTCACTTTGTCACAGTTTACCCTTCCCCCTCCCAGTGTCCTCAAGTCCATTCTTTAGTAGGTCTGTGTCTTTATTCCCGTCCTGCCCCTAGGTTCTTCAGAACCTTTTTTTTTTTTTTAAGATTCCATATATATGTGTTAGCATACAGTATTTGTTTTTCAGTTTCTGACTTACTTCACTCTGTATGACAGACTCTAGGTCCATCCACCTCACTACAAATAACTCAATTTTGTTTCTTTTTATGGCTGAGTAATATTCCATTGTATGTATGTGCCACATCTTCTTTATCCATTCATCTGTCGATGGACACTTAGGTTGCTTCCATGTCCTGGCTATTGTAAATAGAGCTTCAAAGAACATTGTGGTACATGACTCTTTTTGAATTATGGTTTTCTCAGGGTATATACCCAGTAGTGGGATTGCTGGGGTGTATGGTAGTTCTATTTTTAGTTTTTTAAGGAACCCCATACTGTTCTCCATAGTGGTTGTATCAATTTACATTCCCACCAACAGTGCAAGAGGGTTCTCTTTTCTCCACACCCTCTCCACCATTTATTATTTGTAGATTTTTTGATGATGGCCATTCTGACTGGTGTGAGGTGATACCTCATTGTAGTTCTGATTTGCATTTCTCTAATGATTAGTGATGTTGAGGATCCTTTCATGTGTTTGTTGGCAATCTGTATATGTTCTTTGGAGAAATGTCTATTTAGGTCTTCTGCCCATTTTTGGATTGGGTTGTTTGTTGTTTTGATATTGAGCTGCATGAGCTGATTGTAAATGTTGGAGATTAATCCTTTTTCATTTGCTTCATTTGCAAATATTTTCTCCCATTCTGAGGGTTGTCTTTTCATCTCGTTTATGGTTTCCTTTGCTGTGCAGAAGCTTTTAAGTTTCATTAGGTCCCATTTGTTCATTTTTGTTTTTATTTCTATTTCTCTAGGAGGTGGGTCAAAAAGGATCTTGCTGTGATTTATGTCATAGAGTGTTCTGCCTATGTTTTCCTTATCCACTATTTCTTAACTGGATATACTGCTTCTCACATCACCTCTCATTGCTACAGAAAGTGCTTGTGCTTCGGCTGCCTAATTTGTTAATTCTAGCTCTCAGTCCTCAGACCGTAGGTAGAGCAGATAACATACTCCCATTTTCACAGGTGAGGAAATGCCAGCACAGAAAGATTGGGAATTTGTTCAAGGTCACAGAACAAGCTAACAGCAGAGCTGAGTTGGAATCTGTTCCCCTGACTCCAGGCTTGAGGTCACTACTCTATTACGGGATTCTCTATGACCCTGCAGGCCGTGTGTGCCTAGTCTGGCTTTCATGGGGACTGGATGTAGAAGTCCTGTTGGCGTTCCCTCCATTCCCTACCTCCCTGTTTCAGAAACCTGCTGTACATGATTGATAAATCTGGTTCTGTTCTGGGCCCCAGCTTGCTGCTCTCTGGGCAGGGGCCCCTGGGGCCTTCCCCCTCATGCCCTGACTGAGGAAAGGTCCCTGCTGGAGTCTTCACATGGCACACCACATGCATGTGCGGGACCCACTGGTTGCCAAGCCAAATATGGCTCCAGATTATTCTAGGAAACAAATACATTGTTTTGCTTTGGATTGCAGGAATTGCTAATTAGGGCTTTTTATTTTGGGCAGTGCTCCTTGGAGCTCGCAGACAGATGGAGTATGCAACTTGCTCCAGGGGCACTGTTAAGCAGAGGGAAATATCCACTTCTGCCCCCATTATGAGAACCTGCAGAGCCCACTGCTGCCCAGCTCCTGCCCTCAAGACCTGAGATGGAGGCCTCTTGGGAGGCTTCCGGGCTCCCACTGGTTTCCCCTTCTCCAGGAATTGCTCTCAAAACCCAAGTGTAAGCCCCTAGTGGTCTTGTCAGGTATATTACTCTGACCCCTAGCCAGATCATTGTCCTAGGAAGGACAGCAGAGGTCTTTCCTGGGATCTCCTACCTGGAATTGAGAATGAGAACCCATTCATCACAGGAGGTGGGCATGGAGAATACAGAATCTGCTAGTGGCCAGGGTTTCAGTCATCAGTAGGAGAAAAGAGGAAGAGCTGAAAGTATTTGAAAAACTCTTTGCCTCTGGTTCCACTAGCTCCTGACACCAGCTGTGTCTATACTCCCTTGCAGGTTGGTTGGTTGACACTCCCTTGGATTCTGTGAGCTGATAAATTCTTTTCTTTTCTTTTCTTTTTTTGTCTAAACTAATTCAGGTTGCATTTCTATCACTTGCAACCAGAAGCCTAGATTAGTGGTGGACAGTGTTCAGGGACACACAGGGGACTCAGGCTATGGCTCAGTGGCCCAGCTGTAGATTATCTGCCTGAGTATTTTGGAGTTATGTTGTCAGATCCAAGTACACTGACTAATCTACTTCAAAGCGGTTTAAGGAACCCTATTACAAGATGGGAGAGGAGAGATGATAAAAAATAGGAGATGAGTGCAGGTGAGAGGAAGCAGGAGGAGGCCAGGGAGAAGAGAAGCACACCAGGTTGGTTTAATGGGCTTCTTTCTGATTCTGCTTCTGTTCTAGAGCTATAGGCCTCTCAGTCTACTCTCAGCCTCTTTTTCTCCTTCTCAGCTCATGAATTGAAAACCAATGTTCTGAACACCATTACCTAATCAGAGAAAAACACATATCAAGATCCAAGTCCATTACTGCCCATGAAGGGAGAACCAGGCTTAGAGACAAAGGGGTGGTGGGAGGCTGATTCCAAATTCCAGGGTGGGTAGCAGCATGGAGACGTCATTCTGTCCATCCCCCTGCCTCTGACCCTCCTAGAACCCATTCTAGTCACACCTCTTCTGCGATCAGCTCTGTCCAATGTTGATTTTGCCCAAGGAGGAATGTAGAATGGAAGATAAGAGAAAGGATAACCTCCCTCTCTCCTGTGGGAGAAAAGCTTAGAAGCTGCTTTGGAAGAAACTAAGAAGCTTTTCCTGAATGGTTTGCAGCTGCCTTGTTCTCCTCTCCACCTCCCCCACGACCCAAACTAGAAAAAAACAAAACTAAGGAGGGTGCAGAAGCCCCTATACCCCATGTCCCCACGCCAGTCCATGTGAGAACAGCTTCATCTCTAGTGCCCAGTGCGGGGTTTTAAGTAGCATGAGGAAGGCTCCCACTCAGATGTCTTTGGGTGAGGCATTAGGCCCCTAGATCACAGAAAAGGAAATAAAGAGCAAGGCCCTGTGAAAGGTACCTTGTCTTTACTGATAACTTTTAGAATGCAAATTTAAATATCACGGGGATACCTTTTTCTGCTTACCAGTTGGCTCTTATGTGCTGCTCTCTGTTCTGCAAATTGGAATCTTTTTAGAGGAAGGTTTGACAACATATATTGTAATTTTAAATATTTCTACCTTGACCTAGGAATTCTACTTTTTGGAATCTATTCTGTGGTTATGGTTTGTATATTATGGTTATACAAATCCTGGCACTCTCATTAATCTTAACCTTGTACACTCGGGTAAGTTTCTTAACCTCCTCATGCCTCGATTTCCCCATCACTATCTCCATGAAGTAGAGATAGTAATAGTGCTTAGCAAGTTGTTGTGAGGATTAAATTGTGAGTATATGTAAAGCTCTCCATACCCAGTTAATAGTGCCCACAGTAAGTGGTATACAAATGTTAGCCAGCATACTGTATTATTATTACCCTTATCAGTACACCAAGTATACATAAAGGGCTATGCACAGCCAGATTCTTCATAATAGTGAAAAAAAGGAACTATCGAGTTAAAAAATTAGGTACATCTACATGATGGAATACTCTGAAGCAATTGTTATTAATACTATAGATTAGTCTGTACCATGATTGGGGGAAAAAAGAAACTGTTCAAGGTACAATGTCAAGTTAGTTACAAGAGTATATATAGTATGATACCATCGGTATCAATAATGATGAGGATAACGACGCTACAGCTGAATAGATGAATGTTGAATGAATATGCATGAAGAAAAATCTATAGGAATCGACCTAAAACTTTTAAGCTGTATATATCTGGGTAGAGAAGGGAAAGATATTTTCACTTTTTGCATTATAAATTTTAACATGTTTGTCTTTTTCCAGCGAGCCTATGTTACTTGTGTGGTCATTAAGAAAAATAATAATAGTGAGAACCCAAACCACAAACCAACAACTGAACATGGTCAGGGAAGAGGGAGGGGACAGAGAAGGACCCTGATGATGGGTACCTTGCCTCAGGGACAGATATTGGGCTCCTTCTGGCCTAGTGGTCAGTGAAGCCTAGGGGCACCGCAGGGTCTTGGGGACAGGAGCTGTGTACTGCAGAAGTTGCAGCTGGAGGCAAACTTCATCTTTGCTACAGCCTCAATGGCCTTATTCTGTGTTAGTCTGATGTCTGGATCTTGCCTCTGCCCATGCTTTTAAATAAATCCTTTAGGGAGAGAAAATGAGAGGCAGTGGAAGGGGGTATGGGAGAGAAGAAGAAAGGAGAGGAAGAGGGGCCAGAGGAGAGAGAAGAGGAAGAGAGGAAAGAAAAATGCTACGTGCCTGTATCTCCATGGCCCCAGGAAGTGGGACGTGGAGCTGCTCCTCAGCATTCTGTGCCAGGAGTCGCCATGGAGACTGAGCGCTGGCCTCTACGTGATTAATACTCTGAGGCAGCTGTCTTCTTGGAGTCTTTTAAAATATACACTATTATTTGAACACAATGATATTTAGAGCAGAAAGATCAAGGTGGGGAGTGGGGGAGGAGACAGTTGCATTACCAGAATGATGACAGGGGCTGGGCTCTTCCCAGGAGACAGAAAAGGGAGGCTTACTTCTCTGATCCCTCTCCTTCTGCCCTCCCCAGAGCTTCCAGTCTCATCCACTGCGACATGAGCATCAGCATCCAAAGGGCCCATGCAGCGCCCCTGGCACAGGGCTGTATTCAATGAACATTTGATGAATGAATTTGTTCATTCATTAATTCATTCAGTAATTGTCTATTCGGTGCTTGTCTAGAAAGTAAACTCTCCTTCCATCACCTTTTCCCATGGAAATCCAAAATTTCCTCTCAGCCTCCCCAGGGTCACATACACACCATCACCACCACCACCTTTCACAATGGCTCCCAAGAACCTGGAATGCTCTCCTCCTCAGCACGTGTCTGATGCGACCCACAGTGTTCCTAATGGCAGTCACTCCAGAGAATTCTTGCAGGGATGGAAACCAGCCAGATGGAGTTTGCACATTTGAAAATCTAGAGGAAGATTCTCCACCTAAAGCCATCTTAAAGTTAAACTCTTTGTAAAATGAATGATCTTTTCCTAAATTATCTTGTGGAGTAGGCTAGCCTGGGCTTGACTCTCAGTTCCACCACTGAATAGAAGTATAGCCTTGAGTGAGTTGTTTAACCTTTTCAAGTCTGTTTCCTCATCTGTGAAATGGGTCTTAATTTCCCTATTCCATAGAGCTTTTGTAATGATTAAGTGATATGTTTGTAGAGTGCTCAGTGTATGAGATTTCCCTCTTGTGTGTAAATTCGTGTTTTTATATTTGAAGTGTGAATTAAAGTAGAGCTCATAGATCTAAACTCCTCTCTCTTCCATGCCCACCCAAAGACCTTTATTCTATCTGGGCCCAGAATCTTTTTTCTTTTCTTTTTTTTTATCTTGGTCATGCCACGCAGCTTGCAGGATCTTAGTTCCCCGACCAGGGACTGAACCTGGGCCACAGCATTGAAAATGCCAAATCCTAACCACTAGACCACCAGGAATCTATTTTTAAGCTGTTAAAATTTGGGAGTAAGATGGACTGAGCTGGGAAGGGCTACAAAATGCCCATTCCCTCTTTATATTCCCTCCTCCTCCTCAAGGAGCCAAATGTAGATGCAACTGCCCTCCAGAGATAACCATCCCATGTGCGAGAGTATGTGTATGTGTGTCTGCTGAAGGTGAGGGGCACAGGGGTAGGAATATGGGCCAGCCCACATCCAGAGCACAAGCTGTGTCCCCCATCTCCTCTCCTATTCCCTCTTTCCTCCCCAGCTCTGCCTGCAGGCCTGGCCTCTAACAAGAGGAAGCTGGACCTTTGTCTTAACACAGACCTAGCCCAACTGCCCTTGGCAAAGAGCAGCAATGGCCTGGGAACGTGCCAAAGGAGTAGGAGAATTATCCATGACTAAGAAGGAGGAGGAATGCCGCAGCAGAGGGAAGAACAGCAGAGGGATGGAGAACCTGGGGCTGGCCAATCTGGCCTGACGGGGCAACCTGGCGAGCCCTGGACACCGGCCTAGCCAAACTCCTCCACTCCCCCTCCCTCCCAGGCAGCAAGATGCCAGCATGGATTTGAGACATGTGTGCCCTGTATGTCTGGTGTGGGATCACCTGGCCTTAGCAATGCATTTGGATTAGAATCAAACCCAGAGTCTGAAATACAGTATAAAGGACATGCTGCCCTGTGTGTCTAATCCTTACAGACAAGTGCTGGGTTTCTGCATTTCCTAAATGGAAACACATGTGCTGCTAACATAGACCTATGTCTGTGGCATTTGTTAGGTCATGCTGCACGTGCATGATTTCCAGACACAAGAGGATAAATGCAGGTGTGTCAGCATGTATTTTGCAGGTGATTATGTGATGACATATTCTGTGAACACACTTGTAGCATTGTTTTGGGGTGGTGGGTAGGGCAGCTAGGGATGGAGATGGATCTCACAGTGCAGCTAGCAATGGAGATAGGTCTCACAGTCATTGTAGAATAAAAACCAAAATCCACCTTCTGGTCCATAGTAAGCACTTAAGGAATGAATACTGAATGAACAAACATTGAGAAGCTGAATGAATGAATGTTTGCAAAATGAACACAGGGTGAAAGACCTGAGAATTTGGTGGAGTTTGGGCATTCTTGGCACTCTCCCTTGAAAAAGGAGGCTGGGCAAGGGGGGCTGGGAGATACACTGCCAGTCATGCTGTAGCCCATCACCCCTGAATGGCTTTGTGCCCATTCCTAAGAAAGTAGAGAAGTAAGAGGGAATCCCAGCCCTGCCCCTCCTACCTTCTGGCACCCAGAGTCCCAAGAATTGATGCTCTTCATAAAAAAAACATACTATCCCATGTATATACCTAATCCCCTAATTTGCTCCAGAAAGGAGTTAAGTGAACTATAACACAAAATAAAATGAAAAATTTAAAAAGATGAGAAGATAAAACAAAGGGAAAACCATAGCAGAAGAGAGATGAGATCAGGAGAGTAGGCAGGCTTCTTTGCAGGGGTTGACTAGCCTTCTGCAGCCAATATCCACGGCTTCCATAAGGGTATGAAATATATTTTTTAAGTTTTTCAGAAGCAGCCCAATTATTCCAGGAACTGATTCCAGGGAAATATAGCCTGTAGATTCTCCGTGTGCTCCTGGGAACAACACCCCTAGAGTAAAGCCATTTATACAAAGGTAGGAAAAAAAGTTTACTACACAAACATCTCACACCCTGTAGGTGAGAGAAGAGGGAGCAGGAATTGGCCTTACTTCTCTGGAGGACAATTGCCAGTTGTATCAAAATTTTACATACTCTTTGACCCAGAGTTACACTCGTTGGAATTTATCCCACAGATATATTCACATTTATTTACTCAAGGACTACAACAACGATGACAAGCAAAAGGTTGGAAACTTCCTATACGTTAATGGATAGGGGACAAACTTACCTCCCTTACAGTGGAGTACTATACAGCCTTAGAAAAGAATGACCAACCTCTCTGTTTGGACATGGAGCAATCGCTCAGCTATTATAAGCGGGGGAAAATTCTATTGCAGGACAGTGTGTATGCTTGCAATATGCATAATTTTTTTCTTAAAGAATACACAGGAAATTTAGATGTGGCTACCTCAGGAGGGAGGTGAGTAGAGAAAAGAGAGACTTTTAATTTTCAATTTATAATATACCTTTCTGTGCTAATTGACGTTTTCTCTCACGATATGATCCTTTTTAATTTAAATAAGTTATTTTTCCTAGAACAAGCTAAACAACAAAAGACTATTAAGAATATGAAAAACACACAGATGTGAGCAAATAATGAATAATGGCAATAATCCCTACGGTTTATTGAGTGCCCCGTGCCTAGAATTTCATATGCTCTAACCCAATTAATCTTTATAGCAAATTTATGAAGTAGACGTACGTATCTCCATTTCACAGGTGAGGAAACTGACGTTCGGGGAGATGAAATGACAGAGCTAGAAGGTGGCAGAGAGAGGATTCGAGCCCAAACTGTGGAAACCCTAAGCCCACTGTTTTTCCTAACCGTCCTTCGGCCTCTCCCTCCAAGAGAGAAGTGCACTTACTTGACGTCCGGACCCAGGCGACGCAGCGCCCCAGCCAGGCGCACCCGCGGTCCCGGCGCGCACGGTGCTCCACGCTCAGCGAGTGCGCGCGCACGCAGCGGCGCGGGCCCGGCGGTGGCTGTGGCGAAGACGTCACAGCCCGAGTTTTCCTTTTCGGGAGTCCCCGGTACACATCCTGTGTCCATGTTTGGGCATTTACGTCACGGCGGCTGGGCCGGGGCCTCCCGAAATGGCAGTGGCCCTGGGAGTCGGAAGCCCTGAGCCAGCGCCGCCGCTGCTATATAAGTGGGGGGGCCGCGGGTTGGGGGAGCCCGGCTGCGCTTTGGACAGGCGAGGAACCGCCACCCGAGGCGGGTCCCAGCGAGCAAGGGCGCCTCGGCCACCACCACCCCCAACCCTTTCCCGGAGGTGAGAGCCCGGAGCCAGGAGCCCGAGAGCCTAGGTCTGCGAGGCGCTGGGCGCCCCGACTGTCGGCCTCCCGGCCATCCGTGCGCCCCCAAGCCCAGCGGGCGAGGCCCCCGGAGCCCCGCAGCCGCAGCCGAACCATGCTCCACCTTAGCGAGTTTTCTGGCCCCGACGCGCTCCTGGTAAAGTCCACCGAGGGCTGTTGCTCTGAATCCAGTACCGAACTGACCCGGCTGCCCGCCAGGGACCCACCCGCAGCCGCCGGCTATCCCGGAGGTAAGGAGCGCGGCCAGGGGTGCTCAGACGGCGGCGCAGCGCGGGGACGCAAGGTGCCTGAGTACAGGCAGGGACTGGGACGCTGGAGCTGTGGGGCTAGGGGCGGAAGGAGATTCGGGGTCCTGTGTGTGCGTACCCCCAATGCCACCCCCACCAGGCCTCCAGCGCCTCCGCAGGAACCTGTGCGTGTATCAAGGCATCCTTTTGCCTTTGCACGTGTGTTTTGCGTGTGCATGTTTGTATGTGCGTCTTGGGGCGTATGCTGGCTCCGGCTGGATCAGAATGTGCAAAAGGCACTTTGTGTGTGCCAGTGCGCACCAAGGGCTTCTTGCGTAGGGGCTGCGGGCTCCGAGGCACGGCCTTTGATGTGCGCGGAGCTGATTCCTGCTCCCTCCTCAGCAGGTGACTTCTTGAGCTGGGCCTTGAGCAGCTGCGGCGCCGGGGGGGACTTAGCCGACTCCTGCTTCCTGGAGGGGCCTGCGCCCACGCCTCCTCCCGGCCTCAGCTACAGTGGTAGCTTCTTCATCCAGGCAGTACCTGAACACCCGCACGATCCGGAGGCACTCTTCAACCTCATGTCGGGCATCCTAGGCCTGGCACCTTTCCCGGGCGCTGAGGCGGCAGCATCCCGGTCTCCTCTGGACGCCTCTTTTCCCGCAGGCTCCGACGCCTTGCTGCCGGGACCGCCAGACCTTTTCTCCCCGGATCTGGGCGCTACCGTCTTCCCAGAGGCGTTCTGGGAGGCCTCACCCTCGGCGGGCGCCCCCTCACAGTGCCTGTATGAGCCTCATCTCTCCCCACCCGACGTTAAGCCCGGCCTCCGGGCTCCTCCGGCTTCTCCTGCGCTGGACACTGCCTCGGCCTTCAAAGGTCCCTACGCTCCATGGGAGCTGCTCTCAGCCGGGGCGCCAGGGAGCTGTGGGTCACAGGGAGGCTACCAGGGCGCCCCGGAGGCCCGTTTTCCCCCGATGGGGGCCAAGATTGAAGACCTGCTGTCCATCAGCTGCCCCGCGGAGCTGCCGGCTGGCCCTTCCAGCAGACTATACACCACAGGGGCCTACGATGCTTTCCCGCTGGCCCCGGGTGACTTAGGGGAGGGAACCGAGAGCCTCCCGGGGCTCCTGACCCCTACTAGTGGGGAGGGAGGGAGTAGCGGCGAAGGCGGAGAGTTTCTAGATGGTACGCAGCCTGAGCTTTCCCCGCTGGGCCTTCGCAGCGCCGGGGCGGACTTCCCAAAACCTCTGGTGGCGGACCTCCCCGGGAGCAGTGGCGTGCCTGAGCCTCCAGGACCGCCGCCGGTCCCATTCCCCACAGCTAAGGCGCGGCGCAAGGGGCGCCGAGGCGGCAAGTGCAGCGCACGCTGCTTCTGCCCTCGGCCGCACGCCAAGGCATTTGCTTGCCCGGTGGAGAGCTGTGTGCGCAGCTTTGCGCGCTCTGACGAGCTCAACCGCCACCTGCGCATCCACACGGGCCACAAGCCGTTCCAGTGCCGCATCTGCCTGCGCAACTTCAGCCGCAGCGACCACCTTACCACACACGTGCGCACCCACACAGGCGAGAAGCCCTTTGCCTGCGACGTGTGCGGCCGCCGCTTCGCGCGCAGCGATGAGAAGAAACGGCACAGCAAGGTGCACCTCAAGCAGAAGGCGCGCGCCGAGGAGCGGCTCAAGGGCCTTGGCTTTTACTCGTTGGGCCTCTCCTTCGCTGCGCTGTGAGGGTGAAATGGGTTTGCACATTGGGGCGCCGCAGTCCGGCGCGCACGAGAAAAACCTGCCCACCCCTCCCCGCTCCTCTGCCCACTTTCTTCCGGCACGCCCTAGGGCGGGCCTCTGGTCCGGCTTCTAGTTCCCTTGAAGCGCCCGCCGCACACTCTCCGTACAGCACTAGCTCCATGGACAGCTCCCGCGGTCCGGGCGCTGTCTTCCGAGTCCGCCGCGCTTTGGAGGGAAGTTCTCTCAGGCCACCCACTGAGTAGGCACTTCCCTGGGACTTAAGACACTCTTTTGTAATGGCGCACGCCCCACGCCCTCTCCTAGACCCCCAGAGACGGGTAGGGGCAGAGCCGAGCTGGTCTCGCGCGGGATTTTGTACAGCAATGTCGTTTTCAGCAGCCGTTGGTTGTAACGTTTTGCTTTGGGGTTATTTCCTTTTTTGTTGTCGTTAATTTTTGTAAAGCAGACGCTACTCTCAAGCAGTTGACAAAACTGTTTATTTTTGCAATTAAAATTATTGTGCTAAAAGCTTACTGAATCTGCCATCCAAGCTCCTGACCATTTCCCCACCCACTCCCCCAGGAGTATATGTGCCAGAAGAGAAGGGAGATCCTCACGCTCATGGCATCATTACACACCTACCGTCAGGCACTTTGGCACGTGGTAGGCATTCAATAAATGTGTACTGAATTAACAAATGAATTTAATCACAGCTGACCTAAGGGTTCAAGGTGTTTCTGGAACTTTCAGAGTGGTTGAGAGGCTTAGGTATTAAACATTGTGCATATATTATCCTCCTCAGTCCTCACAATCCTGAGTGCAGCATGGGGAAGCAAAGTACATAACTTGCTGGGTAACCCAGCTAGGAACAGACAGGGTCAAACTCAGATCTGTCTGGCTCCAAAGCCAGTGCTTTTTTCCCCAACCCCAGAATGGCGGCACCTCAGCTTATCAGCACTGTTTGGAAAGGCATCCAAGAGGTGAAATAGATTTGGCAACTAGAGGGAGCTCCAGGCAGTAGCAACAGCAGCAAAAGACTGCAGTATTTCAGTGCTGTTTGTGAACACCCAGAGCTTTGGGTATCACAGAGGCTCCAGCCAGTGCCTGTGCATCTGTATGAGAATCACATGCTGTCAGGCCCAAAAGGGACTCAGCATTCAGCTAGACCGTTGATGGGCAGAGCCAAGCCCAGTAAGAAGAGGGTGCTTGCCAGAGGCTGCTTTTCCCACAGCAGCCCATTTACCATCTAGTCAAGCACTGGCCACAGCCCCTTTTCCCTAACTCTCCTTCCAGATGAAACTTCCATGGCTTTTCAGGGCGGGGGGCAGGTGGTGGAGCTAGGAGGGTGGTAAGGAAAGTATGATCCTGTGATGGGGAAAGTGGGGAATGGGTGAAACTCCCCCCCACACACACACTTTACTCCCTAAACTCCCAACCCAAAAGCTTTTACTCTTTCTGGCGATCTTGGGTAGACGCTGGAGCATTAAAAGCCTGCTGTGCTCCCATCTCTCCTCCCCAACAGCTCCTCTCTGCTAAGGAAAGGATAGAGCCTGTCTGGGGGCTTCATTCTTTTCTGAGCTGAGCTATTCTTGAATTAAGAGAGTTCTACAGCCCTAGGATGCCAGATCAACCCAGCTTCTAATCCTTTGGCTACTTCATCCCTTCACTCTCAGATGTGCTCACCCTCCACCCCCACAGTCCATTTGACCAGAGACAAAATTATCAATTCAATTATCAGTGAATTCCACCCATTTTTCTCCCTGAGTGGTAAGTGCTTTCATGTGGTTGAGTACCTTGCATCTAATAAACCAATTTGTGGTAAAGGATTCAATACTACCTCTTCTAGGAGAGTTAACATTTTAATAGAGTAGCCTATAGAGGGCAATGTTTAACCCCGTAGTGAGGCTCAAATGATGGACCATCAGGCAGTGTAATAGGGAAGTGGTAGATTCATGGAGACATAAGACGATGATGACTCTCATTATCTTACTATTTAAGTGACCACACCTTTCACTTATAGGCATGGACCACCTGACTTCACTTTCCATGCAGAATAGGGTAAGAAAGAGCATAAAGGCCCAGATTTCAAGCAACTGGTCCCAAACCACACAACCTGAACAAAAGAAGAAGGGCAGACAGGCTGTAGGTGGGTGGTGTCTAACCGGTCCACCCTTGCCTCCTTGAGCAGCGTCCCATCAAGTACTATCAGCTCTGTTGTGCCCCACCTTGTCCTCATACCCACCTAGGCCTAAAATCACTGATGAGAAAATTGCACCCCAAAGAAGTGACTTCGTAGTGGTGCTGGTACCAGGGCCCAGCCTGGTTCTACAACTCCCAGCTGAGAAGTCCCTCCTATTACTCCCAAGGGAAACTGCTCCATTTACTGGAACTTCCCCTAGGGATTTTGATGGAAAAGAATGTTAGGCCAGAGATGGAAAGAATTAAATAAAACAATCAGAAAATCGTCCCAAACCCAGGACCCAAACATAACCGGGGACTAACAGAGAGCTCATTTTCTTTACTTGCTCCTATTTTTTATCTGGTCCTCAAAATGTTGTTTTCTCAGACTTAGTTCTGAGCCCCCTCCTTCCCCATTTCCACACTCTTCTTGGAGATCACATGAATTCCTAGGCTTTCAGCTATCACTGATGCATGGATGACTTCTAAGCCAGCCAGCCCTCCTCTCTACTCCAGCTGAAGCCCATGGTTCTGACTAATGAACACCTCCATATGGGGATGTTCACCACAATTTCAAATACAATCTGTCTAAAATCAAATCATCCTTCCATATACCCAGTTTATGCTAAAGGCGACCATCATTTGTTTGGTTCCCCAAAATCACCTAAATAACTACAGTTCTTTTTTTTTGTTTGTTTGTTTGGTTTTTTGCATTACACGGGCCTCTCACTGTTGTGGCCTCTCCCGTCGCGGAGCACAGGCTCCGGACGCGCAGGCTCAGCGGCCATGGCTCACGGGCCCAGCCGCTCCGCGGCATGTGGGATCCTCCCAGACTGGGGCACGAACCCACGTCCCCTGCATCGGCAGGCGGACTCCCAACCACTGCGCCACCAGGGAAGCCCACTACAGTTCTTCTGTAGGATTCATTTTTTACCCCTCTTTCCCCCACATCCAGGCTGTCACTCAGACTTACTGGATCTTATTGAAGTGCTAAAGGGTCTTATCTACTCTAATTCATGGTACATTGTTTCCTTTTACATACTGTAATTTTCAGTTTGTGAGCTCATCTTAATTTTCAGTGAGTGGGGGTTTACCTGGTCAGTAATATTCTGTAGGCTGGGTTGAGGGTATGTTTCTCCTGAGTAGTTTTGTGCTTGCTTCTGCCAGGCATTCCAGGAATATCAACTGACGAAGACCAATCTTTATGTTCATTTCTTGACTTGGGCTTCTTGTACTATGTAGGTGTTGTGAGTTTAAACTCTAACTCAAGTAGTTATAAATTCTCAGAGGGAACTCCCCCTTTTCCACCCAGGGCCCAGGTCAGGACAGACAAGCAATATGGGAAGGTACTCCTTCCCCATACTTCCTGGGGTTAGTCACAGCACATCTTGAGCTTACATTTGTCGGTCTCAGTTCCCTTGTTTTGGTCCAAGTAGATTTTCTTCCCTTTCTTGCAAGCTCAGCTAAGCATTTCAGATGTCTGTTATGTTTTGTGAATCAGTCCATGCATTCTTGAGGGACTTTGGTTTATTCCACAGTATTGCTGAAAACTAAAGCCAGAAGATAATGATTCCTCTTTTAAAATATTTCCCCCATTTATCCTCTCTGTTCCTATTGCCAGCACCTCAGTCCATTCCACCCCTTCCACATACGCAAACACTTTGGCTATGACAATCACATAATAGTTGGAAGGAGCTTACAAGAACATCTTGTCTGACCCCTCATTGTACAGAGTAGGAAACTGAGGCCCAAGAAGTTTGGGATTTTCTTAAGGGGACACAGATGATGAGAGACTGAAGTGGGCCTTGAACTTGGGCTTTCCAGTTCCAAGACCAGTGCATATCCATATATCCACTTGTTTCACAAGTATTACTGAGTGCCTACTATATGTTGGGCCCATGGTTCCCAACTTTTTTACTTTCTAGTGCACCTGAGGAGTTCGATACACGCACATCAGTAACAAAGCCTCACTCAAATCCTGACTCTCACCCTGGAGAGACAGGGAAGAGTAATAAGAATCTTGATGAGGCAGGATATGGGGGAGAGTTTGACAAAGCAACCCAGAGTGCTCCTTCCTCCCTCTTCACCCCAACCTCTGTGCCCTGTTTGAAACAAGCCTGCACTACACCAAACTGCTTCCTGTGGTCCCTCTGCCTCCATTCTCTCTCCTTCCGTTTCATACTACACAGCACTACTGATGTAATTTCCCTAAACCATTATTCGTAGTGTTTTATCCCAAACTGACCACAATTTCCACCTTCCTACAAAAAATACATCGCAGTTAAAGCCCTCCATATCTGATACAAACTTATCACCCACCCTCCTCTGTAGTCTCTCCCTTTGCTCTGTGCTCATTCCTCCCCCCTACGTATTGTCCAAATCCTCCTACCGTTGAGCTCCTTCAAGGGCAAGAGGCCTTGTCTGATCATCCACATGTGTGGCCACCATATCACTAGGCCTTCTGCCCAGCACACCTTAAGTGCTTAATTATTGGGTTGATTGGTTGGCTAAAAGGAGAGGAGAAAAAGAGAAGGGGAAAGAGGAAGGAAGGAAGGTGGTTGGAGAGCATGAAACTGGGAAAGGATCAGGAGGGAGACGGGAAGAAGCAAGATCGAGGCACCGATGCAATCCATGGGGTTCCATGAGTAGGACCACACTCCTGGATGGTCTGTGCCTGTCTAATTGTTCCAGAGCCCATGATTCTCTCCCTCAGGTCTGGGTCCCCAGATGTGTCTGTCATTCAGCTTTCTCTCTCCCTTTTGGCTTTTCTGGCCCACATGGAGTGGGATTCAGTTTAACATTTTTAGACTGTGGTTCCCATAACAACCAAGCAGAAACTGTTGTCCATAAAACGTAGCCTGGGCACACATGCACACACACATACGCACATGTGTGCACGTGTGCACATGCGTACCCGAATACACACATAAAGTACACGCATGCCCACTTACATTCGCTCGTATATACACACTCATATGCACAAGCACACCCACATGTACACACATGCATACATTCACACGTGCATGCACTCACAAACACAATGCACACGCGTGCATATGCACAGATATACACCTGTATGCACATGCATGTATGTACACATTCACGAAAACACGTGTTCATACACAAGCATGCCTCAAATTGGTTTGTTCTTTTTTAATTTTATTTATTTTTGGCTGTGTTGGGTCTTCGTTGCTGCGCGTGGGCGAGTGGGGGCTACTCTTCGTTGCGGTGCGTGGGCTTCTCACTGCGGTGGCTTCTCTTGTTGCGGAGTATGGGCTCTAGACGCGTGGGCTTCAGTAGTTGTGGAATGCGGGCTCAGTAGTTGTGGCTCATGGGCTAGAGCACAGGCTCAGTAGTTGTGGCACACGGGCTTAGCTGCTCCGCGGCATGTGGGATCTTCCGGGGCCAGGGCTTGAACCCGTGTCCCCTGCATTGGCAGGCGGATTCTTAACCACTGCGCCACCAGGGAAGTCCCTCAAATTGGTTTTGCATATTCATAGGAAGCACAGAGTGAGAACAAACATCACTAGAAGAAAAAATAATATATGGATATTTTTGGCAGTCTGCAAAAGCAGGTGGATTTAGGGAATCTTCATTTTGGCAGTGGAAGGCTCAGTAGGCTTAATAGAGCAAAGGGGTGGCAGGAGGGCACTGTATTCAAGCACAGACTTTGGAATTTGGTGACTTGAGTTCAAATCCTGACGGTGCCCTTTTTTGAGCTCTGAGCTTTAGTTTCCCAATCTGTAAAGTGGGGATAATAATAATACCTACTCAATAGGTTTGACAATTGAATGATATGCTTAAAAATGATTAGTGTAATGCCCGGCATTTGGTTAATAGGAGCTGGTATAACTTAGGTCTTAGGAGAAGTGATTTCTTATTTGCTCAATCTAAGACTTTCTTGAGGAGAAAGGAAATTCAGGAGCTATGGGGTAGGAAGAGAAGATGTGGGGGAGGAGGGAAGTTTGAACTGACTGGCTTGGGTCCTTATTAAATTTGCCTTTCTTCAAAAGCCACCTGACAACTCTACAAATTATCCCTCCAGATACTAAATGCCCAATGTCCCTGCCTTAGCAGGAATAGGATGGGGTCAAGGAAAGTCCCCATCAGCCTCGTTTATTGGAGAATCCTGGGGCTATGCTAGATTTCTGTTCTGCTGCAGCTGTACGACCCCTAGTGGTCTTGGACCTCAACCCTGACCAAGCCAGTTTCTTTGCCGTTGTCCAAGCACTGCCCCTAGCCTGAAATGCCATTTCTTCTTTTCCTCATCCAAAGCTCAGTTCATCTCAGCCCAGGGCTTAGTAGCCCCAACACCCTATCTGATTTACCCACTGCAGCCCTGTAAACTTCCTCCAAGCCCAGGACAGTCAGATTGCTCCTGCTTCAATAGCTGGATGGGCCTTAAGCCAAGGGCGGGCCCTCTAGGTGCTCCAGTCCCAGGGAGCCAGGCTTCTCCCCTAACCAAGTTTGAGGTGGGAGTGGGTGGGAAGGAACCAGGGCCGGAGCCCACTGTCCCTTTCTTCCTCCACCAGGTCCCGGATAGGATTTGTGACGGGGACACGTGCTCCTAGACGGCACCCTCAAGGGCAAGGTTGGGTCCGGGACATGACGGAGTCTGACCGAAGACACTCCTAGTTCCCGTGGTTCTCTAGGGATGCCCAGAGGGGACTGACATAGGCAGTGTCTGCGGAGACTGTGTCTCGGACCCGGGGTCGCTGAGTGCACACCCAGGCGCGCGTCCCAGGAGGCTGCACAGAGCCCGTGGCGCAGATCCCAGTAGAAATGCAGCGCGCCGGCCCTCTTCCCGACCCACAGAATCGCCCACCCCAGGACGTGCTCCGAGTGGAAGCAGGCCCAAGCCAGAGTGGTAGAGTTAGGGCGGAGAGGTTCGGATTAAAGGTGGGCAGCAGAGGTCACAACTGGAGGTGCCCGGGGCAGGGAGAGTGCACTGGGCGGTGCCGCGATCCGGGAAGACAGGGACTCAGGAGGAGCGCGGCTGGAGAGGCCCCTGCACCCCCAGGGCGGCGCCGCGGACCCCTCCCCCACCGAAGCCACCTTCAGCGGAAAACGTGGGGTCCCGGCGCAGCCGCTTCTGGCGGTATCTGCGGCTCCCCAGCTCGCGGGAGAGCCCGCCCCGGAGGAGGGGCCGGCTCCGCCCCACCTCCTTGCCACCTCCCTCCCCCTTCCCTTCCTTTCCTCGGGCCGCGCGCCCCCTCCTCCCTCCTGTATCCTTCCCCCACCCTGTTTGTGTGCCCCTCCCGCTGCGACTGGCTGGGAGGCTTGGCCGCCCCCGCCCCGAGAGGGAGGCGGGGGCGCAAGCCGCGGCGGCTACCCGAGGCTGCGGAGGGGAAAGAGATCCGAGGCCCCGAGGCGGCCCTGCATCTGGCCCGGGCACGCGGGGGCTGCCTCTGCACCCCCAGCCGAGGGCCGCGGGGCCTGGCCTCGTCGCGGGGTGGAGTAGGTAAGGGCGAGTCGCGGGCGTGCTGCGGGACCGCTCCTGGAGAGAAGGCAGGGAGGACCCCAGCCGCTGCCGCCTTCTCTTGCTTCTCTCCCACAGCCCTCTGGAGGCCGGAGAGGCTCCCGGACCGGGGCGGGGGAGGGGATTTGGGCAGGCCAGGGCAGAGGCAAGGAGGCGGTTAATTTAAGGACTTAAAATCAGAACGATTTGGGACCAGGCTTCCCATCCCCCCTCTCGCCAGTCGCTCCTCGAGCCAGGCTGGGGGGCGGGGCGGGCTCCAGATCCCACTGGGACTCTGGACCTTGGAGAGCCGGGGCCAGAGGGAGAGAGGAGAAAGAGCGCCCTCGAACCCCAGCCCTCTCCACCTGCTTCTGAAAAGGGGTGGGGGAGGGGCTTGGTGTTGCGGCCTGGCTGGGCACCTGTGCGGGTGTCTGAGGGTGGGAGGGTTTGGGTGCCCCTGTGCACGTGTGGTAAGTCTGGATGGTCTGGAGGTGTGCATGTGTGTGCACGCATGTTTATGTCTCCTCATATCCCAGTGCCTCCGCCGGTGACTGTGCCCACAGTGGTCTGGATGTGTGCTCCCCACTGCATTGCTTTGCATGTGAGTGTGTGCCACGGTGCCTGTGTGCACTTGCCACAGTCTGCCTGTGAGCAGGAGTGGGGCCTGCTCTCTCCTTAGGTTGAGTCTGCAGTGAAGGACCCAGATGGTTTTCAGGGTGTGGATCCAGGTGCTGGAGCCATGTGTGTGTGACCTTGGGGGGTGTGTGCATGCTTGCAGGAGCCTAAGAATGAGGGGGAGCTTAGAACAGAAAAGGCAGTTGTCAGAGCTGCCAAGAAGCAGCGGACTGGACGCAGTGACCCCTGTGGGTCTTCACCAGGCTATAGTGACTACTCTGGGAACTACAGATGTTGGGCCACAGCCCCAGGTGTGGAGAGCCAGAGCCTCTGCCTTCTTGGGGGATTCAGGGGGCATTCCTTTATTCCCCAACCACAGGGACACCTCCAGCTGGCTCCCCATCCTTAAAATACCTCCTCCACCTGCTGGCAGATGTCTCCTGGAAGCACTGAGCTTGGAGTTTCATTTCTTTGGCCTGTAATGCCATCTACTAATATCCAAATCTTCCTCCCCCATTTCTGTAATTTCCACCTCTCTGCTTTCCTGCGTGTGGATTTTATATGGAAAGAAGGAGAAAGAGCTGCTGGGCCCAGAAGGCCAGGTGGGAGGGAGAGAAGATGCCAGGGGCATGGTAGAGAGTTGGGGGCAAGGGGAATGACCATCGAAAACCAAACTCTGTGAAATTCTCAATTTTGCCTGATCTGAATTTAACAGAGAAAGAGACCTAGAGAGGGAGTTTGGTGATATCCACATACTTGTTTCTAGATTTAGGGAATATTTGTTTTTGGAATATTTGTAGTGGGAAAGTGGGTCATGGTTGTGGAAAGGTAATTGCCAACCTGCCTTTGAATTCCCTGGGCTTTCCTACCTCTCTGGTAGCCCACCACACCCTTTATTCATTCATTCAACAAATACTTATTGAGTGCTACTATGGGCCAACCTATGAATATTATAGTATTGGTATGACATTCCACTCCCAACCAGAAGGAACATAGTACTGAAACTAAGAGCATGGTTTTTGAAGTCAGTCAAATGGTACTGACTGACTGGGTTCAAATCCCAGCTTGTCACCGTTTCAGTTATTCACTGGTGTATAACCTCTCCGGCATACAGGGGCTTAAAACTACACTGATTTATTACTTATTATGGTATGTGGGTTGGCTGTGACTGTGGGCTCACTTGGCCCTTCTCAGGTGCATACAGTTGAGAGAGACTGGCTGGAAAGGAACATCAAGATGGCCTTTCATCCTCCAGGGCCTTTCCACACACGGCATCTAAATCACTCAGTAGTCTAGCTCAAGTTTTCTCCATGGCAGCTGGATTCCAAGAGGAAGTATTCAAAGAGGATAAGGTCTGTGGAACTGCTTATCAAACCTCTGCCTGCATCAGGCTTTAATGTCCCATTGCCCAAAGTCACACGGCCAAGCTCTGAGTCAGTGTGGGAGAGGACCGCATAAAGGCAAGAATACTGGGAGGGATGGCTCATTGGGTGCCACCAAAGCGACAGTTTGTTAAGTCACTTACTGGCCTTGGACCAGTGATTTGGCCACTCTGAGCCTCAATTTCCTCATCCTAAAATGGAGGTGATACTACGTACTTGGCAGCACTGTCGTGAGAACTAAGTGAAAACCATGTTGTCTCACCAGAATAACTAGTAGGTCAATGTTCCCTGCTTTGATTATTAGACTGCAAGCACCTTGAGAGCATTACTGTCTTAGTCATCTTTGTGTCCTCAGTGCCTGGCATGGGCCTTTGTGTTCAACATCTTTTTGTTGGGTGGATAAAATAGAATGAAGCAGACAAGTCCTAAGCCTTGGAGCTCTGCTAGAGCGACAGTGTTGAGAAGACACAGCAAGTTCTGACCTCCCAGTGGGTGACTTGCAGAGTTGCAGAAGCAAATGTTATTCAAGGTGATTCTCGGATTGATTTAATTGTAACCAAATTCACCCAGTTCCATGACAATGAGTGGTGGAAATCACCTTGGTTACATAAATCAATCAATTCATCCTCCATTATTCATTGTGATTCCTCTAAGAATATACTGAGGTCTACTGTGTGTGTGGAAGGTGTGAGGATGAGTCAGTTGCATTGCCTCTGCCCTCCAATATATGTGAAGGGTAGGATCTGATGTGCAAACAGGTCCATGACCATCCAGTATGTGATACTTGTTACCATGTGTGAAGAGCTATGATGAGGAGTGATTCATGTTGTGATGTGACTTGAGCTGGAGGAGCGGGTAGAAGGCCGCATGGAAAGGGTAGCATCTGAGCTGGGCCTGCAGAATTCACCGATTAGAGGAGGTAGTCCCAGGAAGAGGGACCGGCATGGGCCAAGACTCAAGGATATGACATCACATGGCACTTCTCAGTGAAGCTAAGCCCCATAGGGCTCACTAAGGATGCACGTGGGAAGCATAAGCTAGGGCTGACAAGGCTGAGTGGTGGTCAGATTCCAGTCAGCCTTGAGGGCAGGCAAGGCAGGGTGGCCTTTACTTCTTAGAAGATGGCCTGCCTTCAGAGATGTTTTATAAGAATTAGAGTGACATGACTGGATCTCTTTTGAGGAAACCATGAGAATTCAAAGCTGGAGGAGTTAGACTCCAGTTAGAAACAGTATCAATGTCCAGATAGAAGAGGATAATAGGAAAAGGGCTATAGGAAAAGCAACAAATAGAGTCAAATATTTAGAAGATAGTATTGACAAAAATCAGCAACTGATGAGATCTGAGGGGGACTTTGAGAATTCAGAGATGCGTTGGGGGTTGCACGCAGGGTGCCAAGTAGACAATGAGCATGTTAGTCAAGATGGGAAACAGGAGGAAGAAGCAGGGTTCAAGGGGAGCACTGTGGTATCATGAGTTCACTATTGGTCATATTAAGCTCTCAGCCGCCTACATTAAAATATCATCCATTTCGTCTTCCCTACTTGCTGCTTCTAAGAAACACTTTTAAAAAAAGAATTGCTATAAATTACAGGTCTGAGGCATTGAGTTATCCATGCCTCAGGCTAGCGGAAGTGATGGTATAGATTAAAATTAGGTTATCTCTAAGAAGCATTTAAATATGTCAGGTGTCTTTCATTTTCAATACTGTCTCTGATTCTCTCATGCAACCCCCTTCCCTTCACGGCTGAGCTTCCTGCGTCTACTCACTGTCTACTCACATCCTCACCTCACTCTCTTCTTAACCCACAGCAGCCAGGCTCATCAAACTGGCCCTCTCTAAAGTCACTAGTGGACCTTTTCCAGCTCTGCTCTGACTGAGTTGTCAACTCCTGTTGTTTACACTGTTTTCTCTACTCCTTCCCACTCCTTCCATCCATGACGTCCTCTCTTCCTGAAGGTTTCCTGCCAGAATTCCCATTTCTGCTGCTGGTTCTTAGGAACTTCTTGGTTCTTCTCCCTCCTCTGCCTCTCTGAGGGTCCACCTTTCCACCCCTGCTCTCCTCTCTCTGCACCCTCTCCGTGGTCCTGTTCATCCACTTTTGTTTTTAGGCTTAAATTGCCAAAATTGTATTTTCAGCTCCATATTGCATATTGCAAACTATGTACCAAATATCTCTATTTCCAAGGCCCACTGGAACCTCAAACTCATGGAATCTACAACCAAACTCACTCTCTCTCCCCCAAACCTGCCCTCATTCATTTTCCCTCCTTCCTGAACCTCATCCCCATCTACATAGATGCTCAAAACTCCAAACCTGAGCCTGACCCTTGACTCCTCCCTTTCGTACCCACCGCAGTCATTCTGTCACCAAGCCTTCTCCCTTTTCCTTTCTTAATTGTTCCCAGATCCATCCTTCTCCCAATTTGCACTCCTGCTACCTTGGCTAACAATTTCCGTGTGTGTTCCTGTAGCCTTCCTCCTGACGTTGGCCCTCTGTAGTCCATTCTCTAAACTACATCTGATTAAGTCCTTGCCATCCCTTCATTCCACAAACATTTACTGAGCACTTAGCGGGCATTGTTGTTAAGTGCTGGAGAAATAGCAGTGATGGAGAAAGATAACGTCTCTACCCTCATGGAGTTTACGTTTTCCTTCCCTGTGAGAGGTATACTCTTTCTCAGTTCCTTGCCTTTGTACGTGCTCTTTCTGCTGCTCAGGATTGTTTCTTCCCCTCCCCAACCTTATAATTGCCCTTCCTCACCTGACAACTCTATTTTGCTCTTCAAGAGTCAGCCTGCAGTGGAGGCTAACACAACATTGTAAAGCAACCATACTCCAATAAAAATTAATAATAAAGAAAGAGTCGGCCTAGATGCTACTACATCTGGGGGTTCCCCAACACCCCCCCCCAGTTCCTTAAGCTAAGTGTAGAATTCTGTGCCAGTCTCTTGCATAACATTTATCTCATGACTACACCATCCAATCCCTTAGTCTGTCCCAGATCACAGGCTGCTTGAAGGCAAGGATTGGATCTTGTAGGTCTGTGTGTCCTCAACATCCCTAGCACAGCACCTGGTATAGTTCATGGCACAGAGCAGCTACTCAGTAAATGTACGTTGAATGAATTCATGTTGGAATAGTGTTTAGGAGAGAATTCTAGGTTTGAAATACAGATTTATAAGGGTATTAGTTAAGACTTTTGATTGCAAATGACAGAAATCCAACCCAACCCAGATTATTTTAAGCAAAAAAGGATATGTACCAATTCATATAACTGGAAAAAGGAGGGATGAGTGGATCTTGGGCATAACTGTACACAGGTTCTCAAAGGTGGGTGAAGGACTTCCCTGGTGGTGCAGTGGTTAAGAGTCCACCTGCCAATGCAGGGGACATGGGTTCAAGTTCTGGTCCGGGAAGATCCCACATGCCACGGAGCAGCTAAGCCCGTGCGCCACAACTACGGAGCCTGTGCTCTAGAGCCTGAGGGCCACAATTACTGAGCCCGCGTGCTACAACTACTGAAAACCTGCATGCCTAGAGCCCGTGCTCCGCAACAAGAGAAGCCACCTCAGTGAGAAGCCCACGCATTACAACAAAGAGTAGCCCCTGCTCACTGCAACTAGAGAATGCCCATGTGCCGCAACGAAGACCCAACGTAGCCAAATAAATAAATAAGAAAAATATTAAAAAAAAAAAAAGTGGGTGAAGACTCTCTAACTCTTGACTAGGCTTCACTCTGAGTGTTGCCACATTTTCTCCCCACCAGTCATGGGTTTTCTCCATGTCATGGGTGGAGGTTGCAAAAGGCCTTAGACAGCTTCATCATCCCTAGCATGTGATCCCAGAGAGTCAGGAGGACTCCTCAGTCTTTCATATAAATTCTCAGTGAAGGATTCAGTTGGTTCAGCCTGAGGAATCATTATGGCCAAGAAGATGGGGGTACAGTGATTGGTCAGGTCTGGGTCCACCCTACTAGGATTGGCAGCCCTGTCAGAACCACATGGAGTGGGGAGGGGCAGCTCACCAAAGAGGAGATGAGATGTTGCTATTACCAGAAGGTAAAGAAGACTTGCTGAGCAGATAAAAATAATAATGTTCACTGCAGGAACTCTTAGTGACTACGTGGTAGTGGAGGCCATGAAAATGCAAGACTATCTGTGTTTCTGGCAGAGTCAACATGTGAAAATGTGACAGTAGACAGGAGCCAGAGAAGGCACACATCTGGACATGGTTGGTCTTATTTGAGAGGAGATGAAACTCACACACTGGAAAGCCTTAAAAAAAAAAAAAAAAAAAAGCTAATGCTTCTGATCGAGTTTTCTACCCAAAGAAAACAACCTTGGGCTGGACTTAAAAAAAAGTAGACTTGGACTTCGCTGGTGGCTCAGTGGTTAAGAATCCCCCTGCCAATGCAGGGGACACAGGTTCGAGCCCTGGTCTGGGAAGATCCCACATGCTGCGGAGCAGCTAAGCCCGTGTGCGACAACTACTGAGCCCGCCTGCCACAACAACTGAAGCCTGTGTGCCTACAGCCCGTGCTCCACAACAAGAGAAGCCACCACAATGAGAAGCCCGCACACCCCAACGAAGAATGGCTCCCACTCGCTGCAACTAGAGAAAGCCCGTGCATAGCGACAAAGACCCAACACAGCCAAAAACAAATAAATTAATAAATTAAAAAAATGAGGTATTAATAGTATTGACTGGGGACTGGAGTCCCTGGAATCCCCCTAGATTTAAAAAAAAAAAAAGTAGACTTGAGATAGACATCTGAGATGGGGGAAGGAGATAACAGGTCCTGAGGATGGCAGGGAGGCAGGGCCAGGCTGAGAAAGGAGGCAGGTCTTCGGTCTGCAGAGGTTGCTGATTTGGGGAGACTAGAAAAGGAAAATCTCTGACTGTTCTGTCAAGGTGATCACAGTACAGGATTGTGATGGAATTTGAATAGACAACACTTCTATTTTGCCCTTTCCTTCTCTCCCTTCCTCCCTCCATCACCTTCTTGCTTGCGTTCAGGCAAAGCTTCATGCTCATGCTGAGAAGGTGGGTAGATCTAGGCAGAAATATTCCTAAGAATGATTCATAGTCATTCCTCAGCTCCAGCAGATGGAGGGAAACTGTGGGGTGGGCTGGCCTCAGGTGAAGAGCCACCTGGATCCCAGAAGCCCCTTCCTTCCTCTAGCTCGCACATCCACACTTAGGCCTATACCCCCAGGCCTCCCCCTTCCCCTGCTCTTCTAGAAGCCTGGCTAGCAAGGTGCTAGCAAGGTGTAGGCAAGATTCCCCCACAGGAAGGACCAGTGTTTAGCTGAGATGGACAGGCATACACAGGCGCTCAGAAACCCGGCTGAACGTGCATGAAGAATAACCCTGTTCCTGAACAGTTGTGTGTGTGTGAACCAAGTTCTCCTTATAATATATACCTGATCACTTTGCCAACTTCCTCAGTTTTATCTATAGTCATTAGTCTATTCAGGTTTTTTATTTCTTCTTGAGTCAATTTTGATAATTTATATTTTCCTAGAAAAGCATTCAGTTCATCCAGATTTTCAAAAATTTGGGCCAGGAGTTGTAACTGGTAGCATTTCAGTAATTAAAAAAAAATCTCTGTGTCAGTGGTTATATCCATCTTTTCATTATAGTGTTATGTATTTGTTTTCTTTCTTTTTCTCTTTGAATAGATTTGCCAGAGGGCTATTTATTTTGTTGGTCTTTTCAGAGAACCATCTTTTGGATTTACCCCTCAAGGCTACTGTTTGAGGGGGTTTTTTTCCTCTCTTTTTTTTTAAATTTTTATTGGAGTATAGTTGCTTTACAATATTGTGTTTCTACCGTACAGCAAAGTAAATCGACTATATGTATACATGTATCCCCTCTTTTTTTGGATTTCCTTCCCATTTAGGTCACCACAGAGCATTGAGTAGAGTTCCCTGAGCTATACAGTAGGTTCTCATTAGTTATCTATTTTATACATAGTATCAATAGTGTATATATGTCAATTCCAATCTCCCAATTCATCCCACCCTCCCTTTCCCCCTTGGTATCCATACGTTTGTTGTGTATGTCTTGTCTCTATTTCTGCTTTGTAAATAAGATCGTCTATACCAATTTTTTCAGATTCTTGAGTGTTAATATACCTAAAAGATGGTGATGTTAGAACAGTGACTAATATTTAGTTTTTTAAAAGAAATTTAAGTCCCTATCTCATACATACTAATGTACTTTTAGATGAAATGATACAATAACTTGGATTTGCTCAAAATTATCCAGTGACGGAGGAGGTGTGAGCCGGAGAACAGTGTACAGATGAAAAAAACTGGCCACGAGTTGATAATTTCTGAAGCTAGATGATGGGTACATAGGAGTTCATCATCATTTTCTCTCTATTTTGGAATATGTGTGAAAATCTCCATAACAAAAAGTTGGGTTTTTTAAAATCCTTGTTTCACCATGCATACCAAAAATTTCTAGATGGATGAAAACTCCAGTGTATAAAGGAAACCACACAGCCTGAAATATTTGCATGCTACCAGTCATTGTCAGTTATAATATTATGGTTATTTGTTTAAAGCCCTTAATTTAAAAAATGTTCTGGACTTTTTAAAAAAGGAGATCACAAAGTACTAAAAGTTTATATAATCCTTGGATAGGGATGGACTTCCTAAGCATGACAACAAAATGAGAAATCCTAAAGATTTTACTGAAGGAAACTTTAAAGCTTTAGTATATCAATAAAGACTGTAAACAAAAGTAAAAGCTAATCAACACACTCGAGAAAAATATTTGTAGTATATAAATGACAAAATATCAATATTATAAAAAGTCTTCAAAAATCAACAAGAGGGCTTCCCTGGTGGCGCAGTGGTTGAGAGTCCGCCTGCCGATGCAGGGGACACGGGTTCTTGCCCCGGTCCGGGAAGATCCCACATGCCGCGGAGCGGCTGGGCCCGTGAGCCATGGCCTCTGAGCCTGCGCATCCGGAGCCTGTGCTCCGCAACAGGAGAGGCCACAACAGTGAGAGGCCCGCGTACCACCAAAAAAAGAAATCAACAAGAAAAGATGAATGTTCAGTATAAAAATGAGCAAAGTAGTACATAGTCAAGGCACCAAAAAGATATAAATGACCGATAAATTGTGAAAAAATGTCCAGCCATTAGTAATCAAAAAAATGCAAGTGACACAGCCAGGCCATTTTTCAAATGGGCAAGAGTACATCAAGGCCAAAGCATGAAGCTGTGGAGTTTGGCTGCAGCCGACAGATGATCGGCATCATGGAAGGATCGTAAGCAGGAGCTATGTCTAGTCAGAGGCATCTGGTGCCTGATATAGGGCGGTAGAGAGCTGTGAGACCAAAGGCTGGACTAGCAGTCCAGGGGTCGGGGGAGCACAAAGCATGAGAAGAGAACAGCTGTGTTGAGAGAATTCAAAGGAGAAATCAGCTGGTCTTGATGGCTAGCAGACAGCCAAATCAAGGTGGCCAGGGCTGTGGGGTACCTGGGAGGACAGTGGCACTGTTGAGGGAAACAGGGATGCTGGGGAGTGGGTCAGGGAAGTCCAAGGTTTGTTTTTTGGTGCTGTGGGTCTTTGTGGTAGTTTAGAGCCTCATTACTGGCTACCAATTCAAATGATTTAATCTACAAAAAAATTTGCTGCCTCACACAATTGACAAGTCCTGGGTTAAAGTGTTGGGCACATCTGGATCTGGGTGCTCAAGGGATGTCATGAGGAGTCTTTTTCTTCTTCTCACCCAGAGAGAGGACAGAAAGGGCCACCAGCAGCTCCAGCCTCACACTCTGCCGGCTGAGCACAGGTCTAGAGTGGCTGTATTGGCCTGGCCTAGGAAACTCACCCAGTACGGAGGGATAACTGTGACTGATGAACAGGCCAAGGTCACATGAGCTCCCCTGGAGCCTGGGGGTGGGGTCAGCCCTACCCAAACAACATCGACTCAGAGTGGGGGGGAAACGGTTCTCCAAGGGAAAACTGGGGTGTCTACCTACAAAGGGGGACTGGAGTTGAACAGCAAAACCAATAAATGTCCACTACCTTCCACCGCTGTCCAAGATCTAGACAGATCCCCCTTCTCGTATAATTTTAAAACTTTCTCTGTTTCTCATAATGCAATTGTCCCTCACAAAACTTAAAACACACTTGTCCCACCTCCGGAAGGAGACGTTCCAAGTTCTCACCACTTACCATGCCCAGCCCCAATTCAAGATCTTATCTGTCGTGGTACTGAGCTAGCCCCTCATGGTCTTTCAATTTATGGCCAAACTACAATGATGGAAGAAAAATTGGATAACTGAAAGAACAAAACCCTCCCAGTTGAAGAGGGGAGGTGAGGGAGAACACTCAGGGGTCATAAGTCCATAGCCCAGTCCACATGCTTGACCAGTCGGCGTGAATGAGGTTCCCTGGCCCACCTATCGGCTGCTCTGGTTCTGCTGTCTCGGAGAGCATCCCTTATCCTTCATGCTCTGTGGCCATGTGCAAAAGGGGCTTTGAGGGGTCACCTCCCATGCAGGTTTGGGGGTGGGAAACTTTAGGGGCTGAGTAATCCCTGGCCTTTGTTTTCCAGGTTTGTGGGTTTTTCCTGGCAATACGATCCCTTTAATGATTAGAAAGCTCTCAGTCAGTTCGTATTCAGCCATCCCCAGAGCTATTAACCAAACTAGAGACCTATTGAAAGTTATAATTCTTTATTTTTATTTATTTTTATTTTTTATTTTTTTGCGGTACGCAGGCCTCTCACTGTTGTGGCCTCTCCTGTTGCGGAGCACAGGCTCTGGACGCGCAGGCTCAGCGGCCATGGCTCACGGGCCTAGTCGCTCCGCGGCATGTGGAATCTTCCTGGACCGGGGCATGAACCCGTGTCCCCTGCATCGGCAGGCGGACTCTCAACCACTGCGCCACCAGGGAAGCCCGAAAGTTATAATTCTTGAATCAAGTCCCTGGTGATGCTGTTGGGGGAGGAGGAGGAGTTGTCTCTTAGCAACAGGGCTTGATGCTCTGCCTGTCCCAGGAGCCCATGATTCTGTGGCTCTAGCTAGGCCTCTGCCGCAGGGCAATGCAAACTCCTAGTCTGTGATGAGAGGCAGAGTTTCGTTTGCCCCTTCTCCCTCAAGCTGCATCCCACTGGAAGGCTACTTGTATTGGAAGCAACGGTTGCCTCTGTTGAGCTGGGAGGGCACAGCAGGAGGGGTTCAAGAAGGCCTGAGGAGTGAAGAACCTCTCAGGCCCCAGGTTTGTCTCCCTCTGCGTTTCCAGCCTGCCTGTCTTTGCTTGAGCTGACTTTAGCTAGAAGCAGAGAACTGGCTCTTAATTATCTGACTCTCAGCCATATTGAATTACTGGCCTCAGGCAGAAAGGGCCTCTCTGGGCAAAGGAGCATTTTCTTCCTCTCTGCTTTCAGATGGGCCCCTTTTAGCCAGAGTGTGTCTCTTTCTTGTTGGACATTTTTCTACAAGTCCCCTAAAGTTCCAGCCTTGGTAGGAACATCTGAGCTCTAGAGGCCGTGGGAGAGTTTCATCAGCTGCTTTGCTGCTGTGTAGCAGGCTTCACCGACTTCTGAGCAGGGGAAGCATTACGGTCCCTCTTCAGCTAATTCCTTCTAAAATTTTTTCCCAAAAAATTTGACTTCTGATTCTAATTTCTGAGTTTGCAATTTTTTCTGGTGCAGATAACACAGACCCAACTCCAACTGGCTAAAGCAAAAGGAATTGATTGGCTCACACAATTGAACAGACCAGGATCTCAAACAGTGTGAGGAATCTCTCTCCATCTCACTTCTACCTGTCTGTGTTGGCTTCATTCCTAGGCTTCATTCCCAAAGGAGGCAAAGATGGCCCTCACAGCTCTGGCCCTCCCCATCAGCTTTGAAACCTGAGCCCAAAGAGGATGCTTTCCCCAGTAATGCCAGAGAAGTCCCGGAGAAATGACTCATTGACTCAAGTTGGGTGATCTGTGCCCATCTCAGGACTCTGATTGGCCAGGCCTATATCACATTCTTACCCCTGGAGCAAGGGTGAACCATCAACCCCCACCCAGACCACATGGACTGAGAAAGTGGGGAAGGAAGGATGGTTCCCCAAGGTCAAAGCAGGGTGCTGTTGCCAGGGGGATGACTGGGTGCTGGGCTGGCAAAGGGAACAGGCATCCACCCATACATCCATGTGGAAAGCCAGAAGGCAAACGGAACTCAAGAGTAGGTCAGGATGGAGAGGTAGGGCTGAGAGTCAAGGCTTAAAGATGTGAGTAAACCAGACTGTGGGAGTGAACCAGAGAGAGGCAAAGGGGGCTTGAAGGCAGACCTCCCATCAGGAGATAGGAAGATTAGGAAGACAGCAAGAAGAAAAGGTCAGAG
This sequence comes from Aethalodelphis obliquidens, assembly GCF_003676395.1. Taxonomy (NCBI): domain Eukaryota; kingdom Metazoa; phylum Chordata; class Mammalia; order Artiodactyla; family Delphinidae; genus Aethalodelphis; species Aethalodelphis obliquidens. Next base: position 17,769,062 of record NW_020837984.1, on the reverse strand, counting down.
AACCCAAACGGGGCAGCTTCATGGCAGCCTATGAACATGGAGTGGTCAGTAGTATTATCCAAGGGACGAAGTAGGTGAAGACCCTTGATGACAACTACATTGTCTGATTAGCAGGTGGTCTGTGACTTGAAGAGCACAGTGATAGCGGAGGTGGTTGAAGCCTGGTAGCAGGCAGTTAGGAAGAGGAGGGCAGTGAAGAATAGGGTAGGGATCCCACAAGGCAGGGGAAGGGTGACCAGAAGCCAGAGATGAGGGGGGATGGGCAGCAGGCATTCAGGGTGACCAGGAGTGGGATGCCAGGAAGGGTGGTGACTTGTGCCAGAAGGAACCTGGAGAAGACAAGTATCATGGCCCTTGAGGCAAAGGGCAGAGCAGGGATGGGAGGGAGTGGGACAGAAGCAGGAACGGGAACAGTGACATACATAGGTATCATCAGGTGAGGTGACATCTTCGTCACTGCAACATGGTACCAGTAGTCCAGCTGGCCTAATGAGTGTGGTTTGCAAGACACGAAATAAGCATGTTTTTTGAGATGTAATAAGCTAGTACATACAGTACACTAATCGTAAGTGTACATATGTGTAAACTGTATAACCTTACATATACACCTGTATAACCACCACTCATATCAAGATAGAGAGCATTTTCAGCATTACATAAAGTTCCCTCCTGCCCCTGCCCAGTCTGTATAGGCCCCAGGGGTAAACTCTCTTCTGACTTCTGTCATCATCAATTTAGTCTGTTCTTGAACTCCATATGTGTGGAATCCAGCAGTATGCAACCTAGTCTGGCTTCTTTCATGCAGCATAATATTAAATGGATTCACCCATGTTGTTGCATGTACCAGTAGTTCCTTTTCTTATTGCTGGGTAACATCCCATTATGAATATAACACAATTTATCCATTCTACTGGTGATGGGCACTTCGGTTATGTCCAGGTTGTAACTATTATAAATAAAACTAATGCTTTTTTTTTTCTTTCTTTCTTAGAGAATTCTCATTCTTTCTCACTCTCATACATGCACAGCCCTCACAGGTACTGGAGCAGGCCAGTCCCTTCTGGGAGGTCTGGCCATTGGTCTCCCCTCGCCTCTCTCTTCTGGGCACGTGTTTTCTGGGGAAGTCAATTTTGTCATGGGTGGAGGATACGGGTTGGAGGTGGGGAGGGATACCAACCTCCTAAGGCTTGCTCCCTCTCTTCTAGCCTCCTTGCCCCTGGCCGCCAGCGCCCTGAGTCTGCCTGACCCCTCAGGGGGGCTCGCCGGCAGCCCCCCATGAGCGCGCCCGGCTGACCCTCAGGGCGGCCGCGGTGGAGCCCGGGAGTCGCGGGTACGGCGGGACCATGGCCTCGCTGGACCTGCCCTACCGCTGCCCCCGCTGCGGGGAGCACAAGCGCTTCCGGAGCCTGTCGTCGCTGCGCGCGCACCTGGAGTACAGCCACACGTACGAGACGCTCTACATCCTCTCCAAGACCAACAGCATTTGCGACGGCGCCGCGGCGGCCGCGGCTGCCGCCGCCGCCGCCGCCTCCGGCTTCCCTCTGGCGCCTGAGCCTGCCGCCCTGCTGGCCGTGCCAGGCGCCCGGCGCGAGGTCTTCGAGAGCACGTCCTTCCAGGGCAAGGAGCAGGCGGCCGGGCCGTCCCCCGCGACGCCACACCTGCTGCACCACCATCACCACCACGCACCCCTCGCCCACTTCCCTGGCGACCTGGTGCCCGCCAGCCTGCCCTGCGAGGAGCTGGCTGAGCCGGGCCTCGTGCCCGCCGCCGCCGCCGCCGCGCGCTACGCGCTCCGCGAGATCGAGATCCCTCTAGGGGAGCTATTCGCCCGCAAGTCCGTGGCCTCCTCGGCGTGCTCGACGCCGCCGCCCGGGCCTGGCCCCGGGCCCGCCTCTGCCTCGCCCGCGTCTCCCTCGCCTGCCGATGTGGCTTACGAAGAGGGCCTGGCTCGCCTTAAGATCCGCGCGCTGGAGAAGCTGGAGGTGGACCGACGGCTGGAGCGGCTGAGCGAGGAGGTGGAGCAGAAAATCGCGGGCCAGGTGGGCCGGCTTCAGGCCGAGCTGGAGCGCAAGGCGGCGGAGCTGGAGACTGCGCGGCAGGAGAGCGCGCGGCTGGGGCGCGAGAAGGAGGAGCTGGAGGAGCGCGCTTCCGAGCTCTCGCGCCAGGTGGACGTGAGTGTGGAGCTGCTGGCCTCGCTCAAGCAGGACCTGGTGCACAAGGAACAGGAGCTGAGCCGCAAGCAGCAGTGAGTGGCCCGAAGGGCCTTGTGGGTGGGTGTGTCCGCGAATGTTCCTGAGTAGGTGACCACGCGTGTCACTGTGCCGCCGCCACCACCGTGAGTGTGGCTATGTATGTGCCCAAATTATATGGGATCTGTGGCCACTAGCATGTAATGGTGGTGCGCGTGTGGCCAAGAGTGTCATGAAGGTGTGTGTTTAGGACTCTGAGTCCATGGCAGTGTGACCGCGTGTGTAAAGACGGTTTCTCTTCCTTATCTGACCTCCTACCAAGGCCAGTTCCTGATTGTGACACCAGATCGTTTTCCCTTTTGCCTACTCAAAGACATGGCTCAATTCTCCCTTCTCCCTTTGCCCCCGTCAGGTTTTCCCTATCTACTGTATCATTACTGAAAACATACAGACATACGGTCCTTTCTCCACTCTGCCTAACCCTATCTCCCCCTTAAGCTACCACCCCTTCTCTCCTCCTTACAGAAAAACTCCTTGAAAATATTGTTTCTACTCCTCATCTTCAATTTCTTTCCCCATTTTCTCTCTTGAACCCACTCTGATCAGTTGTCCACCTCCATCACTATCCTCCATGTCGTAAATGACCTTCATGTTACGGAGGCCAAGTCATCATCTTACTTGCCCCATTGGCAGCATTTGACACAGCTGATCCTCGAAACGCCTCTTTAACTTGGCTTCTAAGACACTCTCTTTGGAATTACCGTCTGTCTTTCTATTGGCTTCTTTTCAGTCTTCTTTGCTGGCTTCTCCTCATTCCTCTGGTCTTTCAGTGTAGAATTATGAAGAACACAGATGTTATTTATTTGTCCCCATTGTGATATAAGCTCCATGGGGGGCAGGAATTTTTCTCTGCTTTGTTTACTGATGGGACACCCCAACACCTAGAATGGTGCCTGGCACCTAGAAGGTGCCTGTAAATGGTGAATGGATGCATGAACAACTGTGAATGCACTCGAGAGTAAATACTCACATGACTGTTAAGTGTACTGTGTGTCCGTGCAACTCCTGGAGGTTGGTGCAACTATAAGTGTGCTTTTCTGAATCTGAGAACGTTTCTGAAAGTGTGTGTGTTTGAATGTGTTGGTAGGACTGTGCCTCAGACTGTGTGCCTGTGAATGAATGGGATACGAGTACATGTACATGAGCGTGGGGGGCTGTCTGCTGGGCTATGTGGACTGTAAGCGTGTGCCCGTGAGCGTTTCTGGAGAGGGGAGGTGACTGTGTGTGACTGAGCACGCCTGTGAGTCTTTCTGTGGGGAGCAGCGGTGTCTGGTTGTGTGTTTGGGCCTGGGTTGGTGGGGTGTGCGTGTATGACTCGGAACATGCGCTTGCATTTTTGTGTGTGCCGTGGTGTTGTGTGGGGCAGTGTTCCTGGGTGTGTTCTGTGTGTACCCACGTGACCGCGAGCGGACCCTGCGGCCAGCTGTGCCCCTGTCTCTCCCTACCGCTCAGGGTCTCCTCCGGAGGGTGGGTGGGCAGCCAGGCCAAGGCACTGGGGTAAAGAGACTGCTCCGGGCCCAGGGAGGTGGTGCAGATTGACCAGTTCCTGAAGGAGACAGCGGCGCGGGAGGCCAGCGCCAAGCTGCGGCTGCAGCAGTTCATCGAGGAGCTCCTCGAGCGGGCCGACCGCGCTGAGCGGCAGCTGCAGGTCATCAGCAGCAGCTGTGGCAGTACTCCCAGTGCCAGCCTGGGCCGCGGAGGTGGGGGAAGTGGTGCTGGGCCCAGTACCCGGGGTCCAGGCAGGACGGTGAGTGCCCACCTGCCTTCCCTCCTCCACCTGCACACCTGACCCCCTACAGCCATGCCTCACACATGGCCTGACAACCCCCCGCCCCATGATGCTCCGTGCTTCCTTCTTTGGCTCTTCCCCATAAGCAGATTCCAGGCCTGAAGTTGGGGTCCAGGAATAGGGGAGACCCTCTGACAGCAGACGTGCCAGCCCTGAGGCTGTAGTGAGATACCATCCAGCAACCCCAGTCCTCAGGCAGGGGTTTGCCTCTGCCCATCCCTGCAAATGAGAGCCCAGGAGCCACAAGCCGGGGTCTGGGGTGCTTGGTGGGTGTGGGGAGGGGGCTGGGGAGCCTGCCTCTCTGGGCTGTCTATCTGTCTACTTGTCCATCTTTCCCAACTGTTCTCCTTCTCTCTTCTCCACCCCCCCTTCTCTCCATCTTGTACCCTGTTTCTCCTGTTCCTTCTCATCCTCTGGCCTCCTCTGCCCCCTGCCCTTCCCTCCCACTCTGGGGGCCCACAGCGAGAACACCACGCGGGCCTGGCCATGCCTAGCACGTATGCAGTGTCACGGCATGGCTCCTCTCCCAGCACAGGGTAAGCCGCGGGCCTGGCCCGCCCCACACAGCCCACCCTCCCCCTGGAAAGATCCACTGGCTCGCTGGCTGGCTGGCCCATCTGGGCCGTGGCTTCCCCTTCTCCCCCCGTCCTCCTCGGGTCACCTCTGTCTGGCTTTCCACACTCAGAGGGGACTCTTGGAAAGTAAGGTGGGTGGGTTGCCCTTGGCCAGTGGTGGGGTGGCATGGGGAGTTCAGGCAGGCCTAGGACCCCTTGCTCCTCACCACCTGGTCCACCCTACCCCAGGGCCTGCAGTCGCATCCCAGCTGCATCCCAGAGCTCAGGCTGCTATGACAGTGACAGTCTGGAGCTGCCCCGGCCAGAAGAGGGGGCCCCTGAGGACAGTGGCCCCGGGGGCTTGGGCACACGGGTCCAGGCTGCCAACGGCGGCTTGGAACGGGCCCAGCTCCCTCGCAGCTCAGGCCTGCGGCGCCAGGCCATCCAGAACTGGCAGCGCAGACCTCGCCAACACAGCACGGAGGGGGAGGAAGGTGACGTCTCGGATGTGGGCTCCCGAACCACCGAGTCAGAGGCTGAGGGCCCCTCGGATGCCCCCCGCCCTGGGCCTGCTATGGCTGGGCCGTTGAGCAGCTGCCGGCTCTCTGGTGAGTCTCAGGAGGGGGACTGAGAGGCCAGTCTTTCCATGGTGCTGGGCGCTCTCGGGACATGGGGCTGAGGCAGTAAATCTCCTGGGCTTCTGCACCGCCTTTCGCCTTGCCCCAGACTTCCCACAATGAGAATGACAAACTCGCTCCCGCACAGGGCCCAGCAAGTTTGGAGCAGGAGCTGCTGGGACAGGGCGGTGATGTAGCACAGGGGCACTCAGGTTAGGTATTGCACAAGGATGCCACAGCTAAGGGGGTCCCTTCACATGACATTCACAGGAGAGGAGTTGAGTGTTCAAACTGAAGCCTGGGGACAGCAGGGCGAACCCTCTCCTGTATCCACACAAAGCCATGTGCATATGTGAGTGGGTCAGGGTCAAGAGGCTGGAGAGTTCAGGTCAGGGTGCATGGCTGTGCCTTGGTGACTGCTCTGGGCAACCTGTCGCCGGCATTCTGTTCACAGATGCAGGGTTTCTGTCCAAGCCCCTTCCTTCTCCAACCTTGACTCAGTCACCTCATCTGGGGGATGACTTTGGACTATGTGATGATATACGACCTTAAAAAGAAAGTTCCCTTGAGGAAGGGCCACCTTTTTCTAATTTGCAAAATTAAGAATGAGGGTGATGCAGAGGAGGGGGAAGCAGAGGCCCTTTGTCCCTCCTCCCAAGTTGCTGGTCCCCTGGGATGGTTCTGTCATGCCCATTCCTCCTGCAGCTCCTACCCTACCCCAGCTCCCCACCCATACCCCACACTGACCTTTGACCCCGTGATATTGTGCAGCCCGCCCCGAGGGAGGCAGTGGGCGGGGTCGGCGAGCTGAGAGGGGCAGCCCCTCACGCTCCAATGAGGTCATCAGCCCGGAGATCCTCAAGATGCGAGCCGCCCTGTTCTGCATCTTCACCTACCTGGACACGCGCACACTGCTACATGCCGCCGAGGTCTGCCGGGACTGGCGCTTCGTGGCCCGCCACCCTGCCGTCTGGACACGGGTGCTGCTTGAGAATGCCCGCGTCTGTTCCAAGGTGCCTGTCCCTGCCTGCCGCCCTGCCCTCCCAATCACCCTTGCTGTGAACCCACCTTTTTCCTGGCAGAGTCTGGCCCCGCAAGGTCTGGTCCTTGCAACCTTTTCAGCACCCCGGCTCCAACCTGACTCCCCGAAATGCTCTTGTGAGGCCTCCTATCCTGGGGCTGGTCCACCTCCAGCCAACCAAACTCAGATCCCCTCATCCCCAGGTAACCCCTCTCTCCCTGCAGTTCTTGGCAATGCTGGCTCAGTGGTGCACCCAGGCGCACTCGCTGACACTGCAGAACCTGAAGCCCCGGCAGCGGGGCAAGAAGGAGAGCAAAGAGGAGTATGCCCGGAGTACCCGGTGAGGCCACAGTGGGTGGGTGGGGGCTGCTTCTGGGCTGCAGACCCAGAGTGATGTTGGGATGCTTCCCAGAGGAGGAGCTGGCCACACACAGTGCCCTGACCTCTTGGCTATCCCCAGGGGCTGTCTGGAAGCAGGGCTAGAATCTCTGCTGAAGGCAGCTGGGGGGAATCTGCTGATCCTGCGCATCTCCCACTGTCCCAACGTCCTCACCGACCGTTCGCTCTGGCTGGCCAGCTGCTACTGCCGCGCCCTGCAGGCTGTCACCTACAGGTGGGTCCGCACTGCAAGAAGCAAGGCCTCGGGCCCCAGGGATCCCTGGACTCTGCATACCCTTGCCCCAGGGCTCTTGGACAAAGGGACCCAAGAGCTCTGTGGCCCAAGGGAAAGGAGCAGAGGCCCTCAGAGTTGGTGGCCCCAGCTTTATCTTTTCAACAGAAGCGCCACGGACCCGGTGGGCCATGAGGTCATTTGGGCCCTGGGCGCAGGCTGCAGAGAGATTGTCTCCCTCCAGGTGGCGCCACTTCACCCCTGGTGAGCCCAGGCATGGGCGGGGAAGGGCAGGGTTGGGGCTGGGTGTGGGGCTGAGGGCTGAGCAGATCTGGGCCCATTCCATATGCAGTTTGGGGTGACAGATTCACATTCATCAGTCTGTGTCTTTAGGCGACAGGAGCAGGGCTTCAGAATCAGACATGGGATCATGTCCTGGCCGGCTAGCAGTGTGACTTTGGGCTACCCAGTCGTGCCTTAGTTTCTCAACTGTAAAATGAAGGTGGTATTAGATCTGTCGATCTTATTAGGACTATAGCTGGCTCAAATGAGATGTGTGCATAAAGGCTACAGAGCCCACAGTGGGCTATTTCCCACACTAGCCGGCAATAGCCAGGTTTGTTTGGCACATGAAAGGCAGTTCAGGGAGGTCATCGTATAATGTACAAAAGAGCTGGTTTTCTGAGAATCCAGGGTGTGAGATCATTCATCGCTTTACTTGGAATTCCTCAAACATGCCAGGCTTTTTCACTCCCTGTGCCTGCCCTTCAAGCCTCTCTCCACGTGACACCTCCTTCCGGGTTCCCCCAGTGTCCTGTCACTAACACCCTGGTAGAATTTGTCACTGCTCCCCTGTCTCCATTCCTCTGAGAGGAATGGCCCCTGCTGTAGTCCATTTTACAATAATTTCTCTATATTTCAGTCTACACCAGACTCATGTTTCTAAGGGCAGAGGCTGTGAATGTCCATTTCTGTATCCCTGGTACTGAGCACGTGGCAGATGGTGGGCGATTGTTAAGTGATGAAGTGTTCAGGGAAGGAGCAAGTGTGGTGTGAGTGGTGGGCAGGGCCCAGCGAGCAATGAGTGTGGAAAGGAAGGTTTGGGCCAAGGTCAGAAGGCCTTGCCTAAGGGGTTTTAGATGTTTGCATTTTGTCTAGAAAGCACTGGGAAGCCACTGGGGGATTTTAGATCTTAAAAAACGGGATGACGTCAGACTAGGAATGTTCTGTGTCATCCCCCCCACTGCCCACCTCTTGGAGGCAGGGACCATGTCTCTGTGTCACCACTGTGTCCCCAGGGCCCAGCTCAATTGTTCTTGGTCATGACAGGCACTTGCGAAGCTTCTGTTGAATGACTGAGTGAAAGGATATGGGAGTGAGTGGCTGGCTGTCAGCAGCCGCTGGATGAACTGACAGGGAGACTAGTTGTAAACTCAGATGAATATGGATGGTGGTCTGAACTGTGGGTTGAAGAGTTATTCAGGAATCGGAATCTGCAGGTCTTACCAGGAGGTGAGGGGGAGGAGTCAGGGAAGATCCCAGGTTTCTGACTTGAACAGCTGGGTGGTTGGTGGGGCCTCGCCTTTGAGGGGCGGGTCCGGACAGAGGAGCAGGCTCAGGGTATCATGCAGCCAGGGGCTTCCCTGACAGCCCTCCCTCCACCCGTTCTCCAGCCAGCAGCCCACGCGCTTCAGTAACCGCTGCCTACAGATGATCGGTCGCTGTTGGCCCCACCTCCGGGCCCTGGGGGTCGGGGGTGCTGGCTGTGGGGTGCAGGGCCTGGCATCACTCGGTGAGTCTTTCCTTGGGACTGGGGTAGGGGGTGATGGGAAGCAGGCGTGGATGCAACACTGAAATCCCAGAGGGACTCGGGGCTGCAGCCTGGGTGGTGGCAGGAGGTGACCTGGGGTTGTTTGTCAGCAGGACCTTGCCTCTTCTTCCCTCTTCCTAGCGAGAAACTGCATGCGACTGCAGGTCCTGGAGCTGGACCACGTGTCGGAGATCACCCAAGAGGTGGCGGCTGAGGTCTGCCGGGAAGGCCTGAAGGGACTGGAGATGTTGGTGCTCACGGCCACCCCTGTCACCCCCAAGGCCCTGCTGCATTTCAACAGTGAGTGATGGGTAGCGTGGGGTGGGGTCCCAGTGTTGCCTCTTACCATGTCTTGTCAGCAAGTAGCATAACCGACTCCCTCTCGCTCCTAGTCAGCAAACACCAGCACTGGGGTCAGATTGACCAGGGTTCTAGTCCTGGCTTTGCCACCAGTGCCTTCTGAGGCCAGTGTGGCATTTAAGGCCTGCCAGCATCTGACCCAAATGGTTCAGTGATATGTATTGCCCTGTGCTCTGTCCACGTTGGAGGCATGAGCTGTTCAGCACCATCTACCATCTACCCCCACACGAGCCTCCAGCCAAGGGCAAAGGCAGAACAGATGGGTTCTGGAACTGGCTGACCTAGGTCTCAGTTCTGGCTCTACTGATTATTAGCTGTGTGACTTTGGGCAAATTACTGTACTTCTCTTGGGTTCTGTATCCGCATCTTTTTTTTTTTTTTTTTTGCGGTACGCGGGCCTCTCACTGTTGTGGCCTCTCTCGTTGCGGAGCACAGGCTCCGGACGCGCAGGCTCTGCGGCCATGGCTCACGGGCCCAGCCACTCCGCAGCATGTGGGATCCTCCTGGACCGGGGCACGAACCCGTGTCCCCTGCTTCGGCAGGCTGCCTCTCAACCACTGCCCCACCAGGGAAGCCCTGTATCCCCATCTTTTAAGCTGACTTCTAAACCGAATGAGTGGGAGGATTAATGAGATAATGTATGAGCCCCCTAGAACAGTTCTCAGGGGACTCACACACACACCTCCGCTGGCCCCTGCCTCCCTCCAGCCCCTACTCCCCTCCCAGTCATTCCTCCACCTTCATTAAGGACACAGGTACCCAGCTGGGGCTGCACACGCCCAAGGGTAGACCATCATCCGGGACCATTTGGCCCCTGGCAGGACCTCACGTCCTGAGCACTGAAGGTTCCTCGACCTTCTTATCATCTCCAGGATCCTCTTCTTCCCCCAATTCAGCCTCAGGGCCCCGCCCTGGACTAACCACCAGAACTAACTGCTTGGCCTCCAAAATCATAACCTTTAGAATCCTCTCAGCCTCCTGGCCTTCTTGCTTCTCCTCCCCTGACTTCATGGCAACATCCAGTCCCTTAAGCCCTCTGCTCCCCGCTTATTTGTTCCCTGCCTCCCCCCTTCCAGTGCTCCAGCTGAGATCCGTCAGCCTAACCTCAGCCACTCCGTCCTTGTAATTCATTTCCACATGCCCAGACCAGAGCACAGCGGTCTCCTCTGCCAGGGAAGTTGCTAGAGCCCCTGCACAACTGGCTGTTGTCCACTCGTCCTCCCAGAGTCCACCACAGCCTCTGCTCTTTGACCTCACCCTCCACCTTCTCCCCTTGCCCAGTTGAGTCCGGGGCAGCATGGATCTGCTCCCAGTGCTTGGCACACGATTGTCTCTCAGAGGGTTCTGATTCTGTTAATTAGTAAACAGATCAGGCATGGGCCCCCATCTTACCTTTTCCCAGGCATCTGCCGGAACCTCAAGTCCATTGTGGTCCAGATTGGGATTGCCGATTATTTCAAAGAGCCCAGCAGCCCTGAGGCCCAGAAGCTGTTTGAGGACATGGTGACAAAACTCCAGGTGAGCAGCTGTCTCTGAGGCTGCCCAAGACCCCCAGTGGCATCCCTAGGTTGGGGTTGGTGACCTGGGTGTTTGAAGGGAGGGCTCCACCTGTCTGCCCTGAGGGGAACTAACGCAGGTTTGGTCCGCAGGCCCTACGGCGGAGGCCCGGCTTCTCTAAGATCCTGCACATCAAGGTGGAAGGCGGCTGCTAACCCGGGTGGGGGGCGGCAGGGCCCCTGCCAGCCCCACACCAGGGCACCCTCTTTGGACCTCCAGAGGGACCCTGATTTGTACTAGACCTTTGGAGGCCTAGTGTTATCCCTGGCTTCCGGGGAGGGGTTGTCAGTCTCCTGTCCTGCTGGGACAGTGGAGCAAGAGGCCTGACCCTGAGCACTGCCTCTCCAGGGCAGGGGCTTGGACAGCTGTCCCCCGACTTCCACCCCAACCCCAGCTGAAGCAGCTTTCTGGGCCCAGTCAGCGAAGAGCTGAGTCCCACCAGCACTTGGTGTCGTCGCCCTGAAGATCTGCAATAACCACCAGTGGCGCCTCGGCCGCTCGGGCTGCTGGGGCAGGGCTCCCCTTTGTGAGGTCCAGCCTCCTGGTCAGGAGCCTCTGTTAAGCTCCAGGCCAGAGGGTTGCTCCACAAGGCAGCTCGGACTTGGCAAGGAGGGCTCTTCTCTTCCCCCTGCCGTGTCCCAGCCTTCTGTGGGGCACCCCCTCCAGGCAGCCCGCTGGGGCTCTGGGTCCGTATTTTCCAGGGATAACCCTGGGGGTCTGGGGATGCGGCCAGCCGAAAGTGAGAGGTAGGGGGTGCAGCGAGGTAGTGGGGTGGGCGTGGAAGGGCAAGACGTTCGTCCAGAACTTCTCCCCAGGACATCGAGACCACCCCTACCAAGGTAGAGAAAACTTCGAGTTTTTATTGCTGTAGAAAAGACAAGATCCCTCCCAGCCACCACATACCCACGACACACCAGAACTAAATTCAGAGCTAAAAGGTGCATGTTTCTATAACTTCCACCAATCCCAAGTCTCTGGGAAACGGTGTCAGCAGTTCCTGTCCTCCAGGAATGTACTTCTAATCCGGGTGCTTGGGCAGGAATCTGATGGTCTTTGGGTCCCCAAGGCTGTGTGAGAGGGAATCACTAGGCTGCCCTCTGTGCTAGGGCCTGGAGGAGTCCAGAAGGAGGGTGGTTTAGTTTGCTTCATCGTCTGGCTAGCTTGCTTAAAGATGTGGCTTTGGTAGGGAGCCAGACCCATGGGGCCAAGAATGAGGAAGAGCCCCCGCCTCACTGGACTTGCCTCCCTCCTCAGTCTCCACTGGCCTCACAGGCTGAGGGCTGTGTTGGGGGTCTTCTGCCAGGGGCAGTGCTGGGACCTGAGCCAGAACCACTGACTTAAAATGCAAATGGGGGCTTTCACCGACCCTTGCACGGTTCCCAGAGGGCTAGGTCCTGGCACTATGGCTCTAAAGACTCAGGTCTCCCCAGTTCCGCCTCTCAGGACTCCCACAGTGGCGCAAAGGCCGTGGGTCCTGCCAACCTTCATTTGGAAAGTTCTTTCAAACATTGATCTAGGTCCATCTTAGGGTTTCCTTCTCTCCTGTTACAGGGTGGGCTCTCAGCCCTAATCATTAGGCCACTGGTCCTGGCTGGGGCTGGGCTCCTCTAGTTTCTCAGTCCTTTCCAGAAACCCAACTTTCTGCCGCAACCTGGCACGGACATCAGCCCTGCTCTGGGTTACCCTGCAACGAGGCGTCCAGAGCTGGGACCCCACAGGATCAGAAGTGTACCCAGCTCTCCTGGCTCCCCACTCAGCTGTGTCCTGGCTGTTTTCATTGTTGATGATTTTCCTCCCGTGGCTTGTTCGGGCCCTGCCCTTTGAAGACGCCAAATACCAAGGGTGGCATGTTGGCAGCTCCTTGTCCAGTCCTGCACAAAGCCTTGTCTGTGTGGCATCCCCACCCCAGAGCAGCTAGTTCCATTGGCTCTTACCTCCTCAGCCCTGTCCCCAGGAGTCACGAAGGAGAAGCACAACTTTCCTCTGTTCTGGGGCCTGGGACGGAGGTGGAGGTCCACTCGGCCTGGTTGCCCTGGGTGTGTCTGTTCTGCTTTGCCAACTGCATCCTCACTCCCTAGCCCCTGCCCCCTGTGACCCCAGGATGTCTCCCGGACAAAGCACAAAGGGATGCCCTGCTTGGCCTGAGCCTGTCCTACTGAGGGGCTTTTTCTGCCCTAGGTAGCCTCCATCCCTGAATACAAGGCTTTGGGCAGTTTCTCCCTGGGAAGATGCCTGCTGGAATGCCTGGCATCAGTTCTGGGAGAGGTCAGGGTGCACAGGCAGCAGGCTTGAGTGGGAGAAAGGTGGTGCTGAAAGGCCTGATGGTTGTCGTAGGTTCCTTCTGTGCAGTAGCACCGAGCACCACCGGCACTGGGGCAGCAGAGTGAACGAGACTCCCCTCTCCTGCTGGTGGGGAGTTTGCCTCTCAACAAGTATGGCTGTTTCCAGGAAACCCACCAAGCCCCCCGCCCTGTATTTTCTAGCTGAGTGTGTGAGGGCTGTGTGGGGAGCATATTGCACAGGTCCGTGGGAACGATGGGTCACAGCCTGTACCGCTGCACACCTGGGGCTGACAGACTTGCGTGCCCTGGCCTTCATATGTGCCCTGAGAACTGGCGGGTTTGCGGGCTCCCCACCAGCTTGATGCTATTTTTGCCTCTCCTCAGGGGGATGAGCCCTGCTGCTGAGTGGAGAGCTTTTGTTCACTTGGTCACTTCTCTGGCAAGCACACAGCTAGGGCTGAGGGTGAGGAACAGGGATGGGGAGGGCCTGGCCACCCCCTAGGAGCACCTTATCCCTCACTCACCCACAGGAGAGCCCTCTTCCACATCTCACACCTTGATGAGATGCAAAAGAGGAGTATCTGTGAGAGCAAACCAACACAGGCCCTGCTCCAGGGGTCCCAGCATGTGTAGAGGCCCCATGGGTGATGGCCACTTGGTGTCCTTACCACCTCTCCTTGCCAGCCCAGCGCCTGGGAGGCTTGGGGTATTTGGCTTGAGTGTATCGTGCTTTATTCAGGCTGCCTCCCCACAGCACTGGCAGAGAACAAAGGAGATGCTGTATCTGCATCCCTGAGGGAGAGAAAGTGGGCTACCCAGAACCATGGCTTTTCACTGGCCAGGAGACCACCTAAGGACCAAGGCAGCTCATGGTTTCCTAGTCCCATGAGAGTGGAGTTTGAGCCAGTCCCTCAGCAATTGCTGGGAAAGGAAAAAAAAAAAAAAAAAGCGCCACCTCCTTCCCAAGGCCTGCTGCTCCAAGGTTTGACTCTGTCCTTTGCCTTTGGGTCCCGCCTGTCCCCCTGGTCCTGGTCTCTAGTCCTCTGGGCTGCCGGTGGGGAGCTGCCCATGCCCCAGTCCCTCTTGGGCGCTAAGTTGAAGATCTTTCCAGAGGGACTATTGGTGCCAAAGACCCAGTTCCTAGTGGACTTGGGGTGAAAACAGGAGAAATGGTGACTGGGTGCAGGGCCCAAGTGCCCAGAGGAGTTAACTCATACCAATGGGATCTGTCCCAGCCCATCAGCCCCTGATGAGTGCAACTTCCCTCCCCCAGGGGCCTGGCACTTCTCTTTTTACCCCTGGTGGCTGTGCTTTCTCACCCAGCCTTGTCCCAGGCCCCATTTCTGTATATATTGCTGTGTATTGTGTGTGTATTTATTCCCGGACAAGTGTGTGCATCTACAGCCTTGCCTGAGGATAAGGTTTAGGATTGGGTGAAGATCAGAATACCAGGGCCAACTGAGGCAACCAGCTCCTAGTCTGACCCCAACCCCTTGGGACCCTGGCCAGTCCCAAGACTGCCCCGACAATCAGGCAGGCTTCCCCGCCACAAGTCCGAGCCTTGTCTGCCACTGCTGGCAGGGCCCCAGGCCTCAGCTTTGCCCTGGCAGGGGTCTTGCATGCAGGGGCAGACTCGCCTCATGGCTAGTGCTAGTAGGCCTGGCTCTAGTGAGCCTTGCTGGCGGGGACCTCCACAACTGGCCCCAGGCTCTGCCTTCCCTGCACAGCCAGGCTGCAGTGGGCCTGAGCTGGGAGAATGGAGCTTCCCTCACCCCGAGCACATCAGGCAGAGGGGTGGAGAGCGTTTTCTGGTTTTGTTTCCGAAGTGGTGCCAGTACCTCCAGCCCCTAGGGGGCCTTCCCTGGCCCCACTTTTCTGCCCCACCCACCCAGGCATCACCATCCCAGCACTTTGCCCCACATCATCCGTAGATGCCCTTTGCTGAATGTACCCGAGCGTATGTATTTAAAAGGACTCAGATGGGCATCAGAATTTGTGGCTCTGTATCCAATAAAAGATGGTGAAACTGGAATCGTATCTGCCTCAGGGAAGTAAATGGTAGGTGGCCACATTTCCCAGTCTGTCACCAAACATTCCTTCAGCTGAAATGCACTGAGGTAGGAAGGAGGTGGATGATCTGAATGGCATCAGTGAGGTGAACTGAAGCATTAGGAAGACCTGTATCAGGACAGTAGACATCATTGCTGGAGGAAGGCCATGCAGGTCACTGACCGTGCCATAGCTTTCAGTGTGTGCAGGCAGATAAAGAGCCTCAGGGTGTCCCTTCTGGCTCTCAGCCAGGAGAAGCCATTTTTAAGGGCAACCCCAGCACAAATATAGCAGGAACAGCACACACTTGCCCATCCCCTCACTGGCTTGGTAACCTTAGGATGCTCTGGCCAGCCAATCCAACTTTGGCCTGATGGAGACCAGTTCCCCATCATGGTCTGGCTCAACTTTCCCATTTTACAAAATGGGGCTGCCCCACTGATTTAATTACTCAGGTCTTGAAACATTTAAAATCAGAAAAAAAAAACAGGTGTTTAGGCTTAAACTGTGTGTGGCTCTAGCATCAAACAAGTAGAGGAGAACTTATCCCCACAACTCTGAGTCAGCTATTACCGTTATACAGGTAGAAGAGCTGAAAAAAATTTACTTACAGACAATCAAGTTAGGAGGGATGCCAAACTCCGAAGTCTGGACCTGCCACCACCCCCATTCTGCTTTTGAGTTCATCTGACTTGGCTGGAACTCAAGAGATTTTTTAAAAAATCACTTCCCAGATTTAGGGAGCAGAAGCTTCCTATTAATTACAGGTAGCTGCAGGCCAACTCTCAGAACTAGCAATAAACAAGGAGGCAGTCAGACTGCTGATTTTATCTGTGCTGGCTGTTCTAAACTTCCTCTGGTCAGAAGAAAGCAGAAAGGACCACTGGTGGCCGAACTGAGAAGACCGGGTGGCTCCTTCAGCCTCCTCCTCAATGGACTTACTTCTAAGAAGTCACAAGAGTTTAGAAAGGATCTGTCCTCTCTGAAACATTCCTCCGAAAGCCCTCAACCTCAAGATCTTGAAAAAGAGGGAGGAAAAGACTGAGCCAAAAGAATACAGAAGTAGAAGGGGGTAGACAAGGTAATGTAATGCATTTAACTCAAACCCAGAGAAACCCTGGCAGCAGAGCCAGGCGAGGCCAGGGCTATGTAAGGTGATGTCAGAAGAAAAGGAAGCAACTCCACACCTCCCAGCCACTGCTAGGACTGAGAAAACAACCAAAGCTAAACTTCCAGACAGGGGCTACTCAGGTGGAGCTACTCCTCCCCTGGCAGAGTGGACCTACACTCTGCCCAACAATGACTAGAGGCTGTGAAGGACTCAGCCCAAGAGGGAAGATGATTTTCTCTTTTCTACCTGTTGGGTGAGTACATATAAAGCTACAATTGTGAGCTGCAGTCCAGACATGTATGAGTACAACTCCTGTGCCCAAATAATCTGCAAAATGAATTCTAAGTCTTTAAAGTTTTATTTAAATAACCTCCAGTGAGAAGAGAGTGGGCCAAATACTACCCCTTCCTTGTAATACCATTTCACCAAGACAGAGTGAGCACAGCCTGCAGGCAGCCTGCAGTGAGAGCTGGGGTGCCTCTCAATGGGGGTGGCCACGACCTCGGCCCCGGCCAGCAGCTGGGGGAACATCCACTGTGGAGCGAGGGTTCTTGATGGTTTCATCTACGGACACAATAAGGCACGCAGCCTCAGAGGCTGCAGTCAGCGCATTGATCCGCACCATAGCTGGCTCCCACACGAAGGCCTCAAAGTTGTCAGCAATGTCCTCATTGTTGATGTCCACGCCATACCACATGCCCCCCTGAAAGAGCAGAAAAAGAGGGAAAGTGATATGGAACTGCTCTCAAATTTCTTCTTGCACACCCTCTGAACGACTCGGATTGTTAGGAATCTTCAGGTTCTCTGAACCTGCTGGCATCTCCCTGAGGAAGGTGGCATTACAACAGGAGCCTGGAAGCCTCTTCCCACCCCTCCCCCACCCCCAACCTGAGAAGTGCTGACCACAGAAGACCTCCGGGCCCTCTCCCAGGCAAGCTGCTGGCTTTTAGGGAGGCCCCATCCTCAGGTCACCTGAGGACTGTGTATGTCAAACCAGGCTTTTCAAGAGGAACACTTTCCAATCCCTTATCTCATTTCATCATCTCACTGCTTCCATTAGTCCCGATTTTACAGACAAGGAAACAGACGCAGAGAGTAACTTACTTAAAGTTCTAACACAAGTCAGAAACTAAGTCACTCACTTAATGCTGCTGTCACCGCACTGAGCATTTAACAGACAGCATTTAAGAAACATCTCTAAATGAGTATTTGCTAAACAGCAGATGAACAAATTAAATTCTCAGAGAGATCACAACTTGGAAGTGGTAGAGCCATGGCTGGACTGCTGTCAGCGGGGCCCTGGAGTGCTTCACCACCAAGGAACCCAGTACACATGGTATGTGCTTCCAGGCAGAAGGCCACAGGGTTCCTTTGGTTCCCCTCACGGCACCGTGAGGAGTGATCAGACTCTTGGAAGAAGCACTGAACAAACCCTGGAACCACCAGTCCCAGCACTGGTCTTTCCTTCTGACCTCAGAGGAGGCAGGCAGTTGGTACTGGGTTTGGTTCCAGCACTATCACCTGGGCTGACCACATAGAGCTTGAGTAAGCACAACACACACTCAGAATCTAGCCCCGTCCACCCAATCCCTGGACCCGGAGGAGAGGAATAACCCACCTGGGCGTGCCGAGCCCGCAGCTTGTTGAGGATGTTTGTGGCATCAAAGCCAGCGTTGTCACACAGCTGGCGTGGGATAATTTCCAATGCCTTGGCATAGGCCCCAATCAATAGCTGCTGTTTTCCTGGAATGGTCCTTGAGTAATCTCGCAGGTACTTGGAGAGCTCCATCTCAATGGCGCCGCCACCAGCCACCACTGAATCATTCTGCAGAGACCAGACCCACCACTAAATGCAAGGGGTCCCCAGGTCTAAGCTCCAGCCCTGGCCAAATTAGGCCGTTCAGTCAATAGGCCCTCCAGCCCAGAAAGAGGGCTGGTTCCACATTCCCTCCCTCAGCCCAAGCCCCAGGAAGCCCAGACATGGACCTTGTCTAGCACATCCCAACTTCAATCTGGTGAACCTTATGGTTTCTGACCATCTTCAAGGTCACCTGTAGCTTGAGGGCACTGGCACAATCCCTGGGATGGCTGACTCTATCAGCTCCACAGCTGCTCCCAAGAACAAGTCTTAGCTTTTAAGGCAGCATGACTTATTTTGAGAGACTGAGGCTGTTTCTTTATCATCTGTGAGACGAATCAGGGCCCACATGCCCCACATGGAAGGACACAAGTTATACAGGGAAGGAATCACCACACAAATCCAGGGTCTCATCAGCTCAAGAGGCAGAGTGAGCTGTGCAGGCTGGAAGCTCCCAGCCTAGTACCTTGATGGCCCTTCTGACAATCATGATGGCGTCGTGCAGGGACCGCTCTGTCTCCTCCATAAACTGCTCAGCGCCACCACGGAGAATGATAGTACAAGTCTTGGCCTTGGGGCAGCCTTTGAAGAAATTGTACCTACACCCAGGGTCAAATCATATTTGTGAACTCCTTTCTGCTGCCAACCTGCTGTGTTCGAACCTTACCAAGTCCTCCCAACACTCAGCAGCTGCTCTTCTGTTCCTCACTAAGGTTCTCCAAGCCCACTCTTAAAGACATGTTCTTGGGAAGGTATCACAGGGGCTTGGTTGTACCACAGGGGCATAAAAGATGTGGAATCAGACTTTAGACCCAACTTGATCTTCTTCCCTCCCAAAACACTCTCTATATCTGAGCTCTTTATGCCCCATGAGATATAAGACCTCAGAAGAGAATAATAGCATGTGCTATACATACAGCACACCCCAAAGATGGCAGAAGGCCATCAGGCAAGTCTCGTGAGCTAAGCAAACAGGGAGCCCAGGACTACTGCTCACCTCTCGCCTCCAATCTGGGTCTCTTCAAAGACCTGGCAGCGGCCCAGAACATCTGATGACAGAGCGTTCACACTGGTCTGGATGGAGCCTCCGCAAGCCTGAGGAACACAAGACAACATCATCTAGCAGTGAAGGCTCACACGAGGCCAGAAGTGAGCTTCCTGCCACTTAGTCTTAAAGCCAATTCCCATGTTAGACTGCCATGGTGCCCCGGAGCTCTCCTCACTGGATGACCCACTCTCACCCTTGACCTCCAGGCTCCCTCTGGAAGAGGAGAAAACAAAACAGAACTAAGACACATGAAGGGCAAACAAGCCTGGTTAAAAGGAGATGGTGACCCTTTGTTTCACCCAATACCCCCTCCCCTAAACTAGGGTGCTTTGGGCCCAGCGACTGAAGTCAGGGTCAGTGCCTTAGACCTGAAACATCTTTGGTGAGATGCTCAAGAAGAAAGGGAGGAAACCTGGCCGGAAGCATCCAGCCTGGAGTTTAGCCAGCTAATCATAGCCCTACTGCTAGGTTTCCTTACAAATCAGCTTCCCTGACTTGTTTGGTTAGATTAACTCTTGTATACCGAGCACATACACACTGGAACTGGAGTGTTTCATGGCAAAAAGAGTTAAGAAGACAGGTCTCGATTCACATACCAATCACTCCAGTACACCAGGGGTAAGTGAAAACCCCCCTGGGGCCACAAAGACCAAGAAGCAGCCTGTGAAAGTTTGGTTACCATCATTGTCCTCTTCAGGTCCTCCTCCGGCACTCGGCCAGCACAGAACATGTCCCTGTCAGCAAAGTATTGGGTGGCCACGTCCCCAATGGGGAGTTTGGACAAGACGACTTTGGCTCCGGAGTGATGGATCCTCTCTAACTTGTCATAAAGAATGTTCCATTCAGCATCAACGATTGCCTGATAATCCTGAAGAGACCCAGAAAAGGATGAGGGTGCTTTGGAGTGGAGGTTAGCCTATGTGGTATGTTAAAATATAACACACCCCTGCCAACTAAAATATACTGATTTGTTTGGGAATTAACAGGGATAAACAGAAGAGCCTCCTCTCAGTCCAAATATACAAGGACCCTATAAGGTAACGTAAGAGTCACCTAAAACTTTCAAACACAAAGGCAGAAAGTAACCCCAGGACTAGGAGCTACTCCAGAGCTAGCACTTGCTACAGTGCGAGACCTACTTTAGCCCGGCTAAGTTCTAGCTCCTCTGAGGCACTGCACCCATGGAGTTACCAATGACAAGACCCTTTCCCCCAAAGGCCATTCTGTGTTGGGGATACATTTTCCAAGAATACTTGCTTACAGCTGGGTGACACTGCTACCTCCAGAGACAGCCTTGGTGATATCAATGTTGGGAGCACACCTGTCCCTGCAACACGGGACCCAGTATAGAAAGGGCAGAGTTCACATCTGCCCAAATAAGAGGAATCAAAATACTGGGCTCACTATATAGCTGAGAGGCCCCTGCAAGCCCCTTCCCTGGGGCCAGAGGATAGTATTTCAGCATGTTTGCCCTATCCAAACCTCCTCAGGTCCAGGTCACTGAGAGAGAGCATAGAGTGAGAAAAGAAGTGGACCCAGTATTTAGACATTAATATTTAGGGGGATAGGAGGAGAAAGGAGCCCATAAGGTACCTGAGAAACAAAGCTAAGCCCAAGATGGCCACAAAGGCCCAAGGCTATGGCCCAGAATGTTGCCCATTTCCATGCCACTGCCAGCTGGTAGGGCCTACCTCAACTGTGTGGACTCTGATTTCCGCATTATCCTTCTCAGCTTTCAGTTCGAGCTCAACATTTAAAAGGGCAATCATTGGATTATGGTACTTTTTGGGTTGCATTTCAAACCCAGCATAAGAGAAAGTCTTCTTGAATGCAACACCAGCTACAAGCTGGGACTCCTGTTTAAAAAAACAAACAGTTCAACAGTTCAGTACTGGCATGAAATGAAATCAAGTTAGTGGTGTGCTGGACTAATAATGCGTGTCCATTTCTGTGAACCTGAAAGAGTTAACCATGTTTTTATTTCACTGTTGTAACAAAGTTTTTCCATCATCCTAAAAGCTAGGAAAAATACAGAGCATATTTTGGTTGTGTCTTCAGTATAAGGAAAACCAGTTTGCTTGCAGAGACTAAGCATGGTAAAGGCCTGTTTGGGCTGTTCTCTGAGACTGACTTCCAAAGCGGGTGCCAAGGGATGAACTTTGATCCCAACTCCCCACCTCCCAGTCTTCTACACATACGTACACATACCCCTCCCTACCTGTACTGCACACGAGCACACACATACCTGTGTGCTGTAGCCTAGGTGCTTCCTCCTTCCAGGAGATGAAAACAAAAGGTCCTAAGGGTCAGAAATTTCCTGCAGTTCCCAAGCTATCATTGTGGCTATTCCCATCTTGATCCCTCAAAATATGAACTACTACCACTTGTTCCATAACAGAGCTTGCTGTGGGGTGGATTTAATAGCAGGGCATAATAGAAAGCATGTTGCACTTGGGAGTGGCTTCAGCAGTATCAGAAGACAGGTTCAAATCTCAGATCTCTTTCTTACTAAAAAACCTAGTCATTTCCCACTCTGTAAAGAAGGGTGTATTCAGTAAGTGAAGTAAGTCAGAAAGAGAAAGACAAATACCATATGATATCACTTACATGTGGAATCTAAAATATGACACAAATGAACTCATCTATGAAACAGAAACACTCACAAACATGGAAAACAGACTTGTGGCTGCCAAGGGGGAGGATGGATTGGGAATTTGGGATTAGCAGATGCAAACTATTATATATAGAATGGATAAACAACAAGGTCCTACTATATAGCACAGGAAACTATATCCAGTATCCTGTGGTAAACCATAACAGAAAAGAGTATGAAAAAGAATATATACATATATATGTATAACTGAATCACTTTGTTGTACAGCAGAAATTAACACAACATTGTAAATCAACTATGCGTCAAAAAAATAAATTTTTTTAAATAGTGTATTCAGTTCAACGACCTATATGTTCTCTGCTAGTGCTAATCTACAATACTAGTCTATAATACTGTAGCCTATCGGTGAAACAGATTGCTACATCATTCAAATCCACAGCCTCCTAAAGGGGGTGATGCCTGAGCTGAACCAAGATGGATAAGCAGAAATTAGTCAAACAGAAAAAAGAAAGAGATGTTCCCAAAAGACAGAGGCAGTGTGGTGCAATCGGGATGAAAAGCTACCTGCAGTTGCTGGAATACAAAATAAGAGGACAGGGACCAGTTTAGGAGAATCTTAAAGGCTCTGCTAAGGCCTGACTCTTATCCTGTACACAATGTGGAACCCCAAAATGCTTTACACACAGAGTGTAAACTGGGGAACTTCACGCTGCAACAAAAAATAGAATGGACTTAGGGGATGCAAGACTGGAGGAAGAGTGACCACTACCAGGACAATGGTCTAGTAAAAGAGACAGACTTAGGAAACAACAGATTGGTAGGTAAAATGAAACAATAGTGATCAACAGGTTGGGGGGAATTGGAAATATTTTTAAGGATGACCCTAGACTTCTGGGTTGAGTGACTGAATAATGGTGGTGATAGCAGCTATGTCAAGGAATACAGAAAATATTACAGGTTTGGAGGACGAGATAATGAGTTCAGTAGCAGTGAGATCCAGGAGTGTGAAGCTCAAGAGAGAGGTAAAGGCTGAAGATATATATCAGGAAGTTTTCAGTTAATCCTGAGAACAAGTAAATAATTACTACCACCATTTACTGAATTGTGTGTCAAGTATTGTGTTAAGGGTTTTACATGCATTTAAGAGATGTGGGACAGTCTGAAGAACATACGTGTGGCTTGGAGCCCCTGGCTTTCTCACCAGATAAGATTAGTTCTGACCCCTAGTTTAGTGAATGCCAGTCTAATCTCAAGGGTTTACGGGAGTAGGAAGGCCCAGGAGAAAATGGAATATTGCTATCAAAGCAGTGTGTAAAGACAAAGTCGGCAAGCCATGATGCAAAGAATGGGCAGAAACATGAGTGGTAGTGGGGGCTGAAGATGGGGAATGGCTCAGATGACCTCCAGATTCCTCACAGCTTTATTATATAAAGAGAACCTCATCCCACTGACATGTGCCATGACAGGAGGAAGAGGGAGGTGGACAGAATGAAATGCAATTTGGAGGGGTAGAAGTCCCTCCAAAGACTTCAAAGAACAAAAAGTAAAGGGCCAGGATATAATATTTCAAGCAGGTCTTGTCCTGTCCAAATCACCTCAGGCTGAGGTCACCAAGGAAGAGTAAAGTAAGAAGTAGAGCAGGCCAAAGACTAGAAAGGTCCAACATGGAGACACCAACATTAAAGAAGGTTTCCAGAAAGATACTTCTGTGTTAAAAAAGAAAAAATTTACAGTTATGCTGTGCAATATAGTGGCCACTAGCCAACATGTCTCTATTTAAATTTAAATAAGTGAAAAAATATGTTGTTAAGTAGACAAAAGCAAGTTGCAGAACACTATGTATTACAAGTGAGCAGTTGTTTAAGAAAACAATATTTACATTTGTACTTAGAGATGCAGAGTACTTCTGGAAGAAGAGGGACATGGACAGGGACACGGGGACACACGGACACGGACACGGACACACACACACACACACACACACACAGTTAACTGGTGGCTGTATCTGGGGCAGGAGTGGTGTAGGGGACATTTGTTTTTTCCTTTAGGAATTCTAAACAGTTTGAATTATGTATTATCTATTCAAAATTAATGAATAAAAGAAGGGAGAGGTTGGCCATATCACTTGGAGAAGAATGGACTGAAATGTACTTCTCATATATTTATTGAGGGTTTTAGATAATTTATCAGAGCTAGCCCTATCCCCCTCCCACATTAACAATGAGATTCTTAAAATCAGCCAGTTCAATCTTCCATTCTGCTGACAAGTAAATATAGGTCTGCAGAGGTTACAAAATGCACCCACAGGAGAAGCCTGTAGCAGCAGTATGGGGAACAGCTCCAGTCTGCCTTCCAGCCCAACATGCATTCTCTCTGTTCCTGTACCTTGTGCTCTCCTACACCAAGCTGTCTGAAGGGTCAATGTGAAAGCAAGCGCCTCCTAGGGAGGCCACAGCAGGCTCACCTCTAGGGCTCCACCCTGAACCTTCTTGATTCCAATCATTTTAAGCTGCAGCAAGTCATCGAGCATCATCACCGCATCCACCACCATCTTAGCGAAGAAGGCTTTCTGCTGGGAGATCAGCTTGGAGCTCAGAGCAGTCACGGCACATTTCTCTAGCAGCTTCCTCTGCTCCCTGGGACACAAGGGTGGGACCTGCATCAGGCCTTGAAAGCCCCTCTTACCTGACTCTACTGCAATGTGGAGATAGTTTCTGTTGTAGTCTCTAAACTCAGCCCTCAACAATTTCATCTTCTGTATCTTTAGGGCAGATTATCAGTGACAGCCGGTGACTTGCAGTCAAAGACCTTATGAGTGATAGCTTTTAAACTACAACCTACAGCCTCTTTTGTAATGCATGGGCTGGGGCACAGCCAGAGGTCTAGCAAGAGCCAAACAGCCCCAGGCCATGCAGGGATTCCACTTGCTTCTCCATTCAATTTGGCCACGGAAGTCAACGGTCTGACAAAGTTCACTGCAAACTTACACTTTATCTTCCTTCTTCACAGTGACGGCAATCTCTTTGATCTTGTTAACCGCCTGCCAAGAACACAAGCTGGGTGAGTCTCTCATGCTCAAGACAAACTGGAGAAGTACGTCCCAATCGCTCCTGCTAGTCCCTAATCTGTCTGCTCCCAAATCTCAAGCATTTCTACTCCACAGCTGAAACAACATTTCTAAGTCTTGTAGCTGCCCAGAAAAATATAAATCTCTATAGTTTAGAAAATGCCCAAAGTTAGAAATGTAGAGTAGGTATAGTTCTGAAGAATCATCAGGGTACATCAGGATTCAGCTCTGGATCTGCAGGTAACACACTAAAACAAATGAATGGAAACACACTACGACACTAAATTAGGCCAAATTTTCTGGCTTACAAACAGCACCTGTGACAACTTGTAGCACTTTATATATTAATTAGGTATGTTATATACGATACACATATTTGTATGTTAAACATGGTATCTTTTCAAAGCCATCTTTTTCAAAAGATATCCGTTCATACTTACTTCTCATGTATGATTTCGTTTTAATGCCACCACCCCAAAACAGAGATAGTAACGAGACAAAATAAGGCATAGAGGAACTGACTTACCCCAGGTTACAGAATGAAAGTCAAAGGTCAATAAAAGCAAGGTCTCAAGATGTGCCATGAAGTACTTGATAAAAACAAAAACAGCTCTCACCAAGAGCTTATTATCATAGTCTATCAGGAAACCTGAGGCTTAAAGAGATTAAGTAATATACCTAGTCAAAAGCTACTGAATGGTAGAACTGAGATTCCTAGGCAGCAGAATTCAGAAAATGTCCAAGGAACCTTGTTCCCAGTCCCTCCACACCCCAATAAAGATAGTATCCTAAGAGAAATACAAAGGTGCCCAAAGCGCCCAAGTTCACCAGCACTCCCATACCAACTGAGTGGCAGTGCGGAAAGCTCGGATGATGATCTGTGGGTGCAAACCTTCCTCCACATAGGGTTTCACCTGCTTCAGAAACTCTGCAGCCAGCAGGGTCACTGAGGTGGTGCCATCACCGACCTGGAAGAGGATGACAGTAAATTCACGTTTTCTCATGTTCAGGGATAAAGCTCCAAAACTCCACTTTTTAAGCAATCTACCCATTTAAACTGGGGACTGTTTAAATGGATATTAAGCCTTTTCTGGGAAGCACAGCTTTTTGCAACAAGTAGAAGAAAGGTGTTGGTGGATAGGTACTCATCCCATCAAATGGTCCTGGGCCACAAAATTAATTCCCCAGCCAGGCCATTCTCCAAAGAGAGCTGATTTGGACAAATTTCCCCAGAATATGAAATCATATATGTATATTAGCCAAGAACTTATTTATTACGGACAAGATACTATGATGAGTAAGACAGTTCCAGAGATGCTTATAATACAATGCTCACATGTCACAAATAACCATAGTAGCAAGAGGTATGAGATAAATATTCTTTAAGGAGCACAAAATACTACAGGAGTTTACAAAACAAACCTCTAAGGACCAGCTAAGGTCCTTTTTATTTTAAACACTATTTGGAATTAGCAGATCACTAGTCTGCTAATCTTTCTTACATAGCTATTTTCTATGATAGGATCTAAACCTTATTTTTAATGAAGGAGGAAAAGAATAAGAGCTTTCTCTCTCTCTCTCTTTTAAGAATAAGAGCTTTTGAAAAAAACTAGCTAACCTCTGATTTAGAAGATACTTATTTTTTATTCACTTATGTCCACTGTATAATATAAGGGACTTCAGGGAGAAAAAATGGTTACTGTGGCGAAGGGTTTAAGCCACCAAATTCCTGAACAGAAAGGTATTCCTTTGTTGAAAATATTAACCAATCAAATCTATACTCTTCTCACTTTAATTTTATATAACCCACACTGTTTTACAGGCTACTGGGTCCTAACAGACCTTTTGATATAACTTCAGGACATATCTGTAATACTCTGAAATGCAAACTTGCCTCTCTCAACATTTATTATCAAGACTACAGTGTCAGAAATGGTTTTGAAAAAGGCAGACGAGTTAATGTCACTGATTTGCACACGTTAAGATGGTAAGTTCTAGGCGACGTATATTTTACCACCATAAAAATATTTTCTTTTAAAAAGAAAGGTAAACTGGAAACAGTTTCCAGCCCCATCTTATAAGGTAACCAACAGATTAGAGGTTAAATTATTTACCGAGCAATTCAAATGAATGACAGCACACAGGCCTGATCTTAAGATCTCAGCCACACACAGTGGATCAGCAGGAATTTTAAAAGACTATTAATTCCACCTAAATATTTTCACAAGCAATTACTTGTGAAATTATAATTCTAGACATAAAATCAAAATTTTTGAAGAAAGGAGAGCAAAGGAGCAAGCAGGCATGTGTTTCACTGAAACACATAGGCTTGATTTTCCTACCTCAGCATCTTGGGATTTGGCAATGTCCACTAAAGTCTTTGCTGCAGGATGGACAACATCAAGCAGTTTCAGAATTGTGGCCCCATCATTAGAAATTGTTGCTTTGCCTTAAAAGGAACAAACACAAAGTAAAAATGTAAAGACCTTTTCTTAAATTCTGTCTTCTAGTTGGACTTGGAGCCCATATACACATTATTGGGATGGGACAGAGGGGCTCATGGTGGGAATGAACTGATCTTTTTACAGAGTTAGCTCTGTGCAAAAAGGGCCACCTAAAATCACACATTCCAAAGACCATGAACTCCTGATTTTCCTTGAAGAGCAAAGAGCACACCTCTACTGGATGTAGAAAACATTTTAAAAAATAAGAATGAATAATCATTTAGATATTCTTAACAGTTGATACCCTAGTATTTCACTTGTAAATTAATACACTAAAACGTAAGGGGGAATTTGTCTTGGCAACATGATCCAATGGGAGTGACCACAGGCAACTCCGGAAGATTCCATAGTGTTTCTAGGCTAAATCTCTCTACAAGGCAACAGGCTCCTGAGCCAGGCTTCTCTCATATATTCCCAGGGGGCTCAGGATTCAGGACAATGTCTGAAAAGAAACTGCTTCACAGTGAGCAATCCTTCAGAGGTCTTAAAAGCAGTGAGATTTCTGGGCTTCCCTGGTGGCGCAGTGGTTGGGAGTCCTCCTGCCGATGCAGGGGACACGGGTTCGTGCCCCGGTCCAGGAAGATCCCACATGCCGCGGAGCGGCTGGGCCCGTGAGCCATGGCCGCTGAGCCTGCGCGTCCGGAGCCTGTGCTCCGCAACGGGAGAGGCCACAGCAGTGAGAGGCCCACGTACCGCAAAAAAAAAAAAAAAAAAGGCAGTGAGATTTCTAATGCCAACCTCTGCTAGCCCCAAACACTCTGGGGGAGCCTCCTCTTCTGCAACTGGCCTGAGGAACTCTGCAGACTTACCTCGGCCATCCACAATGAGCTTGTCCATACCACGGGGGCCCAGGGTAGTTCTTACAGCCTCAGCAATCACCTGGCAGGCACTGATGTTACTTACAAGCTGGGGGATGCCTTGGGAGCTATCAGTCCCCTCTTTCAACAGGATAACTGGTGTGGGCTAGAGAAGAAAGAGCAATTGAATGGTTTTTTTAAAAAAATAATCATTCATTACATAAGACTTAAGGAGGGAGAGGAAAAATGCTCTCATCTCCCCAATAACAGAAATATATCTGGAGGCCCTTTTAAACCACATTCCTCCACTGTCCATCCACTATATCAATTCCTTAAACTGCCTCTACCTCCAGAGATAGCATACTTGCAGGTGTGCCAGAAAATGGTTTGAGAAGCACTGATTAGGTCAAAAAGAACAAATCAAATAATGTGTTCTCCAGTGCCCAACTGCATAAGCATAGCCCTTTCAACTTCTGACCTTATTCCCTGTTTTAAGGAATTAGGCCACATCACAGGAGGAAGCAGGCCATGCTCAGTGTTCACCCTCCAGCAAGCATTCATTTATCTGCATTAGAGCTTAATCGTAGAGAAGTAGATGGGGCACTGATGCAAAACATGAGGTGCTAACAGCTTCAGATGTTGTCCTGGAGGTGCCCAGGCAGACAGCTATACCAATGATGTTTAGCTGGAGTGTAGGGAAATGGCTAGGCAGAGAAACAAATGGCACCTTTGTCCGCCTCACAAAATGACAACAAATCTAATTTGTACAGCAATGTTTCCCTCTCTCATGCTGGGTCCATAAAGCCTCCTTGTGACTAATCTCCAACCAGATACCCTAAACAAGTTTTTCTCTATTTTGCATTGGTTTCCAGAACAGTCACTGTTCTCGTAGAGGCTTTATCTGTGGAACTGTTTTAGAAACTCTGGGAAGACAGGGATATCTGCTTATTTTAAAGCGCCTGCTTAGGTACCTTTGCTCCAGTGACCATTAGCAGACAGTAATTCCTTAGCTTAGCACACAAGACTGCTTTCTCTCTGCATCCAAGCCTGTGCCTTCAGAGATGAGCTCATGAACCAGGCCCAGTCTTCCCTGCATTTGTGACTGATTTTATGTGTATAAAACAAATTAAGGATAAATACTGTTGCAACATTTTTGTTATGTTAGTTATGCAAGTGCTATTACGCTATGCTTTGAAATTTATTTTTTCCTGTGGGTTACAATATAAAGTTTGAAAATCACTGCCCATGTCCACCCCTAGGGGGTACTTCAGGTGTCTGAGCAGGGAAGGCATAGGAAAGCACAGGGCTGTTTCAGCCCAACAAAAAGGAGCCAGGAATTCACACACTACAGAGTCGAGCAACCCATGAGGCTGACTCCACACTAACTGAGCAGTTTCTTTAAAAATTAGACTCCTTTGGCCAGTGTAGCTGGAGGGTAGTGAGTAAGTGGAAGACTGGAATGAGGCTGAAGAAGCAGGCAGGAACCAGGTCACTACTCACTTACAGACTATCGTAAGGAGTTTAGATTTTAGTCCTACAAAGAAGGGAAGCCCTGGAGAGGCTTTTAGCAGAGGAATGGCATAGTCTAATTTACACTGGGAAAAAAACAAAAAACAACTATAGAAAATGGGTAAGAAGAGGCAAGATATAATGTGCAAATGCATAAAAACAGGCTGGAAAAATGTACAACAAACTCTAATGAGTAAGAGTGGTAAGTAAAGAAAGTTTTGACACTTGGATATTTTGTTTTGTTTCAACTTTTTCTAACAAACATATCACACATTACTTTTTTTTTTTTTTTTAAAGAATACTGGAAGGAAAATTCCTTCCTTTTCATGGTAGAATCCCAGGTTTGGTGGCAAGAAATGGCTTCTCTATACTCTCAGCTTTCCTTCGGGTTCCTCACAAGGAAAGCTGTGTCCCCCAAAAGGCCCCACCTTCTCCCAGTCCTGCTAAATCATTCCTCAGGGCAACCTCAAGTCACCTCTGGTCCAACCCTGCCCCGGATGAAGCCCTACGTTTTAAATCAAAAACCAACTTGAGTCATAATCCCTTCCTATTTCCTTTGACAGATTCTTTCACCTCTCCAAGGCTAACTTATCCAATGTTTTTATAAACTTTTTCTCCCTCTACCTCCAAATTGTACCCCCGCCAACAAGAGCCACACTGCCCCGTTCTACCAAAACCACCTGCTTACCACTAGGCCAGCAATTCCTCAGAGTCTCCATTCTTCCAAATTTTCTCAACAGCCGTTAACATGAGCATTGGGAACAGGGGATCCCAACACTCCCTGCTCCTTCTTGAGCACAATGTTTATATTGCCATCCATCTTAAAGTACAAGCTTCCCAAAGGTAAGGAGTACACTAATCTCAACGTGTAGAATGCCTAGATTTGGTCACATACGAAACAATATACAGAAGCTTTTGGTGCTGAAAATTCAACTGTTACATATCAACTGACCCTTGAAGAGCATGGGTTTGAACTGTGTGGATCCATTTATACCTGGATGTTTTTTCAATAGTAAATACTACAGTATTACACTATCTGAGGTTGGTTGAATCCTCGGATACAGAGGAACCCCGGATATGGAGGGCTGACTAAATCATATGCAAATTTTCAACTGAGTGGAGTCAGACCTCCTAACCCCCGAGTTCTTCAAGGGTCAACTACACTTGAAAATGCTTTATACAAGCCATGAAATAAGGTGGCAGTCAGTTATTTTTGGAAAAGCATCGGCATCACGGTGATACTAAATTCACTGAAAATTCTTAAGTACAAAGCAAGGAGGGCTTGGAAGCAGCTCACCACGTTGTCCCCAAGTTCCCTACGCTTTAAAGGCCCTACATAAATGGCAGGCTGGGTACAGAGATCATTTAAGGAGGGAAAGGTGGCAGGGCTGGATTGAGCCAAGCCAGGTCAATCAGGATGGGTCCTCTTCTGTCAGTTTCCCGGGGGCAAGCACTGCTATGGAAAGCGCAGCTTCTGTCCCTAAGTTACTTTCCAACCGCATTTTTACTCAAGTAAAGAAACAACAGCAGAATCCAGTAATCTGCCAAGGGTACCATGGAAGCCTTGGTAATTTCAGCTTAATAGTCTTCTTCTTCATCCTCCTTAAAAACTTGTATTAAGCATTATTAAGCTTGACGCTCTATAAAACAACAGGTGTTCATATGCTAAGTCATATAGTGCTCAACACCACAAAGGCAAGCATACATTCTGTACGGCTGTACCAAAGACTGAGCTTTCTGGGGAACCGTTTTACCTCTCAATCCCAGAAGGCTTCCAGAATATCAAGTACCAATTCAATAAGAGCAAGGAGAATTCTTGGTGACTGAAGTTTCACACACCAAAAGGACAACTATAATTGGTCAATACAGCAAAGAAACAGAAAAGATGTCAGTTCAGGAAAAACCCAAGGTGGTGGTCTGGAGCCTCTTGGTGAAGGGTTTTATCACCAGTCAGAAGAATCTTGGTTCTGATCCCCAGTTCTTTAAAGGCCAACCAAAACTCTTATGGTAGCCTTGGCAGGAAGGTGGATTACAGGGACGAAAAGGCAAGCAACCACCTAGCAGACTAGCTAACATGCTGAGTGTTACTACCTGATGGGCACTTCATATGTATTCATTCATTTAATCCCCTTTAACAGACTGAGGGCCAGAAATGTAATACCATGCTCAAAGTCACACACCTAGTAAGTGGCAGAGCTAGTTACGAACCTAGGCATTCAGTGTAGCTCCAAAGCCCTTACTCTCCACTGCTCTACTATGCTGCCTCTGCACACAAGATGAAGATGACTTCAGGAACAGTAACGTTGAAGATGGACTGAAAAAGGCAGTACTAGAGGTATGAAAGGGAGAGGGAATACAGATTAATGCCAGGTTCCTTCTATCTTGGGTACAGGCGGGATTCACAGGGCATTTGGCCACAATGAACACCTCATAAGGGTCAGTTTGACATCTACTAGGTCAGGGATAAGCTGAGGAAGCAGGAAAAGAACAGAGAACTGAGTTGGATTGAGAGGCTAAAATGAACGAGTGAACTGCCAAGTGCACAGGGAGCAGTATCTTAGGGTTTCGCTTCAAACACTTAAAAGCTGACCCTGTTCAACAGCAACTCAGGAGACACCACCGAGGTGCTTTGGGACCCACGTAAGGTATCTGCAGCTGAGATGGAAAAACGGACAACGTGGAAGCGGGGAGGGGAGGAGGGCTACAGAGACACTCCAGGATTCACCAACCTCCCTAACTTAAGAAAACGAGAACCAGAGTTAGGTGGCCAACTAGAAAAGCCGCCTAATGTCACATCTGGAGGCGCAGACAGGGTCGGACTCAGAGGCCAGGTCTTCCCACCTCTGATGCAGTGTCCCCATCTGCCCTACCTATTCTCCTGGCTGAGGAGGTGGACCTCCGACAACCAGCAGAGCCTGGTACATTCAGTAGGTAATAAATATGCGTTTGCTTAATGAACGAGTGAGTTAATTAAAGCACGAGCCGAGAAGTCTGTTTCCATTTACGCAGCAGCAGGCGGGGAGCAGTGGGAGACCACAGTTGAGACCTTGGGCTCGGCCCAACATAAGGTCCCCATGCTGCCTCTGCAGGTTCTAGGAAGCACCCGCTTCACATCCGCATTTTCCAGGGCAGCCAGAGCTTCCTAGGCTGGCCTCGACCGCGTATGCACGCTCAACCCGCAGTCATTTAACCCAGGTCATGATTATGGGGGCTCAGAAAACTGGGTGGCCGATGCGGATTCGCGGCCCCGAAGCACCCTGGGATTTGCAGTCCCCAGCCGGGCCGACCAGAGCCTCCTCTTGAGCCCCACACAACCCTCATCGAGGGCCCCTGCTCCGTGCCCGGGCCCACCAGACGGCGGCGGGCCGGGATCACCCACAGACAGGGCTCGGGGGAAGGACCGAGGCAGTAGGCTGGCGGGGGCGGTGGTGGGGGGAGGTCCTACTGGACCGGCCCCGGCCAGGCGGCGCCAGCTACTGACCAGATGGCAGCGGATGGAGCCAGATGCGCAAGACACCACTCACCATCATTTTGGAAGCCTATTCAGTGGC
This sequence comes from Aethalodelphis obliquidens, assembly GCF_003676395.1. Lineage (NCBI taxonomy): Eukaryota > Metazoa > Chordata > Mammalia > Artiodactyla > Delphinidae > Aethalodelphis > Aethalodelphis obliquidens. The sequence goes on along the minus strand of NW_020837984.1, from coordinate 17,736,105 downwards.
CCGCTGCTCCTCTTCTCTGCGCCCGGGCCGCCCAGCAACCCCACAATCCTCCGCGCCAGAGAAACCCCCAGAAGCTTCGCCAAGCCGTTGCAAAGGGAGAGGAAGGGGATGGGCCGCTTCCGCCACTCTATGGTTCGCTATCACAGAGTCGGCGTAGCTAGAAGGGCCAGAGGCTGGGCTTCCGCCAGCCGTCTTACGAGAAGCGGTGGTAAAGGAACAGTCAGTCGCTGGTTTTCGATGGTGCCATTCTTTTTGAGCATGTAGGATCCTTGCTCGGCCCGCGTCGCCCACTAACTCTAATTCCATTTCCCTTCTCCCCTCAAACGCCAGCCCAAGGAATGCAATAAACGCAAATATTTATTGAGCGCTGACTGCGGAATAGGCTTTTGCTGAGTAAGCATTTGACGTAAGTGAGCTCATTTAACCCTCACAACGCTATCGCGATGGCACTGAAATCATGCCCAATTTACAGATGAGAGAACTGAGGCTGAGAGGTTAGGTGTCCAAAATCACAGTTGTACAGTAAATGGTAGATAAACAGGCGCGGGCACCTGGCCCCAATGCTCGTTTTCTGGCTCGGCACTGGCCAGCGCTTCCTCGAGGGTCGTGTACATCAGTCTATGTCCCCAGAGCCTACTGACTATGAGAGCGCAAGCGCCGGTAGAACTAGGCAGGGGTCGCCGGAGACCACCTGGGCGCTAGACGAATGCCTTCCCAAAGAGGGGATGGGAAGGAGGAAAACACAACTAGGGGAAGGTAAATCGTCGTCTTGCGAAGCGGCCACAGGGAGGATCCGGCCGAGACCTCACGAGCTGATTGGCCAAGACTTTCGGCGGCTGAGGCGAGTCCTGCGGGTCTCCCACCTGCAGTTCTCCCGCCCCCGCCCCAGCCAGCGAGGTCCTGCGGAGTCGAATCCAATCAGAGAAATGTTGGGGCGGGGACGGCAGTTGCAGTTAAGAGTTAAAACAAATTAGCCCTCGGCCCCACTTCTCTCCACCAATAGGAAGTGGGCTAGGGCACAGGGGCGACAAATGTGGCTACACGAGCAGGCGTCAGAACCAATCAGCCCTGGGCCTCGTTCCGGTGCGCCAACCGGCGGCGTAAGCGGGTCTGGGGGCGGGAGTCCAGAGCAGCTGTCAGGCTGAAGTCCGGCGAGCTACGCGCAGCAGGGCGGCTGGAGGAAGCGCGGCGCCGGGCCGGGCCCTGGAGATGGTCCCCGGCGCCGCGGGCTGGTGTTGTCTCGTGCTCTGGCTCCCCGCGTGCGTCGCGGCCCACGGTGAGCGGCAACGGGCGGGGCTGCGCTTCAGGGTAGGGCTGGCGGTCCAGCTTAAGCCCGGCTCGGGCCGGGGGCCACGGGTCACCTTGGGGACCCCGCGAATTCGGAGCAGGGCAGATTCAGAGACGGGCGCCTGGAGTGGGTGGGTAGTGGTTCCCGAGGGACATGAACTGTGTGCGGCCTGAGACTGGGCTGTGAGTCCTCAGCCCCCCACGTCGAAGTAAGACTCCCTCTACCCCCACTAGCGCTGACTTAGGTGGCGAAGGGGGCGAGGAACAAGGAGCAACTAGCGATACTACAAGCTGGAGATACGTGAGCACTCACATACGTAAACGGGGCCACACATTGCTACACGTGGGTTCACAGGCACTAGCACATAAGTACACACCCAACTTGTTTGCACCTACACGAGAACATAAACATACATCCATATACGTACGTGAGCACATGTGTATACCTACACTTGATTTACACAGATCAGCAGATGCAAAGGCCAGGCAAAGATGTATGTGGGGAGGAGGGGAAGCTTAGTGCTAATCCAGGAAAGCTTCCTTGGGAGTGTATCTGTACCCGATGGGAAGTCTTCACTCCCAGGATAAAAGGCCATATATGTAGCCCAGTGCCAAGCCAGTGGAGCTCTACTGGGTGGCTGATTTTGGACAGTAGAAAAGGACAGCAAAAGCCACAATCCATCCCAACGCTGGCACACAGTAGCGACTTGATAGTTTGTTGATTGACTAACAGACCTGTGGCAGCAGCTTCCACCTTTTCACATTCCTCAGTCTCTCTGGGCTAAGGAAACCAGGGACTCAAGTTCAGGTAAATCATTAGACTTTGGTGCTAAAGAGATCCACACCCCAGAAATATCTGGTTATTCTGGCAATTCCCTTCCTCAACACAGTAGAGCTGGAAATAGCCGTTCATTCATTCAACAACCTTTTTGAGCACCAACTGTATCCTAGCCACTATGTTAGATAATGTGGATACAGTATTGAATGAAGTTACAAACTTAGGCCCTTGTCCTAGTGCAGGAGATAGACAATAAACAAAAAATTACAAATACTGTATAATTACAAATGATGTTAGAAGTGTCATTGGAAAAAAAGTACATTTTGAATGGGCATAAGGGGAGGGCAGTCACAGGGCAGGTTTCCCTAAGTGACATTTAAGTTATGACCTAGTAGATGAATAGAAGTGAGCCATATAAAGGGGTAGAGGTGGGGGTAGGGTGAGGGAACTTGCAAGAAGCCTTGGAGATGTGAAGAAACTGAAAGGAGGGCAGTGTAGCTTGAACATAGGAAGAGATGAAGTTGGAGGGCCAGATCAAGCAGGGCCTTGCAGACCACAGTTTAGATTTTAAGTGCAAAGGGAAGTCGTTGAAGGGTATTGAAGTGGTGACATGATCATATTTGCTTTAAGATGTTTTAAGAAAATCCCTGGCAGTTATTGGGGGAATGGACCGTAGGGAGCAAACATGGAGGCTAAGATAGACCAGTTAGGGCTTCCCTGGTGGCGCAGTGGTTGAGGGTCTGCCTGCCGATGCAGGGGACACGGGTTCGTGCCCCGGTCCGTGAAGATCCCACATGCCGCGAAACGGCTTGGCCCGTGAGCCATGGCCGCTGAGCCTGCGCATCCGGAGCCTGTGCTCCGCAATGGGAGAGGCCACAACAGTGAGAGGCCCGCGTACCGCAAAAAAAAAAAAAAAAAAAAAAAAAAAAAAGCACAGTTAAAAAGCTGCAACAGCCAGGACAAGAAATGATAGTGGCTGGACTAGGAGGATGGCAGTGGAACCAGAGTCAACTTTTAAGTTTTGGTGAGAGTTGCTTTATACGTAGGCTACCACATCTCCATCTTGAAATTCCCAAGTCTGCTTCAGAGCAAAGATGAATGAATTAACCCTCAGAGAGGTTAACACTGGAGCTATGTCTTCCTGGCTCACCTGTGTAAGCAGCAACAGCAGCAGCTGTAAATCTCTGGGGTTACTAACTCTGTCTGCATCAACTCTATCCTCTCCAGGACAGAGACCTCTATCTTACCCACCTGCAGGACCCAACTGGCTGAAGCTGGGTCTCTGGGCCCAGACCTTAACCAGCCCCATTGAAGGCATGGGGTCCATGATCTGAACCTGAACCAGCTTTTTTCCCTTGAGGCTTCTCACCTGTACATTTTACCTTTCAGGCTTACGCATCCATGATTATTTGTACTTTCAAGTGCTGAGTCCTGGGGACATTCGATACATCTTTACTGCCACGCCTGCCAAGGACTTTGGTGGTATCTTTGTAAGTTCAGGGAGGCCCCCTCATCTCTGATCCTGTCTCCACATTCCCCACACTAAGCCGAGGTGACCCTCATGGCTTCAACCCATACCTGAGTGCTGGGACAGAGAAGGGGGCAGAATCCAGCTGTCTTCCAGGGGCTACAAAGCCAGGAATGGCTTCCAGCTATTCCTCTGGGTATAATACAGACCTGGGCACCACAGAGGGAAAAGCTATCTTCTTAGGGACACGAAGTAGTGAAAAACCAAGGGCTCTGCTAGCTCCACCTCTGAACTACATGACTCAAGGCAAGTTACTTCCCCCCTCTGGGTCCATACCAACTTCCCTTCCTATGTCTGAGAAAGGCAGGGTGGGATACGAGTAGACAGACCTTTGTGAGAATTAAGTAAAAATGCTCAAGTGTCCAGTACACAGAAATCGTTCCTCATTTCCCTCACACTTTGTGAGAAGCTGATAAGATGGGATGGTCAGCCCAGTCCTAAAGCAGGTGTGTCTCCCCACACTCTCACCTGTCTAAATGTCTTTCAGCACACAAGGTATGAGCAGATTCACCTTGTCCCTGCTGAACCTTCAGAGGCCTGCGGGGAACTCAGCAACGGTTTCTTCATCCAGGACCAGATCGCTCTGGTGGAGAGGGGGTAAGGAGCGGACAGGCATGGGCACAAGGGGAAGGCAGGCATAGGGTAGATTCTGAGATCAATGTTGGTGGTGATGCTTTGAAATAGCTGCTTTTAAATAATTCATCTTTTTAAGGGTCTTTAAGAAACATCTTAAGATTATCCAAGCCTTTGGCCATTTACTTGTGAGCCTTTATCAAAAAGCCTCCAAGGTCCTCCTTTCATCTTCCCAGGGTGGTGGTCTGGGGAACGGATAGCTAGGACCCTGCCTTTCCTTTGGTCTCATCACCACCTCTTCCAGGGGCTGCTCCTTCCTCTCCAAGACCCGGGTGGTGCAGGAGCACGGTGGGCGGGCAGTGATCATCTCTGACAACGCAGTTGACAATGACAGCTTCTACGTGGAGATGATCCAAGACAGTACCCAGCGCACAGCTGACATCCCCGCCCTCTTCCTGCTTGGCCGAGATGGGTGAGGGCTCTTTGTCTCTGGCTGTATCAGCACCAAGCTGGGTGCCATGACTCGGGGAGGTCAAGGGTAATCACCAGTCCCTACCCACAAGCCTCATCTTGGGATGCCCTGGTTGGAGGGCCAAAAAAGTCCTCAGGCTCTGGAACTCCCAGAGTGATGGGGACAGTGGGGCAGAATGGGGTGTCAGGAAAGTGACCATCACCACCTCTCTTCATGCTCTCCCAGCTACATGATCCGCCGCTCCCTGGAACAGCATGGGCTGCCATGGGCCATCATTTCCATCCCAGTCAATGTCACCAGCATCCCCACCTTTGAGCTGCTGCAACCGCCCTGGACCTTCTGGTAGAAGAGTTGGTCCCACATTCCAGCCATAAGCAACTCTGGGCTGGGAAGGGGAAAATCCAGGAATTCTGCTGTTTGGGACTTGGGGATAGCATTTGGGGACTGGGGGAGCCAGGCAGAGGAAAAGGGCTTGGGCCTTGGCTAAGTTAAAGGAAGACACACCACTGGCCTTCCCCCCCCTGGGCTCCTAAGGTGTCTCATGCTATGGGAAGAGGCAAGACCCAGGCCCCAGGTCTTATGGGCTAGGGTCTGGAACTAAAGGGGCCAACAGCAGGTGGTCTGAGAGCCATCTGAGACCTGTCACATCCCACCTGGCTTCAGCCTCCCCACCCAGGGTCTTTCACAGCAGTTGCTGGAATGGTATAAGGAGCTGGTGTTTGAGGACTACATAATAAACCCTCACTGACTTTTTAGCAATAAAGCCTCTCATCAGGGTTGTAACTGTGTCCTAGAGTGAAAGTACACAGGGGTGGGAGGGGCCTTCAAACACTTATCTGGTCCCATGCTCTTGTTTTGAATGGAGGAAACTGAGGCCCAGAGAGGATACATGACTTGCCCAAGGCCCTGTAGGACCAGTGCTCAGATTGCTAATCTTGGATCACAACAGCCTCCTGCTCAAAAACTTGGGAAGCTGTAGTTCAGTCCCTGAGCAAAAGCCTCATCTTGTAGCCTGGTACTGAGGATCCACACTGGACCTCAGAAGAGCCCTGCTCTTGGACTTTAGAAACATTTGCACAGCAGAGTATAGGCAAGACCAGGGATGAACCCAAACTGGGGAGCTGCAGCTCCCATCTCCTGCAGTCACCTGCTCTATCCTATGCACTTTTGCACCACCCATGTGACTGCTGCCTTCCTGGAGCAGCTTGTCAAGCCATTCTCCACAAAGCATTCCTGCAAAGGCCTGTCACCACTCATATTTTATTGAGAACAGTGGGCGGGTGGGGAGGGGGTGCTGGCTACTGCGAAGGATTAAGAACCCAATAGGCCAGACAGGCAGATTCCACCTGGCTCACGATGCAGGAAAGGGCCTGTGGGGCGGCACCTGCCCTCCCTGGGATCCCTCAGCAGGGGCATGTGGCAGCCCCTCAGGAAAGGTAGGCAGAAAGGAATTGCAGGTGATAGGTTATAATTTCCACAGCTTCCAACCCAAGAGTAAGGGGTAGTGCTAATCTGGGGAGGAGAGGGAGAGAGTCAGGGCTAATCTGAGTATCTAGCCTAGCTCTCCTAGGTTTCTGGAAGACTTCAGTGTTCCTAAATGATCCTAAAGATGGAGACTGAGACTAGGAGAGCCCCTCACTGACCCATGCTCTAGAAGATTCTAGGACATCCTAAATTACGGAGCACAGGCCTTTCATCCCCCAGAATTCAGCCATGCTGCTAGAGTCCTCAGTGGGAGGAGGGTGGGAGGAAGGGGTCATGATGTCCCTCCCAAGGGAGGCAGAGACCTCTTCCACACCCTGTGAGGCCAGGCACTGTGCCAGGGCCTGAGAGGCAAGGCATAAGGACAGATTCTGGGGTCTGGGGAGATTCTCTACTCCCCGGATGTCTAAATGGTGGGTGTGGGGAGGTGAGCAGAGGGAGGTAATGCCCCCGGTTCAGTGTCCCCCACAGAAAGCCTTAGGAAGGTGCTCTGGAGGCCCAGTTCCTCCCTCTTGCCTCTCCCAGCTGTGCTAGTGGGGAAGAGGGTAAGGGTGTCTAACCCCCTCTCTTCTTCAATGGAGTCAGGCTGTTCGCAGGTTGCCACTTTGTGACCCAACCACCACCACCCCAACAGTGAGTTGAGAAGGGTGAAGCCTTAGGTGGATGAGTAAGTGGGGCCATGGAGCCAAGGGGAAGAAACACTGTTAGGCCCTGACCTTGGTTCCAGCCACTTACACCCATACCTCAGGGGGAGGCCAGTTCTGAGAGGCTCAGTGACAGCGCAGAGCCTGAGCCGCTCAACAGCAGTGTCCTGGGCATGAGGTCTGGCGGGAGGTGGAGGGCCTAGGGTCCAGCCTGTCTTACCCTCTGGAAGAAACAGAGCTGGCATGGGGGGAAAGCAGGCAACAGGAGTGGGAGTTCCTTCCAAGCCTCTGCTCTGGGGGAAGGCCCCCTCTTCTGGCAGGGTCTAGGGTAGGACCACTTCCAGGCAGGATGATCACACATCAGTCATCTCATCCCCCAGCTCAGCATCTTCCGGCTCTCCTTCCTCATCCTCTTCATCGTCCTCCTCCTCAGAGGTCATGTTGGGTTCATCAGCCTCTGCCAGACATTTGGGGCAGGAACAGACAAACAGATAGTTCTCCCTGCAGAGGGTTGGGGGGGATGATGGTGAGGGTACAAAGTCAGGCAGCCACCAGCACGGAGAAGCCCAGAGCCCGGCTTCCCACCACACCCCCAGCTGGCACCTGAGGATCTTGTGGCGGCTATGGCGGCTGCGCTCCCGCTGACAGCAGTCTAAGTAGCTGATGCAGATTTCCTAACGGGCAGAAGAGAGGTGGGCTCTGACAGTCTGTGCTTCTAACAGATGGGATTAGGGCCTCCCCAACCTCTGCCCTATGTCCAACCATTGCCCCATCCCCAGGAGCCGGAGCTGCCCTTCAGCGAAGGCGCAGGTCACCCTGATCCATTCCCCTGTGCTCACAGCAGAGGCCACTATGAGGCTTTCACAATCTGTGTCTGAGACAGGGGGCTATGCTTGGCCTTGGGCCATGGCCAAGGTCTGTGGCTGGGGCAGAGGTTATCTTGGTGTGAAGCTACTTGCCCTGAAAGAAGTTTCAGCCAGGCTCCGTGCACAGCTCTAAGAGCCAGGACCCCACACCCACACTAGTACCCCACAGTCCAAGCCACAAAGGGCCATGTCCTGCTTCCTTAGATGCTGCAGATTCCTTGATCAAAAGATAGCTGGGGACAAGAACTTAGGCACACAGTTGTCTCTGAAACACTGCTCTGATGCTTTCTGGAGTTATTTTTTGAAGTGGGGTGGGGTTAGAGTATACTCATGGGGAAGACTCATGTCCTGGAGCATGTGGGGATTCAACCCAACAGCCTGAACTTGGGACTGTAGCCACTGCTGCTCCCAATTCCTGGAGAGAACCTGCAAGGCCCACTGCCCACCCACCCCGACAGCTACTGGCCCCCTCACCTCTCCTGGCTTAATATCCTCCAGGGCGGTGACATGCAAAAGGAAGTTGTTTTCTGGGAAGGAGGTCTCTGCATTGGGGACACAGCTGTGGTTGCCTGGGTCATGAGAGGCAGGTAATGAGGATTGTTGACTAATAAAAATAACAGCCTTAACTGTGCAGAGCACTGGGTCCCATCTTTCCTTGTTCTCTGATCCCTGCTAGGGCTAGGCAGGTCCTGGGACCCGTTTCCTATATCCCTGTCCAGTGCTCTTTCCTGAAGAGCACAGGCACTAATGCAATCCTGCATCACTCCCCTCCCCTCCTGCCATGACTGCCCCTTCTCTCCTCACTGGTCAACTTGATCCTCAGATGTGTTCCCAGTGTCTCACAAACGGAGGGACAGGGCTGTGAAAGGGATGCCCGTGCCAGGCCACTTAACTCAGTCCTGTCTGTTATTGGATGTCTGGTAACAGCTGAGCCAGGCCCTCTGAGAGCCCAGTTTGGGAGGAGTAGTGTCCCCAGAGCCTGGGAGGAAGGTTTTGCAGTGAGGAGAGCAGAGGGTGGGAGGCTGGGATCTGGAAAAGACAACAGTCTGAGCTGGCTCTGCCCGCTCCATCAGGTGCTGATGAGACTGCCTTCCAGCCTGAGCTCCTCCCGGGCTATCACAACACTCTCCTACCAAAGCTCACAGGGCAGTGGTGGGGCAAAACCCAGGCTTCCCTTTGCAAGAATCAGAGCTCTGTGCCCTGCCTCAGCACTGGGCCTAGCCCACTGGAAGCTTTTATATCAAGGCACAAGAGTCCAATAAATGAATGAAAAATAATAGAAGGAGAAGGCTGAGGGGAAATCCCCAGGAAGCTCAGCCCTAACCCCACTCCTAGACTCAACTCTACCAGCCCAGAAGGGGCCAAGAGAGATGAACTGCAGCTGTGGGGCTACCCCTTCTCAATGCCGGGACTCACAGCAGCTCTGCAGCACAAAGAGGCCAGATCCTTCACAGTTAAGAAACTCACCAGTTGCTGTAAGACAGTAATATGCAGATGTTATTGCATCCACTTTATAGGTGGGAAAAAGAAACTAGGCTAATAAGGACAGGCACTGGCTCCACTGTCTTGCCACCCAATCACTACTATTTTACCTGAAATTGCTTCTCTGAGGCACAAGCCTTGCTTTCCTATAAATGGTACCACCTTACTGTCCAGCCCTCCCCCACCCCCAGCATCAAGCCTCCGCACGGATGGCGGAGCCATTTCTTGTGTATGTCCTGCAAACAGATCTGAAGCTTCCCATAGGCACACAGGAATTACCTTCCCCAACCACGAACTCAGAGCTCCCTGGGGGAAGACTGTGTCCACTGTCTAACTGACGGATGTCTCCAAAGTTGGGTGAGGCCAAGACTCCATCTCACCAACCTGTCTCGATGTCCTTGTACAGCTGGTCAATGAAGGCGTCCAGCTGCTCACGGTCCTGAGGCTTCAGCTCCAGAGCGTCACAGGCACGCACCCACTGGCTCAGGGAGCTGGGGGTCCCAGGCAGCCATGGTTGGAGAGGAGGAGGCCCAGCTCACAGGGCTCCCCCACTCCAAGCAAGTTAAGTCCATTTCTTTCTCCAGGGGGAGGGTGGGGGTGGGTGGGTGTGTCCTTCCCCAACAGACTAAGTGCTCCCAAGACTCAATCTTTCTGACCCCCACCACTGAGTTTAGTCCAGCATTCTGGCCAGAGTCACACCCTGCCCCACCCTAGTCTTGAAAAGAGATGTGGCTACCTTCCTCAGTCAATCTCCCACCCCAGCCCTGAGGGACAAGCCCAACAGCTCTGGAACATTCTCTCCTAACCTGGTCCCAATTCCTTGGCCATTGGTCCCAACAAGAGCAAAGAGAGACCGGAATCCATCCGGAGTGAACCACTGTGGGGAAAAAGGGAGAAGAGCATTCAGGTTACAGCCACTAGCTTTTCTTCCTGTTGAGGAAGTTTGCTGTGAGTCAGTCCCATCCCAACTCCAGAAGAGCAGGTCTGCTCTGGCTTAGCTGTCCCAGTAGGAGACGCTGACCTGGTTGCTCCTGGAGTGCTGGAGTGACTGGGAGGCCATTGGTCCCACCTTCCCCACACTCACCTGGCTGAGTGCTTCCTCATAAAGGGCCTCTGTGAAGAGTCTCCGCAGAAGCTCCAGCTGGCCCTGGTTTAGGGGAAGCAGGGAGAGACTTGCATCCCTGGGGATTTCCCATTAGCACCCAGGCAGGGCCCATAAGACCATATAAGGGAAGGAAAAGGGTGAGCTCTGCAGACCGAGCTTTCTCTGGGGGCAAAGGAAAGCCACAGAATCCTTATCGCCAAGAGACTTGGCAGTCTACTGGCCTGTTCCAACCCAGGGTAGCAAACCCAAATTCCTCCGTATTTTCTAGCCCTTGTACCAGCAGGGCGGAGGCAGCCTGGCTTAAAATGTCTGTCCTCACCACCACCCTCCAGGCTCCCTGCCCCAGCCTCCAGACCAGCTTGACCCTCCCCCTCCTTTCCTCAGATTCAGTGCAGGAAGGCCCACCCCAGCGCCCTTTCACACACCTACCTCCACCTTCAGGCAGCTCCTGCATGGAAGTCTGCTATTCTCAGGGAGAATGCATAGTTCTTTGATTTGAAGCAAGTGCTCAGTACATTGGCAACTAAAATTGTTTCACACCGCTCCCTCACCCTGTGGAACCCCCAGCCCTTCACTTTCCATTACACTTGATTCGCCCACTGCTATCCTATCATGGGGTCCTGCCTTCCCACATCAGGGCACCCAGCCCTTCTGTCCTCTGTCATCACCCCACTTCCCAATTTTAAGTCCACATTAGGTCATGAAGTTAAATAGCGGCAGGAATACAAGTCTCTGAACAGATTTTTGGACCCAGGCTCTAACTTCTTCCTGTGGCTGGGAAGGCAGCAAATGTGGAGCTTCCCTTAGGTAGCCATGGACATCCCCAGGCTACTGGGGGGGTGGGAGGGTCATATGGAGAGACCAACCTTGAATTTGTCCCCCAGGAGTTTGTGGACAATTTCCTCCTCCTCATTGGCGGTTTTATTACAGAACTGGGAGAAGAGCCTGATCCAACGATCCTTATCCTTAGCCTGCAGTGAACAAATATACTTCAGGGTCAGGTTCACACATGCTCACGCATGCATGTGCACACATGGACTCACGGACACCCTCCTCTTTACTGCCACTCCTGCCCACGTGAGAGGAGTAAGCTGTCATTCTAAAACCCCTGCCCTGAGAAACACCATCACACATGAGCTTCTAAGTAGACCCTTCCTGCCCACCCTGCCCACACCCAACCATCTTCCCAGCTGGTGCCAAGCTAGCCAGTTCACGACACTTGGGAAAATAGGAGGATGAGGCTGACGAGCAACAACACTAAAGGGGTCAGAGTGGCTTCTCTCGCTTTATCTAAGAGACACAATCCTGAAAAGGTGGTGCTTATATATGAATTGCTGCTGCACAGGAAGTCATCCATAGATCACAGACCACAGGCAAGATGAGCCCCCATGTCCCCTGCTAGATTTATGGTTAGCTACTCCTAAGGTTTACACAGCAAGCAGCTCTCCTTTGGGAAGCCCAGAAGGAACTCTGTATCCAAGCCAGAGTGTTAAGGTGAGAAGAAAACTGAGGCCAAGGGTTGAATGAGGCCGGAGTCAGCTTCCCTGAGAAGATCAGGTGGGCTCACCTGTTTCACTGTGGCCACCATCCGGGCCATCAACATGATGCTTGCAGTCTCAGGGGGGTAGTGAACACTCCTGGGGAGAAAGAAAAAGGTTTGGCCTAGAACTTCCCTCCCCAGTAGCTGAATTCAGGGAAGCCCAGTCTGATTACTACAGAGAATCTTTCCTACCAATCTCATTTATAACCAAAGAGAGAAAGTCATTGGCAAGGACTTGGGCAGGATTTTATATCCCTATGGGCTTCATGGGGCTCTTCCTGGGAGTGTGTAAAATACTGAGAATGGTAGGACTGGCGGCTCAGATTTAAGGCAGGGGGAATGGGTGATAGTTTAGCCCTAAGAATGGAGGAAAAATCTAGGGGGTGGTAACTTAACAAAGATGGCTGCATCCACTAAGCGTGGGGAAGGCAGGCAGGGAGGGAAGGATAAAGGAAAGAAGAGAGGAAATGCTACCTACCTCCATGCCTCCTGTAGCTTATTGAGAGGATGCAGGGGGTCATCCTGGGAGGGGCCTGGGCACAGGACCCGATGGTATTGCTCAGCTGCGGCTAGCAGACATTCTGTACTGCAGTACGTCACCTGTTGGGGGAGGTGGAGGTCAGCACCCTAGGATCTGGCAGTGGGGTGAGGCACAGACACCCATGTGGTCTCACCTCCTCTAACTGTACTCCTTCCACAAACAGCCCCTAAGCAGTAGTCAGTGGTATTGTGAGATGAAAAAGCATACAGTGCTCTGGAGACATGTGAGAGGGGCACCTGACCCAGGCTTGTAAAAACGTGGGAAGGAGAGACTGCTTCTCAGGTACAGGGAAGGGCCCCTGCCAGGCTCCTAGGAAGAGGGCAAGCTCCCACCAAGCCTATTTTCTAGACAATGGGACTGGAACAGAGGACGAAACTGGCACAGTAATGTCTTTTTCATGTCTTTCCCTACATTCGGGCTCTCAAGGGCCATGACCAAGTCTGTCCTCACTCCTGTCTCCCCAGAGAGGACTTCAGCTTAGCCCCCAGGGATATTCACCTGGCAGTGGGGACAATTCTGGTGCAGGTCCTTGCGCACAGTGCACAGCTCAGGGTGAGGCAAAACCTGGCCTGGTTTCCCAGTCAGTCTCTGGGCGTTCTCCTCTGCCTTCTCCAGTGCCCGAAGGCAGTGGTCACAGGCTGGGGGAGAGAGCCAGATGTTGACAATTAAGTGTCTTGAGAGCAGGGGCCACATTTGTCCTTTTCACAGCAATATGCCCAGGGTTAATATAGCACCTAGCTCAGAGAAGGTGTTCAATAAAAGTATGAGAAGTGAGTGAATGAATATGTTAAATGAATGTATTTCACACGCATTATAGATGATGCCTTCTTCCCTCTCCGGAGTCCCCACTCCTCCCGGCAGACCCTCTCTGCTTCTTGATGGGACTTAGTCTATGGGGTTCCCCACCCAGCCCCCAAACTGGGCTTTCCCCACATTCTGGAGCCGAGTGACCCTCCTTTCACAGATTTTTCTCTAGCCCAAGAAAAGTGTGAAAAAAGCATGTGACTGGCAAAGCTAAGAGCGTCCTATTTGTTTCTGACCCCTAACACAGCCTTTATTGACCAAGGGGCATGGGGTCTCCACTTGGTAGAGGGCTCCACTTTGGCACAGAGCCCTTCAGCACGACATCTAGTACCTTACAGTACAGGCCACACTGAGTTCCAGCAGTCCTCCCCCAAGGAGCACTTTGGAAGAACCTCTCTGCAGCAGGCTCACAGCCCCAAATGGCCTGAGATTAGTCAGAGGCATGGTTCTCAGGTGCAGCTCTCCAAGGGAAGACGCACTTTCCTCCCAACACCTGGAGTCCTAGAGACGGCAGCCGGTAGGGATGTACGTACTCTCTTCCATGCGCAAAGGCTGCTGGGCCCAACAGCCCTCAGGAGTAGGTGAGATGTGCTCACCTCGGTAGCGATAAAGTGCATTCCAGAGAAACTGTGCAGCCACCAGGGGCCGTTCGATGAATATGGTCTCCCCCTTCTGGATCGGCTGTGTGGCAAACAACCCCTTTCCCTAAGAGGGCAGAGAAGAATAGGATGGCCATAAGAAGAGACAGAGGACATAGCTTCAAGGGCCCCTCACCCCCACGTGCTTCCCTCTCATCAGAGGCCTCTGCCTCAGGAGGGTTCACGGAGCATGGTCGGCACCCTCCATAACTGCCTCCTCTGGAAACGCAGCTCTGCCCAGTTTCAGTCGCACTTCTACCAGCCTGTCTAGAGCAGAGGGCTTGGGATGGGAAGAGAGCCACCACATCAGCCATGTCAGACTAATCAGAGAATTTTTAGGATGGCCAGAGCAGGGCCAAGGTTCACAGCAGGCTGGAGCCTCCAGTACCAGGAACTGGTACAGGGCGGCCTTCTCTGAGTCACCCACATGCCCCTCCAGGATCCTGGTCGTGATGCTGCTCCTCAGGGTTGCATAGAAATCCTACACCACGGGAGGGAGAGGCCTATGCAGGAGAATATGCCCTTCTTCCCTGGTCAGCTGGGTACTCACAGCACCTAGCATACGTAGTACCTGGTACCCAACAAGTTCTCAGGTGTTACACTGAAAGGAATGACTAATCCTAGCACCAGTCCTAATGCTAACTTGCTGTGAAAATTTGAGCCAGTTGCTTCACTTTTTTGCATCTGTTTACCATGTGAAAAGTGGGTATTATAATAATACCTACCAGGTAGTTTCCAGGATGCAGTGATATAACACAGGTGAAGGAATTTCATGAACTCTAGCTCCTTACTACTCAAAGTGAAGTGATGGACTGGGCAGCATGGATATTGCCTGGGAGATGTTAGAAATGCAGAATCTCAGGCCCCACTCCACACCTGCTGAATCAGAATCTGCATTGTTAAAATCAGCTGCAGATACCCAGGCAATTCATATGCACATTAAATGAGAAATACTGGTCTAAAGCACTGTGGATATGTACAGGATGAAGGATGAGAAAACTGTTGAATTGCCATCTCTCAAATGTGCAAAGGGACGCAGGAGACAGCTTCAGAACCTAGGCAGTTACTGGCCCAGCTGGGCACTTTCTCCCACTCTACAGAGGAGTGGTGCCCCTGCCAACAGTGAACTGTCATGAAAAGAGATAGAAAGGAAATGATTGACACAGCAGTGAAATGTCCTGTCACGTTGCCTCCTGGGTAGCTCCCAGTTTCCTTCTAGCACTGGCACTCTGGATAGACAGGGGCACCTCCCAAAATCAGCAGCAGGATGTAAAGACCTGGACAGGCCCTGAGCACCCCGTGAGCCACACATCTCAATCCTGTGAATAACTCTGGGAGCTCTAATATGGTACAGTGGGGCAGCTGGAACAAAACCACTGGCAAAGCCGTGGATGCAGCCTGGTTGTCTTTCTAGAAGCCCACCTCCATGCCTAGTAGCCCCTGGGACCCACCCAGCAAAATGAAAACCTGGCCTTCCTCTGTGGGACAACAAGATATGGACAGCTATCCACATTACTTCTGACAATCTCAAATCTCAATATTGAATAAATATTGATCTCTTTCTCCCTCCTTTTGGAGGACCAAATGTAGGAAATATTTAGTAAAGCAAAGGGAAGAATCAGAGCTGTTCCTCTGTGAAACCACTTATCCCCCAAACATATAAAGTATTTCAAGAAAAACAACTCTAATTCATATTACCAAGAAGACTGGAGAGAACGGAACCTGAATGGAAAGGGTACAAACTATGCAAAGTTTATCTCCAATTTGAAAAGTTCAAGTTTAAAAAAAAAAAAGATTGTACCAAAATATCTAAGACTATGTAGTAAATTAATTCTTTATTAAATTATTTTCTAGAAAAATATCAAGTGCCAAAAGTGAATTCAAAAGGAAGAAAGCCGGGCTTCCCTGGTGGCGCAGTGGTTGAGAGTCTGCCTGCCGATGCAGGAGACACGGGTTTGTGCCCCGGTCCGGGAGGACCCCGCGTGCTGCGGAGCGGCTGGGCCCGTGGGCCATGGCCGCTGAGCTTGCGCGTCTGGAGCCTGTGCTCCGCAGCGGGAGAGGCCACGACAGTGAGAGGCCCGCGTACCGCAAAAAAAAAAAAAAAAAAAAAAAAAGGAAGAAAGCCAAGACAGACTTGCAATGCCAGTACCTGCCTGATGTGCATTAGTACAGCATCCTGGTTGACATCTACCATATTTGGTCAGGTTTCTGTTCTGACTGGTCATGTCCCTGGCATAGCAATTGGTAAAATTTTGGAAATCATTCCTGCCAATGTCCATAGAGGCAATAGAGAAAGTGGTCAAAAACTACCCCCATGAGAGACCCCTAGTCTATATGGTTTCATGAGCGAGCTCTCTCAAACCAAATAAGTAATTCTTGTGCTATTTAAACTATCCAATAACAGAAAAAATGGAAAGCCTCTCTATTAAAAAACAAACAAGCATAATTTTGATGTGGTAACCTAAGGAAGATACCATAAAGGAAAAAAAAAAATCACAAACTAATCTCACTTTATGAATGTAGAGGCAAAAAGCCCAGGATAAGCCATCTTGTCACCAGGTCTGGGTATGTGATTCTTCTGCAGCAGCAGATGATGTAGGCATGAAGAGGGAAGCCAACTCATTCTTCCAGAGCTGGGGTTTTGATAGAAGGCTAGGACTGGACAATTGGGCAAGGAGAGTGGCTGAAGTGATGAAGTAAGAGGGAAGAAGTAAAACAAGGAGGGGCCTGAGAGATAGGGGTGAAGTGAAAGTAAAGGTGAGTATCTCTGCAGGCTAGGAGCGACGGAACTGAGACACCATCAAACTGTGAACCAATGAAGAGCACTGGAGGCCTTGGGGTAGAGATGGAGTTGTGGGCAGCTGAGGAGGCCAAGGATATGGGAGCTGATTTACCACGGGAAGAGAGGAACACTCCAGATGCCTCTGGAGTGAAAAGAGGACAATGGAAGGTTGGGTTCGGGAACTGGATGAGTAGGATGATGTTGAGAGCAGGAGACAGATGACTAGAAGGCTGACATCTAGGGCAAGGACCAAGGATACACACAGCCACTACACATGACAAACTGTTCAACCTCATTAGTAAACAAATATAAATGAGAACAAAGCGATATCATTTTGCACAAATCAACCAGCAAAGATATCCAAGAAAGAAAATACTCAGTGCTGGTGAGAACAAAAGGATGTGTGCACAGACACTGAGCTCCAATATCTTTCACCTCAGAGATAAAAAACAAGATACAACATAAGGGTCCATAAATGAGCAGTTGTTGAGTGAACAGTGGTCCTCCCATGAAACAGACTATTACTCAACTCTTAAAAATTAATATGTAGCATTATTGATATTGAAATATTTACTGCTGCATCAAAAAGCAGTTTCTAAAAATACAGTTTTAATATGCATATATTTGCACAAATATAGATTCTGAGTGTTTTACCTTCTCTTTCCTTACATGCGCTTTTTTTTCTACAACGAACTTCTAAAACACGATAATAAAACAACAAAATGTCACCCTCTTGATTTAAACCCTTCAATGCTACTACGGGCTTCGGTCCAAACTCCTTAACACTCCAAGCCCCTTCGTGAAGTGTCCTGGCCTTTTCCCTCAACCCCCACCCAAATCTCACTCATAAAGTTCCCTGAGGACCCAGGCCTTTTTGTACCGCAGCTCCCCCTGCCCAGCACGTCCCGCCCAAAGCTCCCAGGACCCAGCAGTAATGTCCCCCGGCCTGGCGCTCCCCGGCCCCACTGGCGGAAAGGCCCGATTCCACGGGGGCAGGTGACGCGCACGGAAACAGCGGGCTCGGGCCCACCGCATGACCGCCCCGGAACCCTGCGCGCGGGGACAGGTAGCCCCCGGGCCCCGAGCCGGGAACGGGCCGCAGCGCCCGAGCGGCAGAGGAGCCTCTAGATTCCAGGCATGGGGTCCGGTGGGGCTGTCTCCAAGGCCGGGCCGAGTGGGGGGACCCCGGCACGGTCCGCCGCGGCCTCACCTTGGCGCTGCTCACGAAGCGGACTTCCACGGCTACCCGGGCTCGGCCCGCCACGCCCACGCAGAAGGAGAACACGTCGCACATGGAGGCCGCCATCTTGGGCGTACCTCCGCCTGCTGACCCTTGACCCCGCCTCGACCCGGGAGGCCCCGCCCCTCACTGGCCCCGACCCCAGCGTGAGCGTCCTCGAGGCTGCGAGGGTTTGCGCGCTAGCCGGTCTTAATTTGGATCTTTTTGGTTTATGTATCTGTAGGTTAAGTAGTTCGTTTACTGGGTGTAGCTGGGCCTGCCTTTGCGCAGTTTTGCCTCTGTCTCTATCTTCGTGGCCAGTACCAGAGCTTGTGTGTGCGTGTAGTTTTGATCTGTGTACCTGTATCCGAGTTCACGTTTGTGTTTGTTGTTTCTGCCACCCAGTGGTCCGTCTTGAGTAAAGCGCTCTCTGGACCCAGTCATGGGGTGGGACAGCAACGGGCTGACTTACTGCTATCCTCTCTGGCCCTCAACCTGAAGGGAAGAACTAGCTTACCCCCACCTATCCATCCTACAAAGTCCGGCGCAAGATTTCCTATTTCCGTAGGCAGTCTGGCAGCGGGACAAACTGTCCTACGAAAGATCAAGCTGGACATGTGTCTTCCTCAGACTCTTCAGGGCGTAGGGACCTTGTAGCCTGGGGGTGCTGGAGGTCTAAGGACCCGTGAAATTGTATGCAGAAGTGTCTGCAGATTCTCATTGTCCTGACAACAGGAGAGGGATCTATTCTCTTGTTCAGGACTGACCTGAACATTTGTCCCCACAGCCAGGCCTGACCACCATGTCTCAGTTTGTTCTCTCGTCCTCCAATTGATTCCGTGCTACTTGAAAAGGGACCTGTGTCTGCATCTGCTGCGGTCTCATGGTGACATTTAGGGATTTGATAGAGCACAGTAACTGCTGAATAGGTCACTGCTGGTGATTTAAAAAAAAAAAAGAAAAAAAAGTGAGCCCATGGTTCCCGGAAGAGGCAAATGTAGCTGTGTTCCTTTAATAGAGCTGACTGGGTCCAGCATTAGGAAGGATTTCCCGGAAGACAGGAACAGGAGGGTTCTTGAAGCTGGACCCTGGCCTCCCTCCAGCTGCAGCTTGGTCCTGGAGGCGATGGTCAACTGACTTGGCGGCAGGTGGTTTCCCAAGGCCACCCCTGCTCCCTGCCTTTTCTCCCTCCCTCAGAAAACTCTGGAGAGCAGTGTGGACCATGCCCTCTCTCACCACCAGGTGGCAGGGCAGTCCTCCTTCCACCAGTTCATCTCAACACCCAGAAGTCATTCTGTATTCTAAATGAATACCCTCAACGGAAGCCCGCCAGGGAATGTGGAGTGCTAGAGAAATTAGCTCTGGAAATATTGGTGGCAGGCTTCACAAGAGTAGGCTATCAGCTACGCTTCTTGGAAAGAAACTGAGTAGATTCCTGGGAAGGAACGGGAGCCATGAGAACTGGTTGTGAAGCAGGGGAATAATAATACAGCAGAGTTTATGACAAAATGCCAGTTTTGGCAAAGGCAGAGTTAAATCTCTCTGTATGAAGATGGATAGGGGGTCAAGTCAAGTAGCTAGATGGAAAAAGATGGTGTTCAGGGTAGCATGTCTGCTCCAAGGAGGCAGCTGGGCCTGAGCTCCTTCTGAGAGTGTTAACATTTCAGACAAAATAAGAAAACTTTGGTAAATTCTGGGAGAGGAAATGGGCTAAATGGTCTGCCCTTCCTTCTTTGCTCTCAACTCCACCATCTCCAATGGCGAAGTCTTCTAGGCCCATATACTGATTCAAGGAGGCCCTCTCTCGTCTACAGCCAGGCCAGGCAAAGATTAATCCCTGGAGAAGCCAGGGGTGAGGTATTACTCCCACAGATGAAGGGGGCCTATAAGCCTTAATAGTTACTGCACACTTAGTACTGAGCCTGGCACACTATAAGTGTTTTACAGACATCATCTCAGTCTTGGGAGGTCTACGTTATCAACATACCCATTATACAGGTGGGGAAAAAAACTTCAGAAGTTCGGTAACTTAGCCAAGGACACAGCTGAAGGCCAAAGTCTGTACCCATGACCATTTGCATTATTACAGCTCCCAGGGGTAGATATAGGAAAGGGGGACCCCTGCTTGACAGTTCAGATTCCCCTGATGCCCTTTGACCTGACAAGCTCTTCATTAAGAATTGGAACAGGGAGGTCCAGTTGGTGCCCCCAGGAAGAACTAGCCCAAACAGCTTGGGTTGAGCCTCTGTCCCAGTCCTCAGCTGTCCACTCCTGACTCTGCATCTTCTCTCTGGATGGTGGTGTTGGAGCTGCTGGAGGGCTCATCCGGGGAGGCAGCCATGGCAGATGCAGCTGGCAGTCTCAGCCTTTGCTGCTTCTGATACTTAACCCTGCGGTTTTGGAACCAGACCCTCACCTGTAATTGAGGCAGTGAGAAGAGATCAGAATGTGACCAGCAGTTCCCACTGCTTCCCCCATTCCCACAGTCCCCACTCCTCTCTGGTCAAAATTTACTCTTCATTCTAAGGGAAGCACACCCTTCCCTCTAATGCCAGTCACCACTCATTCACTCAGCAAATATTTATTGAGCTCCTGATATGAACTAGGCATCACCCTAGGTGACAGTGATAATAGTGAGCAGTAGAGGCATGATCTCTGCCCTCATGGAGCTCATAGTCCAGTGGAGGGAGACTAATAACAAACATGGAAACAAATGTATAAACACAAAAGGGGGTATGAACAGGGGTTTGAGCCTCCCTGAAGAACCAGCACTTAAGCTGAGGCTCAGAGGATGAGAGGCCAGCCCGATGGGAACAGAGAAAAAAGCAAGCCAGGGCAGGGGAACCAAGCTTGGAGCGTCTGAGGACCAAAAAGGAGGACAGCATGGCAGGCACATCTGAGAGAGGAAAGCAAAGGAAGGGAAACTGTGAAGGCCATGGGTTAGAAGTGTCAACTTTGAGCTTTTAAGTGGGATGAAACACAGTCCTATTTACATGTCAAGTAAACTGCACATCTGGCAGTTGTGTGAAGAATGGATATAAACAGATTTGGGGAGATAGCTGGGGAGACTATTGCAGGGATCTAGTGAGAGCTGGGGCTGCACACTCCCTTCCCTGTGTGATGAGAAAAACAGTCCCATTTGGAACTGGGGGCAATGGAGAGAAATGAAATGATTCCAGTTGTATTTTGGAGGTAGAAGTGAAAAGGCTAGCTGATGGATTGGAAGTGGGAGAGAAAGAGGAATCTAGGATGACTAAGTGTTTTGAGCAACTGGGTGGACGGTGGTGCCATGTGTGGGAAAAGGAAGAGATATGGGGAGAAAAAAAAATCAAGAATTGAGGTTCTGACTTAAGTTTAAAATGGCTACCCACAAGACATCCAAGTGGAGGCCGCAAGAAGGTAGTTAGATGTACAAGTCAGGAAAGAGAGGTGGGCTGAAGATAAAAATTAGGGAGTCATTGGCTTACAGATAGTATTTAAAACCCATGGGGATAGATTAAATCAGCTAGGGAGGAAAATTCGAGGTCACAAAGAGAAGAGTTGCCTACAAAGGCAACCAAGAAGAAAGGACCAAAAAGCCAGGAGAAAAACCAAGAGAGTGTGGTGTCTGGAAGCCAAGAGAAGAGTGTATTTCCTAAGAGAAGGAGTGGTTGCCTGTACTGAGTGGTGGGGTAAGATGAGGAAAGGAAAGCATCTGCTGACTTTGGCAACATGGAGGACATTAGAGACCTTGAGGAGAAGGTTCAATGAAATGGTAGGTAAAGAATTCACAATGCAATGAGTTAAGAGTAGATGGGAGGTGAGGACATACAGAGAACATAGCCAGTTCTTGATAGGTTTGCCTCTGAAAAGAGCAGAGAGATGATGCAGTAGCCAGAGGGGAATATGAGGTCAAGGGAATGTTTATTATTTTTAATATTTAGTCCCTTGAATACCTACTTAATTTCACTGTCAGCTCCTTATTTAGCATGGAGACATTACATTATAAAGTTCTAGATTAACACCATGTGTTGTTTCCATAATGTGATTTCAAATAGGACTATTTTTCTCAACATATAGGGAAGGGAGTGTGCCAGTGGTTAGGGCCTGTCTCCCCCATCGGCATGGCACAGAGGATGAAGGCCTATAAATTCCTCCCAGCCCCAACTCAGGGTCTTTGAGAGAGTAGTATCTGTCCCTAGGTACAGCCCGGGCCCCACAGGAGTCCCTGCTCTCACCTGGTTCTCTGTAAGGTTGAGCTGGGCTGCCAGCTGGGCTCTCTTCTTCCCCACTAGATTGTGCTGTTTTGCAAACACTTTCTCCAACTCTTCCAACTGCTCCAAGTTAAACATGGTTCGGACCCTCTTTTGGGATCTCTCAGTGTCCTGAAGGTCCTGAGCTTGGGCCCAGTTGCAGGGACCCCAGAGGCCTAGGCAGTGAGCCAGCTCCAAGCCTGAAGAGCAATTAGCAGGAGGAGAGGTTAGCCAGTAACCCCCTAGCTTCTCATCTTAGAGGAGAGAGAACAAGCTCACAGCTCCACTGCCCTGTCTTACCCTTGGCCAGGTAACACAGCAAGAAGGCAGGGTGGGAAGAGACTGCGCAGAAGTAAAACAAATGAAAAAGAAGGGACAGTGTTGTGAGACCGCTTCGGGCTCCATTATTCTTCAAGTGAGTGGCATAATCTTTGGCCCTAAGAGGAGCTGCCAAACCTCCATCTCTCCTTTCCTTTCCTTGGCTACTTCAGGAAAACCCTATGGGATGAGCAGAGAAGAGACCTGCTTCTGAACAAAGAGTGAGGGTTCATCCTTTTTGTTCATTCAACTTTTTGAATGTCTACTATGTTTTAGGCATGGTTCCAGGACAAAACAGAAAATCCCTAATAGTAAAAAAAAGGCAAATAAGTAAAATATTGAGTATGTCAGAAAAGGATTAGCACTAGTGAGAAGAATAAAGCAGGGAAGGACAGGGTTAAGTGTGTGGGAGGGGGAGGGGGGATAGTTTGTATCTTTAGAAAGGTAGACACCTCACTAAGTTGACACTTGAACAGGGCCACTATGTATAGCTTGTGCCCTGCACACAGGTACCCAGCTGAGAGGGTAAGTGGAGTCTGAAATTCTGACCACTCTCCACAGGCCAATTCTTCCTGCCTGACAAGGTGTTGTGCCAGCTTGAAGTTAGGGGGTGACCTTTTCTAATGCACACAAGGGTGCTTTTCAGCTCATAGAGCTGTGGGCCAGCAGAGATGGAGATTGGTCTGCCAGAGGGCAGTACCTGAGTCATAACTCCAAAGGAGTGAGGAAGTAAGCCCTTGGGCTAGCTTGGAGGGAAGTGTTCCAGACAGAGGCCTGGCAAGTGCAGTGCTAAGACTGCTCAGCTCCCACTAGCCTTGGGGAGGCTCCAGGGCTGGCAAACGAAACTGCCCCAGTGAAGGGAGTGAGGCCTGGCTGCCCAAGACCCAAACCACTGGGCTCACCTGGCTTACCATAAACATAAGCATTAATAGAAAACTATGAAGAACAATCAATGGGGCCAGATTTAAAATATGGTACATCCTAACAATGGACCATTCTGTGGCAAAGAAGCTCTGCATGGACTTACAAGGAAAAATCTCTGATTCACGGTCAGGTGAAAACAGTAAGGTGCAGAGCAGTGTGTCTAGTATGGGGGTTAGAAGAATGTGTGTGTGTTTATGTATGTATATATATATTTATTCTCACACATATATACGTGTGTGCAGGTATAAAATACCACTGGAAGAATAAAGAAACTGGTGTCTGGCTGCCTGCGGGGTGGGGAGAACCAGGTGGCTGGGGGACAGGAGTGGTAAAGGAAACTCTTTTCCATACTATATCTCAGTTAACATTTTGAAGTTTGAACTGTATGGATGTAATACCCATGCAAAAACTAACTTGAAAATGAGACAACCATATACAAAGTCGTAAACTGCAATTCAAACCTCAGGTGTGTGGGGATGTTAGAAGAAGGTGGCTTGGAGTGAGGGCTGTGGCTCTTATTCATGGCACGAATTTGGATGGGGTTGGGAGACCAGTGTTTCTCTCCCACATGGTTAGGAGAAATGCCAGCTGAAGGGAGTTGAGGAGATGCAGGATGGGGGGAACCCAGGAAGTAGGAACCAGGTAAGATTGTCTTACAAGGATCTTGGTATGGGTCAATAATGCTTGCACTAACTTTGCTTCTGTTTTCCTTCATGGGAACCACGCAGACGCATGAACCAGAGAGCCAAAAATGGCAGAAACTCGTGTAGATGGATGTTAATGCTAGAGGAGAAAGTTACCTCAATGGTTAAAGTCTCGCTGGGATTTAAGTGACTGCGCTCAAAGGACCCAGAGCCCCAAGGTACCACTCTAAGAGCTATAAGCAAGCAGGCGCAGAGCCGTAACCGCGTCGGCTAACTCCCAACAGCTCCTCGCTGGAGGGTACCAGCGGCAGCATCCGCTTCTCCCGTCTAAGACCGGGCCCTGGGTTCGCGACGAGAGCCGCTTTGGGAAAGAGCCTGCGCCACCAAGCATTATCCGAAGCGGGTGTGGGAGGGAGCAAGGGCCTCTACCAATCCCTCGTCCAGCGACGCGGGGCTGGGCCCCCTGCAGCCCTGCGCTGGTCCTAGTTGTCTTCCGAGCCCCCTCTGGCACGCCCTCACCTCCCGCTCCGCACCCGCCTCACCACACACACCTTCTCCCACCTCAGCGGAGGGCCGGGCAGCCTCCCACCCGGTCTGGGTCCCTCTCTCCGCCCGGTATCAACGGCAGGCTCAAGGGTCATAGCGTTTCCACCCACTCTAACAGTGTGTGGCTCTCAAACTCGGGGACTTCTCCTCTACCCTGTGCCCACCGTCGCGGCCGTCCGCCACCTCGTACCTGTGACGCCGAGGCCCTGGAGGCCGCAAAAGTGGGCGGTGCGCAGCCGCAGCACCGGGAGCTGGGGGCACCGCTGGTCGAGCCCCGCGTTCAGGTAGGCGGGCAGCCACGTAGCCGGGTACGCGCTGGGCAGAGCCGGAGCGGGAGGCCGGGCGGGCGCGGTCCAGAGGCCCCCGGCAGCGCCGGCGGAGACAGACAGAGAGGAGATGGCGGGCGCACGGCGGTCGGGTCTGGCCAGGATGGCCTCGACAGAGAAGGAGGACTCGAGGCGTCCGGTTGCACAGGGTGGGCCTGGGCCTGCCGAGCGGCGCGGCAGCGCGGGGGATGCGGGCGCGGGAGACGCGGGCGCGGGAGAGCAGCTGGAGCGCGGGCGCTGGACCCGGGCGCCCGAGGTAGCGGGCGGCCGGCAGCCTCGCTGCCCGGGGCTGGGCATGGCGCGGCCCTTGCCCGGACGGGCGCAGGGAGGGGAGCCGGGGGCCTCTGGGCTGTGTGGGCAGCGCGAGAAGAGAGTGAGGACACCTGCTTTAAATAAGGGAGCGAGCCTTGCTGTCCAGGAACAGCCGCCGCTGCCGGCGAGGTCTCTTAAATTGGACAGGGTGGGGCCGGACTGGCCGGGCCTTTTCTTCCCGCAGCCCAGGCACCGCCTCCCGGGCGCAGCCAACCCCGCAAAGTCCCAAAGCTCCGTGTGCCCCAGCGCCCTCCCTCCTTACGCATTAAAAAAAATCCCACCCCCAACCCCAGCCCGTGCTGTCGGGTAAAGGACCCTGAGCTCGCTGTGACTTGCTGGTGATCCTGGGCGAGCCACCCTGCCAGTGTAGATGGATGTTAAGCTTTGCCTTCAAGCTTTAGCTCATCCTCTCACTGTCTGTGAAGCAGAAGCCCCTGGCCACACTCACCTGTGACTGCGCAAGCCCTTAAATTAAAAAAAAAAATTAATTTAAATATCTTGTTTAACCACTGTGAAATGTAAATTTCCCACCTTTCCCTGACTGGAGACACTGCTGTAGTTACCAATTTCTTTTGAGTCTTTCCAGGAACTTTCTGCACCCACATTACTTAGGGCCCACTGGAAAAATCTTTCCTGTATTCAAAAAAGTAGAAGGGTAAAAACATTAATGGTTCCAGATTAAGAAATACTAATTTATTGCAAATGCATGAGAGTTGATGTCCTACAAAACCTGAATTATGTAGGTGTAAGGCAGGCATTTGTATCCAGTTTTACAGTTGGATAATCAGTATTTACCCATGTCCTTGGGCAAGTTACAAGTTGCTGTTTGAATTTCTTCACCTGTAAAATGGATAACGATGGTAGGTACCTCATGGAGTTGCTGTGTGATTACATGAGTTAATGCATGTAAATCATTTAGAATTGGCCGGTGAGCACTATGCTGTGATTGCAGAGTTCTGAGGGATTCCTGCCTTCCAGGCTCCCATAGCATTCTGCCTCCCCAAATCAATGCCTAACATTGAAACCACTCTACCAGGTCGAGGTGCAGTTCAGTGGCATTGTCCATAGGTATCAGCTGTTTGGAACACCAACATGCCCTATCTGTTCTGCAAAGTAAGGGCTGGAGGAACCTTGCTGGGTTCCTGCCCTCCCCCACTTCCTAATTCAGCAACTACCGGCCCTGCCTTCTGAGCAACCCCCCAGGCAGCCTGGAACGTGAGATTGTGGGCAAAATGATGTGCAAGCGTCCGATCTGATCCCAGGTGTAGGCTTACTGTGTTCTGACCAGAGTACGCAGGGTCAGAGAAGAGGATACAGGAATGAGAGCCCTAGGGATGGGGCATGGATGGGAAGGACTCTGTCTTACGTGAGGTCAGACCCACTGGGATTTGGAAAGTTCTAGATGCTCCCCCCTCCCATAACTCCCAAATCTTACACACACCATTCCATTTCTCAACGTGTTTCTTTTGGAGGAGCTTTTTCTCCAAGAAGGAGGGGCTGTGTTACCCCCCCACCCCACCCAGGACCCACCCAGACTGCAGTGCCAAGGCACCAGAAGCAGGCCTTGTGAGCCTGGATACACACACCCACTTTTTTGGGCCCACAAAGACAGCAGCTTATGCAGTCAGGGAACAGTGGAGCAAGATGATGGAAAATGTGGATTTTGGAGTTGGACAAACCTGGCTTCAAATCCCAACTTTGTCACTGAACTTTTCTGTGACTTCAGATAAGTGGCCTATTCACTCTAAGCCTCAGTTTCTTATAAAATGGGAATGGTCTCTTAAGTGAGAAAATCATACCTAATGGGATTCTTACAAGAGTTGAATGAGATTGAGTTTTTAGCTACATGCTAGCTATTATGGGGAGGAGAGAGGCTATTTACAATAACAGCATGCACCCTGGAATCAGGGGAAGTTGACAAAGAACAAGAAAAAGCTTGTAAGATGGAAGGTGTATGACCATTTTGTTAAGTATGTTTGTGCTGAGTTTTAGGTAAAAAATATGGTCACTGTCTCTAGGTCTGGATTTTCCATACATAATTCACTGTATTTCAGTACATAGTTATCTATATTCTGTTGTTTCACTTATTTCTCCTCAAACTGTAAGCTCCTGAGGGTATAGACATTAATATCCTCAATTTACATATAAGTAAATAGAGCAAGAGAGGTTAACAGACTGCCTAGGTTCAAATCCCCTAGCTATTTCACCCTTAGCAAAATTTGTTTTAATTTACATTTATTTCCCTGAAGACTGTTCAAGTTGAGCATCTCTTCTTAAACTTATCAGCGATTTGGATATCCCCTTTTGTGTGAAGCGCCTGTTCCAGTGGTTTCCTTATTTTTCCATTGGGCTACTATCTTTTTCTTATTAATTTGTAAGAATATTTATGTATAGATAGAGATAGATATTTTGGAATCAAGTCTTTTGTTAAATATATATATATAAGCAAATATCTTCTTCCACTCTGCGGCCTGCCTTTTCATTCTTTTAAAGTTTTCTTTTGGTGAACAAAATTACTAATTTTAATCAAGCTTAATCATCTGCTTTTGTGTCCTTTAAAAGAAACCTTTGCCTATCCAAAGTCATGAAGATATTCTTCTGTTATTTTTAAAATTCTTTGTTATTTTACCTTTTATATTTAGGTCTGGAATTGATTTTTGTGGAGGTGTTAGAAAAAAGACTTTTCAAGGATGAGTCAAAATCTGAATCAATAAAGGAAAATATTGATTGATTTAAATACACAAAAATTTAAAAATTAATTATAATAATGGTTTGTAACTGTACTTTGTTTTCTAAATGATTTGAGACTAACACATTTGAAGAAAATATTATTAGTGTGAAAGCTAGTATTACTGTAATTTTTATTTGTAATTCCAAATCTTGTTTTCTACATAATTTGAGATTAATGCATTTAAAATAAGTATTAGCTTATGTTTTGGGGCACACACCATATAAAAATGTAATTTTGTTACATCAACAACTGAAAGAGAGTAGGGATGGAGCTGTGAAGAAGCAGAGTTTTTGTATGTTATCAAAATTAAGCTGGTATAAATTCAGATTAGAGTGTTATAACTTAGGATGTAAGTTAAATGTAATGCCCATGGTAACCACAAAGAAGATAGCTATAGAATATACATAAAAGAAGATGAGAAAGAAATTTAAACATTTCACTACAAAAAATTGACTAAACACAAAAGAAGACAATACTGTAAGAAATGAGGGACAAAAGCTATGAGGCATACAGAAAACAGCACGATGACAGAAGTAAGCCACTCCTTATGAATAAAGTAATAATCAATTACTTTAAATTACTTTAAATAGATTGAACTCTCCAGTCAAAAGACAGATTGGCAAAATGGATAAAAATACATGAACCAACTATATGCTCTATACAAGAGACTCACTTGACAAGCAAAGACATAAACTGGTTGAAAGTGAAAGGATGGAAAAAGATATTCCATGAAAATAGTAACCAAAAGAGAATAGGAGTAGCTATACTAATATTGGACAAAATAGACTTTAAACCAAAAAAAAAAAAAAAGGGTTACAAGAGACAAAGAAGGACATTATATATTAATAAAATATTCAATACAGGAAGAAGTATAATAAACATTTATGTACCTAATGACAGACCATCAAAATATACAAAGCAAAAATTGACAGAATTGAAGGGAGAAATAGTTCAACAATAATAGTTGGAAACTTTTATATCCTACTTACAATAATGGATAGAACAAATGGAGAGAAGATAAGTAAGGAAATAGAAGACTTAAACAACACAATTAACCAACTAGATGTAACAGACAAATACAGAACACTCTACCCAACAACAAAAAATGTAAAAATTTTGTACATCAAAATATGCTATAAACAGAGTAGAAAGGCCACACAGGATGGGAGAAAATATTTGCAATTTTATATCTGATAAGGGATTAATATCCAGAATATATAGAGAATTCCTAAACTCAACAACAAAATAGCAAACAACCTGATTCAAAAATGGGCAAAAGACTTGAATAGACATTTCTCCAAAGAATATATATGAAAGAACAATAAGCACATGAAAAAATGCTCAAATCACTAATCATTAGGGAAATGCAAATCAAAACTACAGTGAAGGGCTTCCCTGGTGGCGCAGTGGTTGAGAGTCCACCTGCCGATGCAGGGGACACGGGTTCGTGCCCCGGTCCAGGAAGATCCCACGTGCCGCGGAGCGGCGGGGCCCGTGAGCCATGGCCGCTGAGCCTGCGCGTCCAGAGCCTGTGCTCCGCAACGGGAGAGGCCACAACAGTGAGAGGCCTGCGTACTGCAAAAAAAAAAAAAAAAAAAAAATTAAAAATAGAATTACCGTATGATCCAGGCATTCCACTTCTGAGTCTATACCCAAAAGGATTGGAAGCAGGGTCTCGAAGAAATATTTACACACCCATGTTCATAGCAGCATTATTCACAATAGCTAAAACATAGAAGAAACCCAAGTGTGCATTGATGGAAGAATGGGTAAGCAAAC
The DNA here is from genome assembly GCF_003676395.1 of Aethalodelphis obliquidens. Classification (NCBI taxonomy): domain Eukaryota; kingdom Metazoa; phylum Chordata; class Mammalia; order Artiodactyla; family Delphinidae; genus Aethalodelphis; species Aethalodelphis obliquidens. The sequence continues at coordinate 17,706,552 of NW_020837984.1, read as the reverse complement.
CGTGGTTTATACATACAATGGAATCTTTTTTCTTTTTTTCTTTTTTTACTGAAGTATAATTGAAAATGATCACCACAATAAATCTAGTTACCATCTGTCACCATACAGAGTAATTACAATATTATTGACTATATTCCTTATGCTGTACATTATACCCCCATGACTTATCTATTTTATAACTGGAAGTTTGTACTTCTATTTATTTATTTATTTATTTTTATTTTTGGCTGCATTAGGTCTTTGTTGTGGCATGCGGGATCTTTTTGTTGTGGTGTGTGGGCTCTTCGTTGCAGCATGTGGGCTTCTCTCTAGTTGTGGCTGTGGGTTTTCTCCCTCTAGTTGTGGCGTGCGGGCTCCAGGGCATGTGGGCTCTGTAGTTTGCTGCACGCAGCCTCTCTAGTTGAGGTGTGGGAGCTCAGTAGCTGTGGCGCGTGGTCTTAGTTGCCCTACAGCATGTGAGATCTTAGTTCTCCAACCAGGGATCGAACCCATGTCCCCTGCATTGGAAGGCGGATTCTATACCACTGGACCACCAGGGAAGTCCCTGGAAGTTTGTACTTCTTAATCTCTTTCTCCCATTTCACTCGTCTCCCTCCCTCCACTCTGGAAGCCACCAGTTAATTCTCTGTATCTCTGAGTCTGTTCCTGTTTTAAGTTTATTCATTTGTTTTGTTTTTTAGATTTTATATATAAGTGAAATCATATGGTACTTGTCTTTATCTGACTGACTTACTTCACATAGCGTAATACCCTCTAAATCCATCCATGTTGTTGCAAATGGCAAGACTTCATCCTTTTTTATGGCTGAGTAATATTCCATTGTATATGTATATATACCACATCTTCTTTATCCATTCAGCTATGGATAGACACTTAGGTTGCTTCCATATCTTGCTATTGTAAATAATGATGCAATGAACATAGATGTGCATATATGCTTTCAAAGTAGTGTTTATTTTACTTCAGAAAAATACCCAGAACTGGAATTGCTGGATTGTATGGTAGTTCTATTTAAATTTTGTGAGGAATCACCATACTGTTTTCCATAGTAGCTGTACCAATTTCATTCCTACCAAAGCACATGAGGGTTCCCTATTCTCCACATCCTCACCAACATTTTTTTTTGTTGTCTTTTTGATAATAGACGTTCTGCTAAGTGTGAGGTGATATTTCATTATGGTTTTGATTTGAATTTTCCTGATGATTAGTGATGTTGAGCATCTTTCCATGTGTTCATTGGCCATCTGTTATGTCTTTTTGGGAAAATGTCTATTCAGGTCCTCTGATCATTTTTTAATTGGGTTGTTTGTTTTATTGCTATTTAGTTGTATGAGTTCTTTGTATATTTTGGATATTAACTGTTTCTTGCATATGTCATTTGCAAATATCTTCTCCCACTCAGTAGGTTACATTTTCTTTTGTTGATAGTTTCCTTCACTGTTCAAAAACTTTTTAGCCTTATGTAGTCCCATTTGTTTATTTTTGCTTTTGTTTCCCTTTCATGAGGAGACATATCCCCCCAAATATTGCTATGTCAAAGAGCATACTGCCTATGTTTTCTTCTAGGAGTTTTATGGTTGCAGGTGTTACTTTTAAGTCTTTAATCCATTTTGAGTTTATATTTGTATATGGTGTGAGCAAGTAGTCCAGTTTGATTCTTTTGCATCTAGCTGTCCAGTTTTCCCAGCACCATTTATTGAAGAGGCTGTCTTTTCTCCATTGTGTATTTTTGCTGCCTTTGTCATAGATTAATTGACTGTAAGTGTATCGGCTTATTTCTAGGCTCTCTATCCTGTTCCACTGATCTATGTGTCTCTTTTTGTGCCAGTACTATACTGTTTTGATTACTGTAGTTTTGTAGTATAACTTGAAATCAGGGAGTATAATACTTCTAGCTTTATTCTTCATTCTCAGATTGTTTTGGCCATTCAGGGTCTTTTGTGTTACTACAAAAACTTTAGCATTATTTGTTCTGGTCTGTGAAAAATGTCGTTGGCATTTTGATAGGAATTGCACTGAATCTGTAGATTGCCTTGGGTAGTATGTCATTTTAACAATACTAATTCCTCCAATCCATAAACGTGGTATATCTTTCCATTCGTTTGTGTTATTTTCAGTTTCTTTCATTGATGTCTCAGTTTTCTGAGTACAGATCTTTAACCTCCTTATTTAGATTTATTCCTAGGTATTTTATTCTTTTTTATGCAATTGTAAAAGGGATTGTTTTCTGTATTTGTCTTTTGGATACTTCTTTTCTAGTGTACAGAAATGCAACAGATTTCTGTATATTAATTTTGTATCCTGAAACTTTGCCAAATGCATTGATGAGCTCTAGTAGTTTTCTGGTGGCATCTTTAGGATTTTCTATATGTGGTATCATGTCATCAGCAAACAGTGACAGGTTTTCTTTTTCCTTTCCAATTTTGATTCCTTTTATTTCTTTCTATTGTTTGATTCCTGTGGCTAGGACTTCCAATACTGTGTTGAATAAAAGTGGCAAGAGTGGGCATCCTTGTCTTGCCTCTGATCTTAGGGGAAATGCTTTCAGCTTTTGACCATTGAATATGATATTGGCTATAGGTTCATCATATATGGCCTTTATTATGTTGGGGTATGCTCCCTCTATACCCACTTTGTTGAGAATTTTTATTATAAATGGATGTTGAATTTCGTCAAGAGTTTTTCTGCATCAGGTAATCATATGATTTTTATTTTCAAATTGTTAATATGGTGTATCACATGATTGATTTGCAGATATTGAACCATCCTTGCATTGTGGAATAAATTTTACTTTATCATGGTGTATGATTCTTTTAATGTATTATTGAATTTGATTTGCTAGTATTTCATTGAGGATTTTTGCATCTATGTTCATCAGAGATATTGGACTGTAATTTTATCTTTTCGTGGTGTCTTTGCCTGGTTTTGGTATCAGGGTGATGCTGGCCTTGTAGAATGAGTTCGGAAACATTCCTCCCTTTTGAATTTTTTGGAGTAGTTTGAGAAGAATATGTGTTAATTCTTCTTTAAGTGTTTGGTAGAATTCACCTGAGAAACCATCTGGTCCTGGACTTTTGTTCATTGGGAGTTTCTTGATTGATGATTCAATTTCATTACTGGTAATTGATTTGTTCATATTTTCTATTTATTCCTGATTCAGTCTTGTGAGGTTGTACATTTCTAGGAAATTATCCATTTCTTCTAGGTTGTCCTTTTTCTTTTCTTTTTTTTTTTTTTTGCGGTACGTGGGCCTCTCACTGTTGTGGCCTCTCCCGTTGCAGAGCACAGGCTCCGGACGCACAGGCTCAGTGGCCATGGCTCACGGACCTAGCCGCTCCGCGGCATGTGGGATCTTCCTGGACCGGGGCAAGAACCTGTGTCCCCTGCATCGGCAGGCGGACTCTTAACCACTGTGCCACCAGGGAAGCCCCTAGGTTGTCCATTTTATTGGCATATAATTGTTCATCGTAATCTCTTATGATCCTTTGTATATCTGTAGTGTCGGTTGTAACTTTTATTTCTGATTTTATTTATTGGGACTGTTCTCTTTCTTTCTTGATGAATCTGGCTAAAGGTTTATCTATTTATTTAGCTTTTCAAAGAATCAGCTCTTAGTTTCAGTGATCTTTTCCATTGTTCTTTTAGTCTCTTTTTATTTATTTCTACTCTGACCTTTACTATTTCTTTCCTTTTATTAACATGTTTTATTTTTTGTCTTTCTTTTTCTAGTTCCTTTAGGTGTAATGTTAAATTGTTTATTTGATATTATTCTTGTTTTCTGAGGTAGGCTTGTATCACTATAAACTTCTCTCTTAGAACAGCTTTTTTAGTATACCATAGATTTTGGATCATTGTGTTTCCATTTTCATTTGTCTTCAGGTATTTTAAAAATTTCCTCTTTGATCTCTTCAGTGACCCATTGGTTGTTTAGTAGTACTTTGTTTAGCATCCATGTGTTTGCATTTTTTGCAGTTTTAAAAATTGTGGTTGATTTCTAGTCTCATACTGTTGTAGTCAGAAAAGATGCTTGATATGATTTCAAGCTTCTTAAATTTATTGAGACTTGTTCTGTGGCCTAGAATTTGATATATACTGGAGAATGTTCCATGTGTGCTTGAAAAGAATGTATATTCTACTGCTTTTGGATGGAATGTTCTATATATATTTATTATGTCGATGTGGTCTAACGTGTCATTTAAGGCCATTGTTTCCTTATTGATTTTCTGTCTAGATCATCTGTCCATTGGGGTAAGTGGGGTGTAAAAGTCCCATACTAGTATTATATTTTTGTTAATTTCTCCCTTTATGTTTTGTTAATATTTGCTTTATATATTTAGGTACTCCTATGTTCGATGCATATAACTTACAACTGTTATATCTTCTTGTTGGATTGTTCCCTTGATCATTATGTAATGTCCTTCTTTGTCTCTTGTTACAGTCTTTGTTTTAAAGTCTATATTGTCTGATATAAGTATTGCTAACCTAGCTTTATTTTCATTTCCATTTGGATGGAATACTTTTTCCATTTCCTCACTTTCAGTCTGTGTGTTGTCTTTAGATCTGAAGTGAGTCTCTTATAGGCAGCACATATATAGGTCTTGTTTTTGTATCCAATCAGCCACTCTATGTCTTTTGATTGGAGCATTTAATCCATTTATATTTAAAGTAATTTTTTTTGGTCATGCTGTGTGACTTGCAGGATCTTAGCTCCCGAAACAGAGATTGAACCCATGCCCCCTGTAGTGGAAGCATGGAGTCCTAACCACTGGACCACCAGGGAATTCCCTAATTATTGATAGGTATGCACTTATTGCCTTTTTAATTGTTTTATGGTAGTTTTGTAGTTCTTTTTTGTTCCTTTCTCCTTTTGCTCTCTTCCCTTTTGATCTGATGACTATCTTTAGTATTATGTTTGGATTCCTTTCCTTTGTTGTGAGTGTCTTATGGGAGTTCCCTTGTATATAACTAGTGCTTTTTTCTTGCTGCTTTTAAATATCTTTATATTTATGCCAATTATTTTATATCTAAATATAATTATCTTTAATTATTGCCATTTTAGTTACAGCATGTCTTGGTGTGGACCTCTTTGGGTTCATCTTGTTTGGGACTCTATGCTTTTTGGATCTGAATATCTGTTTCTCTTCCCAGGTTAGGGAAGTTTTCACTTATTATTTCTTCAAATAAGTTCTTTGCCCCCTTTTCTCTCTATTCTCCTTCTGGGCCCTTGGATTGTGAATATTACCATGTTTGATATTGTCCCAGAAGTCTTTTAAACTATCCTCATTAGGCACTTCCCTGGTGGTGCAGTCATTAAGAATCCACCTGCCAATGCAGGGGACATGGGTTCAAGCCCTGGTCCGGGAAGATCCCACATGCCGCAGAGCAACTAAGCCCGTGCACCACAACTACTGAGCCTGCGCTATAGAGCCCGTGAGCCACAACTACTGAAGCCTGCGGGCCTATAGCCTGTGCTCTGCAGCAAGAGAAGCCACCGCGATAAGCCTGCGCACCGCGACAAAGAGTAGCCCCCACTCACCGCAACTAGAGAAATCCCACACAGCAATGAAGATCCAACACAGCCAAAAAAACAACAAAAAAAAAAATCAAAAAAAAACCTACAGGAAGAATTATATTTCAAAATGACACTTCAGAAGTAGCCCTAATTAAAGTCAGGAATAAGATGTATACCCAGTATTGTAGTGTCTATTTATCATTGTACTGGTGATACAATGCCATAAGACACAAAAAGAAAGATGTAAGAATTGGAAAGGAATAGATAAAATTACTCTTATTTGTAGACAATATGACTACAGAGAAAATTCAAGCAAATTCACAAAGAAACTATTAAAACTAATCAGAAAATTTAGTAAAGTTGCTGGGTATCTGATCAATATATAAAAATTGGTAAATGTAAATATTATTAGCAAATGTAATAGAAAAATATATCTCATTCATAACTGCAACATAAACTATAAGGTACATAGGAATGAACTTAGGAGATGTGTGAAATATTTAAAGAGAAAAGTAGAAAACAGTATTGAAGGACATAAAATAAGACCTTAATAAATGAATGGGAAGACTCAAGGTCAAAAGATGACAACTATTCCCAAAATTATCCAAAAATTAAATGCAATTAGAATTTTAAAAAATCCAAATTATAGAGCTTGACATACTGATTCAAAAACTGTAGAACAAAACACCAAGAGTATCTAAGACAATTTGAAAAAAGTGAATAAGGTAAAGGAACTTACCTTACCCAATATCAACACTTCTTATAAAGCTATAGTAAAAATGTGGACATATTATTTGGTTATGAATATGGAAAAAGAAAAAAGGAGATTTCTTTTTTCAAAAGGCATAGTTTTATGACCTCAGGATAAGGAAGACTTGCTTAAATACAAGAAACACAATAAACTTTGATACATTCAAACTTAAAACTTCTGTACAGTAAAAGACACCATAAACAAAGATAAAAGCCAAGTCACAAACTGAGATAATATATGTACAACCCCCAGAGCTGACAGGGTTCAATCAGAGAATCCAAACCACTAGGGGTGGCATGCCATAAGGCATTTATTATGGAAATTTGATCTTATGTAATTATGGGTACTATTTAAACAGTTCACGTACAGCTATTGCTTCTGCATCTAGTACTGAGGCCTCAAGTAGGCAGGGTAGGCAGTGAGGAATGAAAAGTGAACATGAAGTGGGGAGGATAGGGATCGCTGGAACCTTCGAGGAAGAGCTGAAGCTCTCAAGAAGAAACTGGAACTCACTTCTTTCTTTCACTGCCTCCAAGCCTCCAACTTCCATGATGCAGGAGATCAGTAGAAGAATCTGGTGTCTTTCATCCCAGAGCTAAAAATGCACCTAGCCCAGGAGTTGAAGAAGCTGAAGGAGGAGATCCAATGAGAGCTGAAAGAGCTGCAGACTTGGCTCTTGCCTCACACCAATAAAGTGAACCAACAGGTCCACAACACTGTGCTTGAACTGCAATAACACCTGACCCTACAGCGACCTTCCAAGTATAAACATAGCTGCTTCACTTCTACCTTGCAAATATCATGGAAATTTCTCCTGTGGCCAACCCTAACCTAGAACCATAGAGGAAAGGGAATTGTAGGAAGTATGATTCCAGCTTAGTTAAGGTGATATAGTCCAAAGCCATCACTGCCCACCCTTTGTCAACTTGGCATCCATAAATACCTGTTTTCACCAGACATAACTTTCAAATAAAGTTTGAAAGCAAACTACAGCGAAATTCTGTTTCTGCTTAACATGATATACCTATCCCTGTACAATGAAAATATGTCGGATCAAGTGGTTATCCATGTGGAAAAAGAAAAAGTTCATTTCTAACCCTCCCCTGCCAAAAGAAGATACAAAGTCTGTAAGTTCATAGTTTTCATAGTTTGGTGATGTTCACTTCTCTTCTAGCTATGTCACACTGCCCCTGTGATATCCTGTAACAATTACTGATGAATAATGTTAAAAACTTATTTAGACAGTAGAGGGATGGGAAGCCAAAGGGAAATTTTGGTTAAAACACAAAAATATTTACATTGAAATAAGAAGACATTTTCGTCCTCATTCCTGCAACTGGTTGTGTTGTGTTAGCTGATATTTAAAAATACGCTTCCACTCCCCATTTCATATTCCCTGCCTGATGGGGTGACCCTTGTTTCTGCCAATAGCACTCCTTCCTGCATTAGTTTGTAGTAGTTTTGCTGTCGATTTTAATCACAGGAGGTGAGAATACTTGGTAAAGAGACTCCCCATTCCCCCCTTGATTGTCAGGACCAACCAACCCAGGCAGTACAATAACCTTCTTTGCCTGTTGATTCACTGGCAAGAGAAGCCCAAAGTAGCCAGGGCCAGTCTCACTTTACAGCTCAGTGGGACCACTGCTGTGTTTCCTGTGGAAATATTTCTCTTTGGGGAACTAATACTCTAGATTAGCATAGCCCAAAGTTTCAGAGACAGAAAGCAATAATTCTGCTAGAGCAGTACTGTGTGTCATCTCATTTATACTCTGTTTCCTGACTCACGAATCCTTGCTTTGGGAGAAACAGCACCCTATGTCAGTTGCTCATTTAGAGCATATCCTTCATCCTGAAGGGCATTACCCAAGCCCTCAAGGTGTTGCCACCCAGCTGGAACCATAACTGAGTCTTCAATAGACCATTCTACTGTTCTCTCAGGCCAGCTACTTTAGAGTAATGGGGAACATGGTAAGACCAGTGAAGACCGTAAGCCTGAGCCCATTGTTTCTCTTCATTTGCTGTAAAAGAAATTCTTTGGTCAAAAGCAATGCTATGTGGAATGCCATGACATACAGATAAGGCATCCTGTATGTTCACAGATGGTGATTTTGACAGAAGCATTGTGGGCAGGAAAAACAAATCCATGTCACAGTTACTGGATATTCCATTGAGAACAAAGCCCTGCTCCTTCCTTTGTAAACAACCTGCCACCATGTGGCTGATTGACTTCCAAATTGGGAACTCAGTGTTGGCTTCTACTGTTGGCAGGTTGGGCACTCAGCAGTGGCTGTAGCCAGACTGGCCTTGGTGAGTGAGAATCCATGTTACTAAGCCCACACATGACCTCTATCCCTCCCACCATGGCCACATTTTCCATGAGTCCATTATAATAACAATACCTACTTTGTCTTTGGTGATTAAGTACCATTACTTGGTCCCTGCTAACCTGGGATTTCATCATCCCCATTGAATGTGGGGAGCCAGATTCAATAGTGTAAATTCCTACCATTATTTTTGGCCTACAGAGAATAGCCACCACAGAGCTCTTCAAGGATATCAGGGCTCTCCTTGTGAATGTGCTTCTCACAGCCTTGGGGAAAGGAGTGTCCTCTGGACTTTCCTGAGCACATTTTTAGGAGGTAGGTAAATAGGTCTTATATGATAAATCTACTGTAGCATTCCAATCTTCCTTAGCCTTTGAATACTTTCTTCTACTGTATACCAAAGAAGTTTTGGCATTCTAGCTTCCAGATTTCAATCAGCCAACTGAGCAAATGGTTGGAACCACTCAAGCTAACACATTGAATCAGAAATTTCTACACTAATAAATAAATGTAGCCTAATCTGACTTTATATTCCTTCCACCCCGAGTCTGCACGTTAGGGATCCATATCTATACATTTCCCCAGGTTTCCGTTGATATAAATTGGCAAAGTCATGAAATTATTTTGGTGTGTATCACACCTTCTCTTGGGTCATGCTTTGTACTTCACCCTTTGGAGTCTGTTTGGACTTGAGCCTATAAGCAATGGAGGTAGATCCTGAGAAAAATCAACACTTCTACTTCAGGGAAGGCCACTACAGGCCCCACAGGCAAGGGAGACTTCCTCACGTAGGGGTGGAAGGGCCATTTCTACTGAAAAAAGTGGTTCAGCAGAACTTAGGGACTCAAGGTCCCCAGGTTCACAGGAATCTGTCAATACATGTCTCCATCCTAACTTTCATGGTCCCACTCCTTCCCCATCAACTACCTAATTTTAACAGAAGAGAATTCTGAGGACACAAGCCGTAGTCCCTACATGGACCTTGAGATGGGAATGTAAAGCCCTGACTCATCATATTCTTTCCCCAAGTTCTTCAGGGCACTTTAGCAACATACCAATCTCATTCTAATTGTTATGCTCAAGCAAATACTTGGTCAAAGTATTGACTTCTATAGGCACTTGATTACGATTGTCTACAGGTGATTTTTTTTCTTTCCTTCTTTCTTTTTTTAAAAAACTTTTTGGCCATGCCACAGGGCATGCAGGATCTTATCTCCCCAACCAGGGATTGAACCCACTCCCCCTGCAGTAGAAGCACGGAGTCTTAATCACTGGACTGCCAAGGAAGTCCCTACAGGTTATTATTTTAAAACGTTTTCTCCTGTTATATGCCATGGAGTAACAGTGATCCCTTTACCCCTGGTAACCCTTGGTAAGTGTCATTTATGCCTTTAGATCTAATTAGATCACAGAATCAATTCTAGACAATTTAGACCAAATTTAGAGAACCCATCACTCACTAAGGTTCTGTTCTTCTTGGAACTATGTCTGCTAGCAAATTCTATTCCAGTCAGGATCCAATCTGTGAAGCAGAGCCACGAGGAGTGACATAGGATAAGGAATTTATTATGGGAATTTGACTTTATGCAATCACGGGAGCTGGTTATAGCGTCTATGTAAGGCTGTTACTTCTTTTTCTGGGGCTAGGGACTGAAATCCCCTGGAAAGGCAGTCAAGAAGGAAAGATGGCTATGAAGTGGGGAAGCAAGGACGAACCAGGATCCAGGAGGAAGAGCAAGAATGAGCTGGAAACGGCCTCCATCTCACACCCCCTCCAAGCCTCTAACGTCACTGATGTAGGTGACCTGCAAAAGACTCTGGTGTCCTTTGTTCTAGAGCTAAATACATACCTAGCCCAGGAGTTGGGGAAAGTGAAGAGGGTCTGGGGACAGATAAAGGAGCTTTGTGTCCAGCTGCTGCCCCCACCAGGAAGGGGAGGCAGCAGCTCAGCCGCGATGCGTGAGCCACCCCAGGGCCTACCTCACACAGTGTGAACGTGCTGCCTGCAGCGTCACTTCTGCCACATGAGTATCATGCAGATTTCTCCTGTGGCCGAACCTAGCCCAGAACCATGTAAGGAAGGGAATTCTGGGAAATGTAGTTCTAGCTTAGCTAAGTTGACGCAGTACAGAGCCACGAGCCTATTTATATTAAAAGGTTTAAAACACGTATAAGGTAAAACATAAATAAGTGGTACAAGTATAAAGACATTCTTGAGCATGGTAAATATGACAATTAAAATAGGGATGAGCTCCGGGGAAAAAGGGAATGGGACTAGGGAGGGGTACATATACCGTTAATTTTCTGTAATATTTCTTAAAACAACTAGAGTAAAAATGTTTGATAAAAGTGGGTGGTGGGCTTCCCTGGTGGCGCAGTGGTTGAGAGTCCGCCTGCCGATTCAGGGGACACGGGTTCGTGCCCCGGTCCGGGAAGATCCCACATGCCGCGGAGCAGCTGGGCCCGTGAGCCATGGCCGCTGAGCCTGCGTGTCCGGAGCCTGTGCTCCGCAACGGGAGAGGCCACAGCAGTGAGAGGCCCGTGTACGGCAAAAAAAAAAAAAAAAAAAAAGTGGGTGGTGGTGGGCATATGGATATGCTTTGTATTAATTCTCTATACTTGTCTATAGGTTTGACATGTAGACAGCAGGAAGAGGGGGAAAATGGTAATCATAATGATTGCTAATACTTACTGGTCGCTTAAGCTTTGCACTTGGATTATCTCACTTAAGTAGAGAACTAGTTTCTTTCTCTGGACTGAGGGAAGAAACATAGCTGTAGACACCAATATTCTGAACCCTAGTCAGGACCCCAGGGCCACCGGGGACCGAGGAAGTTGGAGAAGGCATGTTGGGAGACCCCTTGGCTCCCCTTTCCTCCAACACCCTCGAGAATCCTTGTCCCTTTTCTCCTTTTCCACCTTCTCTTTTGCAGAGTCTCTCCTCATCCCTCTTTCTCTTTCATCTTGCCAAAGGGAGACTTTTTCACCCAGAAGAAAGGTGCTAACTAGGGAATATGGTGGTCATTGCAGCTGAGATGCAGGGCCCACACACATCAGGCCTCAAGTCCAGCCCAGCCTACAGGAAGAGAAGGCCTGAGGGCCACCTCGGGGGAAGCCCTACACCTCCTCCCCCTGCCCAGCTGTCTCAGCTACCCCCCACACCTGCTTCTCCCCTCATCTGCCCCTCCTGCACCCCCTTGCACCTGACAGGCCAAGAGCAAACAAGTTGTTGTTTGTTCCTCTCTCCCAGGAATGCACAGTGACACAGAAGAGGCACACATTGCTAACACACATTGCACTTTGCAGTTACCTACTGTTTCCTAGCTTTTTCTTATGTATGCTGCTTTTAAGACTTTCTCTGAAATCCTGTGCTCTTTAATTAGACTGAAGTCAACAAACATCTATTTGTTTGAGACCTATTTTATGTCCTGGGTTTATGAGGGGTGCAAAGGAATGAAGACTACCGTTTCTTCCCACTGGGAACTCACAGTCTCATGTTGGGGGAGATTCACAACTAAGTAATGCGACTGTCAAACTAAAAGGGCAGATTCTATGTGAGTATGAAGGACAGAGATTAGCTATAGCTTCAGAGATCCAGGAAGGCTTCTTGGGGGAGGCTTTCCTCTGCAGATACTTCCAAAGAGAGGATAGCCTACAAAGGCAAGGAGTGGGGGAGATTATGCAAAAAGAATGTGCTGTGAGAGAAGAGAGAAGGGCTAACTAGTATGGACCCGTGTGGACTCCCAGCTTTAAGGAGGGCCAAAGGCAGGGGGAAGAAACAGTGATCAGAGAGGAAGTGTAAGGACCGGGGCAAACAACCCTCATTCAGTGCGACTAGTATGTTTTCTACCCACTTAGAGTACTTTAGAGCTGGTTGGGGCCTTCGCAGCCAACTAGTCAAAGCCATTTGTTGTACTGAAAGGAAGGACATTGAGACTGAACTAAGTGGGGAGAGATTTGCACAAAAGGCAAAACTTGGTCCAGGACTCAGCTTCCAGCTCACTGTACACCATACCCCTGTGACAACCCCAGACCCAGGTCAGCAGCTTCTTTGTCATGTTACCCACCAGCCACGCCTACCACAGTACCCAGCACACAGTAGGTACACACATATTTGCTGAATTGAATTCTATTTCTCCTTTATTCCTCCAGTTTCTAAAGAAAGGAACAAGAAAGAGGGATGGGGGGCTTCCCTGGTGGCGCAGTTGTTGGGAGTCTGCCTGCCAATGCAGGGTACACGTGTTCGAGCCGTGGTCTGGGAAGATCCCACATGCCGCGGAACAACTAAGCCCTTGAGCCACAACTACTGAGCTTGCGCGTCTGGAGCCTGTGCTCCGCAACGGGAGAGGCCGCGACAGTGAGAGGCCCACGCACCGTGATGAAGAGTGGCCCCCGCTCGCCGCAACTGGAGAAAGCCCTCGCACAGAAACGAAGACCCAACACAGCCAAAAATAAATAAATAAATAAATTAATTAAAAAAATTTTTTTAAAAAAAGAAAGAAAGAGGGATGGTCCTCTACCAAACCACTATTTATACCACAGGCTCTGGGTAAGGGGTGTATCTTGTTGATCCCCATGATTCTGCTGTTATTCCCATTTTATAGATGGGGAAACTGGATCTTGAAGAGCTAAGATTTGTTTTGCAGCTAGTGAACTGTAAGAATTCAAACCCAGGTCCATCTGACGATAAATTCCACACTAAGAGTATCAACTTAAATGGCTGAAATTGAATTTAATTGAGTTAATTTCTCCTCTGTGCCCCACAGCCCTTCAAGGGGGAAGGATTATTTTTTCCCTTTGGGGGTGCATGGGGGATAGAGCTGTAGTAGAAGGGTGTATGTGTGTGAGAGAGAGAATAAATCCTTTTAAAGACCAACTTGTTTCAACTATTCATAACTGACTGAACTTCCAATACCAGTAGAAGAAGTGAACAAAGGTATTGGTTCTTTTTAAAAAGTCACTGACAGGTTCAGCCCGTCTCTGCATCATCACATTCAAACCTGGTCTGAGGGTCCAGAAACTCAGGGGTGTTGTTGAAATGGAAAAACACAGAAAGAGTTGGGTTATCATGTGTGTCATCTCTCCAAGTGTCTTGTAAGCAGATGGTGTTCGAGGGGGAGAGGATGAAAGAACCACCTAGAAAGCGGTTTCTGTGTTCAGAAGAAAGGAAAATAGAGATGACGGTGGTGGTGATGGTGTGTGTGGATTGCAGGCAGGTGTCAGGGGTGTTGGGCAGGGAGAAGAGGACAGACTTGTCACGGGCCCTCACACCAGCCCAGACCTTCCCTCATGCCCTTGTAACCTTTTTAAGGCTCTTCCACAAGTGGGCTTCTGGGGTTGTCACCAAGCCTCTGCCATCCCCTACTAAGGCTGAGGAGGTCAAGTCCAGGGATGGGGAGAGAACTGGGTGGAAGGGGGCACTGGAAGTCCTGGGAAACCTCACTTTCCAGGCCAGGTGCAGAGGCTGGTCCTTGCCACCAGCTGGGGGTCTAGGAGTCGGGTGGGGGCTCTGGCTGCCTGTTTGTTCAGCCCTGAACTGAGGTTCCTGTTAGGAAGTTACCTTATTTGTGTTCAGACTGATTTGTTTGCTGTTCACACTCACATGGTGAGCTGCCCCTTGGAGTCCTGGCTTCAAACGTAGGGTTAGGCATGGGAAGTGGGAATGATGGCCAGACTCAGAGCCTGCAGGGTCCAGAGAGTACTCTGGGAAAATCAATGTCTACAAGCTCCTGATGAGAAGGTGGGTTGGACCCCACTGGAAGCTCAGCCCTGGCTCCCTGCTTTCCAGAGGAGAACCACATGGGGCTCACCCAGTGAGGAGTCCTAAGGCAGGAAGCCTCGGAGTTTGGCTTCCTCACTCACCGGGGGAAGTGCCTAGTGAGGAACAAAGTATCCTAATGCCAGGCTCCCACCTTGAAATGCTGATTTAGTTGGTCTGTGGTGTGCCTGGGGCACCGGGACTTGTACAACTTTCCCAAGTGATTCCACTGTGTGGCCAAGGTGAGAACCTCTGTTCTAGACTCTACTAGCTTCTCAAACTTTAATGTGCATACACATCACCCAGGAATCTAGTTAAACTGTAGATCCAACTCAGTGGGTCGGAGTTGGGTCCTTACATTCTGCATTTCTAACACATTCCCGTGTGATGCTGGTGCTGTTAGTCTGGGGACCATTCCTTGAATGGCAAGCCCCTATACCTGCTTTCAACTTCTCCTTCCAATTATCAGGGGGAAGGGGGTGGGGCCGTGTCCCCAAGCTTTCTGTACCTGTTTACTCGGCCCACCCTTTCCCCACCACCTTGCTTGGTAAAGTGATCAGCACACTTCACAGCCTCTCTGGCCAAGGCCAGTCCTCTAGTCATTTTCAGAGTCTAAGTGGACAAAACAGATCCCTTACCCTACCTGAGACCAACCAATTCAACTGGCTCCAGCTGGGGAGTGTGGCAGAGGCATGGAGAGGGCAGCAGCAAAAGCAGCAGGCGCATCCTTCTCTTGTCCTCTTGGGAACTCAGGCCCTATGGGCAGATAGGACACAAACATTGAGTGATAGGGTATGTGTCCAAAGATGGCTTCCTTCCCATATGCTCTGTTTGCAGAGAGGCCTTGACATTTCCCTATCCCCTCTTGTTGGATCCGGGCTAGCCCTATGACTTGTTCTGGTCAGTAGAACATGAAGAAAGTGACACTGTGTAACTTCTGAGGCAGGACCCTATGATCTGAAGTTTTCCCTTTGCTATTTGGGGTGCTCGCCCTTGGGATCCAGCTTCTATGTGAGGAAGACTAAGCTAGTCGTGTTGAGAGAATGAGAGAGTCCCAGCCTCCCAGCCAACCCTGCCAAGACACTAGATTTGTGAATAAAGCTATCCTGAATGTTCCAGTCCCAGCCACCATCTGACTGCAAGCCAGACCAGCTACATAATTTGTGGAGTCCAGTGTAAAATAAAAACATAGGGTCTATTGTTCAAAAATAGTTAAGAATTTCAAGACAGCAAGAGTAGAGCATTAAGCCAGTTGCAGAGTCTCTCTCAGCGTGAGGCCCTGTGCAATTGCACAGGTACCACGCCTATGAAGCCAGGCCTGATTGCAACCTCATAAGAGGTCCTAGTTGACACCCTGTGAGGAAGAAGCACATCCCAGCCGAGCCCTGCCAGATTCCTGACCCCCAGAGTTGTGAGCAGGTAAAATAGTTGTTTTAAACCACAACGTTTTGAGGTGGTTTGCTATGCAACAGCAGATAACCAAAACACATTGAATGGTTTACTCTGGCAGAATGGGAGACTCATGAGAGGAGGATGGGGAAGGTCAATGATTTGGGAATCTCATGGGTTAAGACCAATGAAAAATGATAATGCTTGTTCACTAAACGCACAGATCTTTGAAGATGAAGACCGCTTACAGAATGCAACAGAGTCAAAAACTAACTACAATCCAGTGTTTGAAGGTGTCATTTCCCCACAATATGCTGACCTGACGAGGGCAGAGGAGGGCAGGGGTAGGACCCCTCTTGCTTTGCCTTTTCTCTGGAGCAGGCAGTGTGGAGGAGCTAAAGAAGAAGGGTCTTTGGAGTCAGACAGACGTAGGCTCACATCAGGCTTGTGTACATTCAAGCTGTGAGAGTTTGAGGAGCCTCCCACCTCCCCATCTGTCCCCATCCTGCTCCCACTACAGCCTTTCCCACCCCAGAAAATGGCAACTTCATCCTTCTAGCTGCTCAGGCCAGAAAACTTGGAATCATCTTTGGATCCACTCTTTCTCTCATCCTCACATCCAGTCCATCAGCATACTTCTCATAAGGCTCTACCTTCAAAATATATCCAGAATCTGACCTCGCCCAGTCACCTTCCCTGATATCACTGTGGACCAAGCCTCCTGTCTCTTGCTAGGATGACTGCAATAATGACCTATCTGCTCCCCTGCTTCCACCTTGTTCTTCTACAGACTTCAACTCAATGGTTCTGGTAAACAGGGTAAGATCATGTCAACCTTTTCTCAACTCCACTGATTCCCCAAGTCACCCCAGGTGGGGGCTGACAAGGCCCTCCACTCCCCTTATTTCTCTAACCTCATCCACTACTGTTCCCGAGTCTCACTCTGCTCTAGACACACTGGCCTTCTGGCTTTCCCTTGACTAAACACACTCCTGCCTCAGGGCCTTTGCACTTGCTATTCCCTCCTCCTGCTTGTCCTTCAGCTATCTGCATGGCTCATTCCCTCACCTTCTTTCAGTCCTTGCCTTGCTACAATGTCACCTTTTAAAAAAATTTTTTTTGTGGGGGGAGCTGCGTTGGATCTTCGTTGCTGCGCACGGGCTTTCTCTAGTTGCAGTGAGCGGGGGCTACTGTTCATTGTGGTGAGTGAGCTTTTCATTGCGGTGGCTTCTCTTGGTGTGGAGCACGGGCTGTAGGTGTACGGGCTTCAGTAGTTGTAACGTGTGGACTCAGTAGTTGCAGCACGCAGGCTTAGTTGTTCTGTGGCATATGGGATCTTCCCGGACCAGGGATCGAACCCATGTCCCCTGCATTGGCAGGCAGATTCTTAACCACTGCGCCACCAGGGAAGTCCCAATATCACCTTCTTAATGAGGCCTTCCCTGCCTTGTCCTACGCTCCTTATTTCCCTATACAGCTTAATTTCTCTCCATAGTACTTATTACAATCCAACAAACATATATTTTCCTTATTTATTTATTTTTATTAGCTCTTTCAACAATAATGTAAGCTCCCTAAAGAGCAGAGATTTTTTATCTGCTTTGCTTACTGATTTTTCTCTTGGAGCCTAGAACTGAGCCTGGCACAGAATGGTCAGCCCACAAATATCTGTTACATGAATAAACCAATGAGTGAGTGAATGTTACTGATGGTATTAACTTCACCTAATACAGCCCACTTTGTTGGGTTTAGTGAAATCTAAAACAAGTAATAAAGATACCTGGCACGGAACAGAGGCTCGTGGGATGTGAGCAGGGCAGGAACAGATCATCAGCCCAATCAATGTCTGCCCCTATGGCCAGGTGTCCCTCTCAAGGGCTCTAAAGGAGCCAGGTGAGCTGCCACCAGCCTGAGTTTCTGGCCCAGGATTACCAGGGCTTCAGCTTTTACTTAAGGAATTTGGGATAGGGATTGATTTAGGCAAATACATTGCCATATTTCTTCAAATGTCCCTTTTCTAAGCAAAAATAAATACCTGATCTCAAGTTCCTGCAAGCTCTTCTTGCCATCTCTCCAAATCATCTTATAACTAACTCATCACTTAATCCATTGCCTGTCAACCTTTTTTCTGAATTTGGGAACACTTTTCTTTTTTAATGATTTTTTTCCCCTTTTGGACCTCAGGAGCAGAAGGTTGAGGTAATCTTTCCTACCTGTTCATGGCCATTACCATCTGAGGTCCATACCAGATCCCACTCTTCTTTTCGTCTGTCTTTTCCTCTTTATCCTCATCCCCTTGCCAATTCCCCTGCTACCCTAATAAACCATTTGTTATTGACTATCTATGGACCCATGTAAAACATGTAGGGCTGTTTTGTATATATGTTTTTAATTTACATACATGGTAAAACTTTCTTTTTCTTTTCCTCTTTACTCAAAACCATTTTAAAGTTCTCTCTTTGGTGCTCTATGGATAGAAGTTTCATTGCTTCTAACAGCTGTTTTCTAGTATTTCACATTGCAGATGAAAAGTCTGCTGTCAGGTTGATTTTTATTTGTAGAAAACCTTTTCTAATGTTAAAAAGCTTGGAAGATCTTTTTATTTATCATCAGCATTCAAAGATTTCAACAAGATGTTTAGGTATCTATCTTCTCTCAACTTGCATGTCCTTCCAGCTGTGGGCTGCAGGCAGTTGGAGGGGGGTACTTTTGTCTGTATTGAGGGTGAGTTTTCTGAGAAGTATTCCAGTGGGGACATCTGACAAGAAGTTAGGTAAGAGAAAGTGTCTGGGCTGGATTTGGGAGTCATCTGCATTTGGGTTCTAGTT
This sequence comes from Aethalodelphis obliquidens, assembly GCF_003676395.1. Taxonomy (NCBI): domain Eukaryota; kingdom Metazoa; phylum Chordata; class Mammalia; order Artiodactyla; family Delphinidae; genus Aethalodelphis; species Aethalodelphis obliquidens. Next base: position 17,687,990 of record NW_020837984.1, on the reverse strand, counting down.
TGAAAAGAAAAATATGGATGGATGAGATCAAAGATGGAGGAGAATAGGTCAAGTGGGGAGGTGAGTGGGTGGGGCTGCTGAAAGCAGGGGGTTATCATAGGGTCTATTATTAGGTAAGCAATTGTTTTCTTCTCCTTTTTTATTACAATAAAATATTTCAAACACTAAGAAAGTTATAGATAAAAATATGATAAATACCCAAGAACTCAACATCCAACTTTATAGACTGCAGCTTTTGCTACATTTACTTCAGTTTTTGTTTTTTTAAGTAAAAGTACATTACGGACACATATGTAGCCCCTTTGCACCTCTCAGCAGTTCCATTCACTGGAGTTAATTACTATTCTAACCTGGTGTTATCATTTCCATTCATGGTCTCATACAATTGCTCCACAGTTACTTACCCATAAGCAGCATACAGCATGAAATGTTTTGCATGCTTCTAAACTTTATATATGTGGCATCATACTGTACTTGTCATTCTTCAGCTTGTCTCTTTCACTCAGCACTATGTTTGTGAGTTTTATGTACATAGCCAGTTTATTAATTTTCATTGCTATGGAGTATTCCAAAAATGAATAGACTACAATTTGTTTTTCCATTATACTGTTAATGGACATTTATGGATCATGTGCTATGTGCTGGATATAGCAAAATTGTAGCAGTGAATCCGCATCTCAACCTGTGAAAAATCATGTATGCTACTTTACAGATAAGGAATATAAGGCTCAGAGGGGGTAAGCTACTTATCCAGGTGACACAGCTAGTACATAGTAGAAGGGCACCCTCTCCTCCCTCCAGGATCCTCTGGCCCTGATCTTGCATTGTCTCTTCTTCCCCAGGGAACTCATAGCCTCAGCCCTGGGGGAGGAGGTGCTTCTGGAGCTTTCCTGAGCTGGTGCTTTTCTGTTGACTGGAAGCACACCTGGACTTGGTACTGGGTAGGCCCAGCCCAGTGACAGAACAGGTACACTCACAATGCTGGCCCCTGGCCTGTGTGGGCAGCTGACAGGACACAGAATCAGTCCTGCTTCTGCTCTGGGGCTCTAGGTTTTTGGAAGGCAGGACCCCGTTTTCTCAGCCTCCTCAGAGCTCCTCATACAGTGCCCTGGAGAATTTAAGCCCTCTGTTCCCTCAGTGCTTTGTAGAGGTCTGGACATGCGGTCAGGAAATGTAGGCTCTGCTCTGCCCTGCCCCTGTATCTAACTTGCGTGATGTGATGCAGCAGGCACTTAGGCCTCCTCTGAAGTGGGATGATAGCCTCGGCGGCACCATTTTGCTTTTTAAGTGCCTGTCCCTCCTGGGCTCTGGCCTAGCAAGGCCTGGGGAACGCACGTAATAGGAGAGGTTCGGGGTGGGGGCGGGGTGTGCTTGGCACTCAGGGACTGAAGGGCCGAATGGCCGGGCCGATGGGGAGTGTCATTTCTCGCGGCGGGCAGCAGGGAGCGCGCGCAGACCGTGTGATGGGGGCACCGCCTCCGCTGGCCGTCCCCTGCAACCGCACCTGCGGGGTCTCAGCAGCCCCGGCAAGGGCGCGCGAGGAGGCTGTGCGAGGAGGGAGAGGCCCCTCACCCGCGAGGCTAGGAGTTAGGGTCAGCTTGTTGTACACACCTCTCAGAAGCTCCGGGAAATGAAGCCCGATTCGGGAGGTGGCGCGCGGCGCTGTGCTCAGAGGGCAGTAGAGGGGGAAGGAAGAACGTTAGTTAGGTCGGGTGCCTAAGATCACTGCTCTCTGGCTGGTGGAGTCAACGCTTCCTAACTTCGGGGTAGAAACAAGCATGCCCCCCTCCTCCCAGGGGGAAGAGGATAGTCAATTGCAGGAGATTCCCAAATGTTAAACGAAAAAGGCTACAATTTTCGTCTGGTTCCCTTCCAGACCCTGGGGCGGGGAGGTGGGGGGTGGGGTGGGGGACGGAGGGGGGTTACTAGGAAATCCACCCTCCTCCTACGCAGTCACACCTAGGAGGTGGCTGTGTGTCGGTGGGACCCATCTTCCTGCTCCTAGACCACAACCCTTGCCAGCCTCAAATGTGCTTCCAGCCAAGACCCTTCTGTCCTGACGAGATGGGTCCATAGACTTATTTTTCTTTTCTGATTCCAAACATAATATATACATTTTGCATAAAAATTAAACAATACCAAAATTACCATTAAGAAAATGAAAGCCCCTCCATAATCCCCTAACAAAATGACCACCTTTTTTCAGGTTTACTTCTATTCCATACATATACTAACATATTTATTATAATGATTTTTACAAAAATCATTGAATCAAAGTATTTTAAACTGTTTTTAATCTTGCTTTATTTCTCACTTAATATATATTGGACACGTCACTGTGTCAGTGTATATACCTCCACCAAATTTTTAACAAATGGTTGCACAGCATGCAAATAGTTGAGCCAGCCCACCACTGATGGGCTTTAAGATGGTTTTCCCTTTCCCCTCATGACAAGCATCCTTATAGGCGCTGTGCTCCCTGCAAGTACTTTTTAGGAGCGATTCTTTTTTTTTTTTTTTTGACTGCGTTGGGTCTTCATTGCTGCGTGAGGGCTTTCTCTAGTTGCAGTGGGCGGGGGCTGCTCTTCTTTGCTCAGGCTTTTCATTGCGGTGGCTTCTTTTGCTGCGGAGCACGGGTTCTAGGCGTGTGGCCTTCAGTAGTTGCGGCATGCGGGCTCAGTAGTTGTGGCACATGGGCTTAGTTGCCCCGCGGCATGTGGGATCTTCCTGGACCAGGGATTAAACCCGTGTCCCCTGCATTGGCAGGCGGATTCTTAACCACTGCGCCACCAGGGAAGTCCCTAGGAGAGATTCTTAAATGTGCAGTTCCTGGGATGAGAGAGAGGCTCATTTGAAATGGCTGATGTTGCTGCATTGCCCTCCACAGGCTGTACTGTCTATCTGGTCAGTATATCCACCCATGGTGAGGGCAGGTTCCTTGTGGGTTTAGCTACAACCTCTCTTGAGGTGAGGGCTTAACCTCCCAAATCTTGGAGCTTGCCTGAACTGGTCATTTCTGGAGGTTTCAGCAGCTCACTAAGGACCTCATGAGAGTGTGAAAAGGAAGCTTGTTTGTTCAGTTCAGGGGTGTCAATAGCAAGAGAAAGGACTTCATAACCTTTCTGAGAACAGGGGTGATTACAAAGTGGCCTTACCTCCCAAGGGATCATGGTGGGGTGCAGGATCGAGCAGAGGAGCCAGTCAGAGGAGTGAGGAACTGGGTGGGGTTCCCTGGAAGAGAAACTCTGTTACTCCTAAGGGACAAGGGCCCTCCTGGGCACAAGTGCCTCAGGGACCAGCCCACTAACCTTTTAAGCTCCAGCTGTCTGGAGGCGGGTGTGTGTGTGTGTGTGTGTGTGTGTGTGTGTGTGTGTGTGTGTGTGGGCAGATCCTGTCCCTGGCCAAAACCACTCAGTTCCAAGAGAACATATAGCCTGACTTTGAAGAAGAGAGAAGGCCAAGACCCACCACAGAGGGATCTTTTTTTTTTTTTTTTTGCGGTACGCGGGCCTCTCACTGTTGTGGCCTCTCCCGTTGCGGAGCACAGGCTCCGGACGCGCAGGTTCAGCGGCCATGGCTCACGGGCCCAGCCGCTCCGCGGCATGTGGGATCTTCCCGGACCGGGGCACGAACCCGTATCCCCTGCATCGGCAGGCAGACTCTCAACCACTGCGCCACCAGGGAAGCCCAACAGAGGGATCTTGAGATGGAATCAGATGCTAAATTGGTTGAAAGAGCCTCTGAGCTGGAGCAGCCCTGGAGGGCTTCCTGGAGGAAGAGGTTGCACACTAGATGTGCCTTGGTAGGTGGTGATGATTTGGACCCTCCCAGAAACCTGAGCAAAGTCATGTTTGTAGGAATGGTCAGTCTGCTCAGGGAACAAGAAGCAGCACGGATTGAGGGTGAGTTGTGGAAGGGCAGGAGGAGCTCTAGCTGGGGATGTGGCAGAAGCCAGTGTAGGGATGAACCCTACAGCTCCCAGGAGAGGAATTTGTTCCGGGGTCCTTCTGACCTCTGAGTCCCTGGAAACTCTGGCTTAAGAGTCTGGACATGTCCTCCAGGGCTCCTGGAGGCCTATCAAAGGCTCACTTCCCAGGGCAGAGAACTCAGACCTAGGGCGGCGGTTAGCGCCGGGCAGCGCGGTCTCCTGAACACCAGGAGGCGCCATCCACTGCCGCGCGGGTCCGGGGCTGCTCCGCCCAGGGACCGCTGGATTTTCCGCAGTGCTACTAAGCTCCCTGGTGTTCACTCGGGCGAGGGGCTCACCACTCCCACACCTTCACCTTTTCCTCCTTTTCCTTCCCCAACCCCAACCGGGGGCTCTTTCCCCTCGCCTCACCAGGCAGAAGGGGAAGTAGGGGTTTGAGGACGAGGGTTTGAGCCAGGCCTGGGGGGCGAGTCACGGAGGGTCGAAGGGACTGAAGGAGACCGCGCCTGGGTTTCCTCCATTCGCCCTCCCTCTTCCCCTTCCCCCGCCCTTTCCTCGTCCTCCCGACTCCACCCAAGTCTTGCTCTCTCTCCCGTGCCCTCCTTCTTTTCCTCATTCTCCCACCATGATCTTTGGTACCAAGCCAATTTTTACGGGAGTTGGTCCTCCACGTGTAAGCTCATTAAGGAAAAGATGCAAAATTCATAAATATTTGAAGGAAGAAAAAAAATCCATTGCTTCCCCCGCCAGGTGCCAGTCGGCCCTGCTAGCTCAGCGCCCCGCCCCCGCCCGCTCGCAAGCCCAGGCGGGGAGTCCCCTGAGGCGGGCGCGGAGGCCCTGGGCGGGGTAGGGGCCGCGGCCTTCCCAACCCGCGTCCGCGCGTCGCCGAGTCACGGCCCGGCCAGCGTCGCCGCGGGCGGAATAGAGGACGGAGGATTGAGGCGGCCGCCGCGTGTTTGTCCAGTGCCCGCCCCCGCCGCCGCTGGCCCTAATCTCCGATACACTTGCGAGTTGGCTTCCTGCCCCGGGGCCCCCACTCCCCGAGCAAACAGGGCGGGCGCGGCGCTGCATCCGAAATGTGGCATTTGAGCAGCGCAGCGGACGAAATCCGGAGCGCGGCCGCTCGGCTGTAATTGCCCTTCCCCGCCCTAATCCTCCGGCCCGGCCCCGCCCGCCGGCTGCGGCCCATTGATTGTTAGCGCAGGAGCCGGGGTCTCGGCCCAGCTCCGGGAGGGGCGCCCCACCCCCTACTCGGGGTCTAGGAGACAGTCCGGACCCACCTACCCGTCCCCCATGTCCTATCCCTGGCGCCTCTCTCTAGCCGAGGTCAGTCCGGACTTGGAGGCGGAGAATGTCCTTGGAAAGGGCACCGAGGTTGCCAGGGGTAAATGGGGGGGTGGGGCGAAGAGGGGAATACCCGCAAACTTGCCCCGGCCTGCCAGGCTGAGGGAGGTGAGATCCTAGATCGCGCCGGCCTTTGTTAGGTGAGGCAGGGGTGCAGAGGACCCACAGGGGCCTCGCTGGGCTTGACCCCCTGAGAACCCACTATGGAGCTGGGGGTTGAGAGGTCCCTGTGTGCCCCAAACCACCCCGTAGACCCCAGTGCTTCTGCAGTGGCGGGGACCCACTTCCTGGGGTCTGCCAGAGTGGTCTGAATCTCACTGCAACCGCATTTAGTCATTCTTCACTGAATATGGGGTGCAGAGTGCCAAGTGCTCCAAGCTGGGAAATAGACATGGTCTCTTCTACAAGTTCTTAATGAGAGACGTCAGTGCCAGGGGAAGAGAGAAATAGCGTGATATGGGAGCCTTTGGGGGCAAACCCACTGAGGCCAGGTGATGGCGTTACAGGGAAAAGACTCTGTTCCTCGCTGGGGTGAGTTTTCTTTCTTCCCAGCCTCCCATCCAGGCCCCACAGTGCACCCCTTCCCCTCCCAGCACAGCCACCGCAGGCCCGGGAAATTGAACCTTGGCCTTCTGAGCGACCTCCCTGGGCCTAGGCCCACAGTTCAAAGTTGGCTTCTCTGTGCGGTCGGTGGCAAGCCTCGGCGCTGTGGTGGTGGTAGTGGGGGGGTTTGGTGGGCAGGGAGCAGGGGCCTTCTCTGACACCCTGAGGCCTAGGGGAGGAAAGCTAGGGCTGGGGCCAGAGGCTGGGCCAGGGTAAGTGGAGGTCTACGGAAATGGAGCACAAAAACAGAGATATAGGAGAGAAATCAGGCTGCGAGGACTTGATAGCTAGAGGCTCATGCCTAGATGCCTCCCCTTAATGCCCTTGAATGGGGCTGGGATGAGGGTGAGGCAAGTGAGGCACCACTGAGGGCACAAATTTAAGGAGGCCCTCCCTTTCAAGGTCGTACACTCCTGAGAGGGAGTGTCTCCTTGCTTCACCCTAGTCCCAGACCTGCCCTAAGTGAGCACTCCCCTGTACAAAGGTGGCCCCAGTCATTGCCCATTACCTGCTGATTTGCCTCATAGCCTGACACCACCTTGATATCATCCTTACTATTCACTTGGTTCATACTGTCAGCCTCTCAGCTGGAACAGAAGCAGCATGAGGCAGGGACCTCATTCCTCAAAGCACTAGGTAGGCAGTAGGTGCTGAATAAATAAATAGTTGATGGATGAATAAATGACTGTATCTCCTACCCTCCTTGCCCCCAAGTCTGAATTCTTCCCTCTGGACATGGCCGGCTGCAGTGGCCACCCCGGGGTTTCTTGTTTTACCTCGAACCCCGTTTAATCCTCAGGCCCTCTGCCTGAGAGTGAATTTGCACAATTGGTGTGTGTTTGTTCTTCCATCCTCTGATACTAAGCCCTGCTTCTCTCTCCAGCCTGACGCTGACTCTCTGAGGACAGGGACCAAGCCTGGCCTGGAATTCCTTATCTGCCCTGCAGCACCCAGGCCGGGGTGGCCCTCAATATATGCTGTATGATGAACACCCAGGGCCCTAACACCCATCTGAAGACTTTGTACAAGTCCTCCTAATGCCTTATTTCTTGTTGTGGAGAGGGTGATCCAGGTCACATGTTTCTGCAGTGACAGAACTGAGCTAAAGCCAGAGTCCTGCATCCCAGAAGCAGTGGAATTTCCTCCTCCTGTTTCGTAATTTCATCAGGCAAATTATGAAGGTACAATGCTCTCCACCTCATGTATTTAGGTGCGGCCTGGTGGGGGCTTCTCAGCTTTCTCATATCATACCAGGTGCATGGCCACCAACTGTAATAAATGTGACAGAGCACGTGTGAGCAGGTGGGCTTGTATATAGTATCTGTTGGGGGTGTGTGTGTGTGTGTGGTGTCTGCTGCGTATGAATGTGTGTGTGCCTGGGAAAGTGTGAGGGTGTATATAGATTCCGTCAGCAGAGGGTGTATACAGCTTCTGTTGGATATGAGCATAGGTTGGTGGGGAGGGTGTTGGCTGGGTGTGTGTGTCTGTTGAGTGTGGGTGTGTGTGTAGTATCTCTTGGGTTGTGTCTATGTGTTTGTAGTGTTTGCGAAGGATGAGGGTAAGTGGTGTCTGTGGGGTGTGTCTGCGGAGTGTGTGCTGTGCTGGCTGGGATGTATGTATGTGATATCTGCTCTGTGTGCACGATGGCTAGAGTGCCTATAGGCTGTTACATGATGCTGCCTTCCAGAAGCCTCTGTGCAAAATGCCTGATGATATCCCCTGACCAATGACCCTGTGCCTGGCCAGAGGCTGCTGCCTCTAGGCCTAGGCTGGCTAAGGAGCCATGCATGGAGTGTCTGGGGAGTCCAGTGTCTCAGGAGGTCAGGAAGCTGAGAGACAGCAGTAACTACTGTGAGCAGGGGCATGGAGACCCAGGCAGGGACAGGAGCTGGCTGCAATAAGTGGACAGAGGCCAGTCTCGAATCCCGTTGAGTATAGATGGCAAGGCCCCACACACCACACAGATCCAGGATGGGGGAGGGGAGCGAACACATCAATCTGGGTCTCGATCCAGTCAACACATTCAGGCTTAGGACAATTCAGAAGAGCCCGGGGAGAAGGCTGAGCTCAGATGGTTAGGGAAGGTGGGACAGAGAAGTGAGTCAGCTCTGAGCGCTCAGGAAGCAGGGGCTGGATCTCAGCCCCACTGCTGACCTGACCAGTGCCCTTGTACAATGTACAGTCTGCCCAAGTGCACACAGTGACCCTGGACCTTGGCCTGGGAACCTGCGACTTTTGCTTACTCTGGGGTAGAGAAGAAGAGGACAGCTTTCTTAGGCTTTGAAGGCGGTGGAAGGCCTGGCTGGCTGAGGAGGGGATGGCTTTGGGGCAGGATAGCTGGAGGCCTCTTGGCTGGGCACACTGACTCCTGGGTCCTGGGCTGACCTTCACAGGGAAGGCAAGGCAGAAGGCACCAGCAATCCAGAACCTCTCTGCTCCACAGAGGGCCAGAATGGCCACTCATTGCCCACGGAAGAGCTAAGACAGGGAATGGATGACAAAAAAGTAGAAGGAGGGCTGACCAAAAAGGGCATTCAGAAAGGAGTTTGATAAAGGAGAGGAGAGAAGCCTCCCAAACAGTAATAAGAGTCACCAAGATGACCCACTCACTGGATTTGCAACCCCCAACTGCTAACTTCTGTCCTCAGTTTTGTCATCTGGTTTTGGGGGTTGAACTAAAACAATTTTAAGGTTCATTTCCCTGTGACTCTAACCACAGAGAACTGGCCTGGCCTCGGCCTGACCCAGTGACGGCTCACACTAGCTCCTGCCCTCAGTCACGGGGAAGCTGGGAGAGTGTGTGCCGCTCAGTGGAGTGGAAATCCAGCCCAGGGCCCAGATCTCGCTGTCTGGAACACCGTGCTCACAAGTGAACAAAGACTTGAAAGGACAGTTACAAACTTTTAGCTCCAAGGAGGGCTGTGTCTTTCTAACTCAATTCTAGAATTAAATTTGGAGCTCACATCTTTAAGACTTCCAGGGCTGAGATTCTGGGAAAGTCCAGCCAAACTCCAGAGCTAATGTGAGTAACCTGCGACCATGTCTTTGGTCACTGAGGCCTTTAGGACAGAGAAGGGCAAGAGGCAGAGAACACCAGACCTTTGGAGGTCGGGAGAACTTGGTGGGAGAACGTGGTGGAGGAGGGAGCCGGCTGCCTCAGCGCTGAAGAGGGAGGGGGGAGTGGTGAGTGAGACTTTCCATCCCTCCAGTGAAACAAAAAAAATCATTTCTCCTATTTCCTTGGCTGAGATTAATGATAAACTGTCTATCCCCTAAAAGAAAATGATAAAGACTCTAATTTTACTTGGAGGCTCAGAAATGCCATTTCTACGCAAAACAGGGAGCCCATAATCAGACTTGAGCGGGGCAGAGCTTTGATAGAAAATGTTTTCCTCTGTCCCTCTATTTCATCCCCTCCTTTCCCTGTGAACCAAGATGCCCGACAGCTAAGAACAATGCTCAATAAAGTGAAATAATATTTTAGTCAAAATAGGCCGAGACTGCTCCCAGCCAACTGTAAATTAGCATTTTGAGGGCAAATATGCAGACAATTTGAGATAATGAAGCCTGATTATTCAATCCAATGAATGTTAACTAGGGAGCAGAGGCTCCTCCGCCTTATCTCACTCTCTTCGATTTACTTTTTAATCGTTTCACATTGGAACTCTTTATTTGTTTCTGTTTTATGTGCCCCCTCCCTCCCTCTGTCTCTGTCTCTGTCTCTGTCTCTGTCTCTGTCTCTCTCTCACACACACACACACACACAGTCTCCCTCCCTTCTCTCCCCACTCCACTCCTGCCCAGGCTGCAGGAGAGGACCATCGGAGATGGTCAGTCTGTCCATCCAGTCCACCTGGCCTTCACGTTGGCTCAGCAAGCCCCATGGAGCACCCACCACGTGCATGGCTCTTTGTGGAGTTGGCAGGGTGCGGGGGACCAGTGTGCACTAAACAGTTGATACAGCCGCTGCTTCTCAGAGCTTAGAGCAAGGCTGGGTACAGGATATGGGAGAGTCACACGCACTTATAGAGGAATATACCGGGGGCTTGTGAGGTGCAGGAACCCAAAACAACAGGAGGAATTCCTTTTAAGGCCTTCAGTCACCCTCCCCCACCCCAATCCCAAGGAATCATGGAAACCTTTCTTAGATTATTCTTCATTCCAGGCAGGACTAACTTCATAATCTGTGGGCCCAGTGCAAAGCAAAAATGCAGAGACCCTTGTTAAAAAATTATTGAGAATTTCAAGGTGGTGATGGCCGAGCACTCGCTAAACCAAGCACGGGAACCTTCTGAGCACGGGGCCTGGGCAACTGCACAGGTCATACATGTAGCTGGCCCTGGCTGCAGGAGCTCCTGGTGGAGGTAATCCAAGAAGGCTTTCTGGGGGAGGAATGAGGCCATTCTTAAGCAAGGAGTGCTGTTCCTGAGACCCTGGGGAGGGTCCCAGCTGACCAGGGCTAGCCCTGGGTGGGTGGAGGGGACAAGGCAGGAACCCCCAGCTTCTGAACAGCTGTCAGCACGGCTGTATTTCCCCTTGGCAGTGCCTGTTCTCCAGCCCAGAAATGATGCTTACTTGGTGGTGGAACTAACAGCTCCCACCTGGGCAAGGCTGCCCCCATGCTCTGTTGCTCACCTGAGCCTCGGCTCCCTCCTTTGACCTTGACCCCGCTCTTTCCCTCACCAGTGCCTTCCTCCAGTTCCTGCCCCTTTCCCCATGGGCTCCTGCCACTCAGTGCCAGGCCCTGCAGCTCCCCTTCCCTCTGTGCTCAGCCAGTGTCCCTCATGGTGTGTGCAGCAGGCAGTCTCCTCCCAAGTAGCCCATGGTCCACCCCTTCTCCACCCTTCCCCTAAGCATGCCCACTCCCTGCCAGACCTCCTGCTCGCTGCTGCCCGCATCCAGCACGCTCGGACACCTCAGCGCCTCTGCTCATGTGGCTTCCTCACCCGGAGGGTCTTCCTTCAGCCCCCTCCCACCTCCCATCTACTCTGTTTTCATCCCCTTCTTCATACCCAGCCAAAGAGCTTTGGTGTCAACCAGCCCTGGTTCTATGCCCTATTTTGCCCTTTGCCTGTGTGTACCTGCCCCTCTTGGGCAGGCTGTTTAACCTCTCTGAGCCTCCGTTTCCCTGTGAGTAAATGGGGATGTACTAAGCCCTGTCTTATGAGGTAGGTGGGAGGATGGAATGAGCTGTGCAGGGGGCTGGGCCTTGTGAATGTGTGAATATGTTAGCTTACCACTCTGGGAGGCCATAAGGTGAGCTGCCCTCTCAGAACATCTGTACCACTTTGAGTCCCCATCACACTATGTGGCTTGCAGTCTTGCACTGTTTCCTCCATCGGAGTTTCCCACAAGTGGGGTGGTGGACACTGAGAATGGGCTCTCCCAACCTCCCATGTCTCCTCCCTCCTTTTGGCTGGAGAGGCTGGAAAACTAAAACCTGCATTTCCCAGTCTCCTTTGCAGCTAGGGCTCTAGAAATGAAAGGATTCCACCAATCAATTACATTCGTGACATCTGGAAGGTGGATGTGAGGCTGAGGCTGTTTTCTGTCTCTGGTTGTTTCTGGGTTTTTGTTTGTTTTCTACAGCAGCTTCACATGGTCCCTTCTCTAGCTTCTGGACGTCAAGAGGCAGACAGTGGTGACAACGTCAGTAGTGACTTGATTCTGGTTTCTTGATCTCTGTATTTTAGCTACAGTGGGTTTGAGCCCATTCAAAAGATGAGACCAATAGAGTTTGTAGTGCCACTGGGGTCAGTTTAGAATTCTTCCGGAAATCATGCCTGGGTGTTCAGTCTCAAATTTACTATTCTGGCCCTTCCAACAATTTGGAAAACACCTAATTCTCCTTACTAAATCTCTCCTTGGTTAAAATGTCCAAAGGGTTTTTCTACACAGAACCTTGACAGGCACAGGTGCAAACCAGGACTTCTCTTTATCCTGCATACAGCGCAGGAGCTACAAGGTCTCTGCCTCTCCGAGAAAGTCTCACCCTTCACACCTGCAGACCCAGCACCACATGGGCTTCACGTGCTGGTCATTGCTCGTTTGTACTTCCATTCACCTCCTGCCCTTCCCCTGCTCTGCCCCATGTGCAGGGAGCTGACCCTGCAAATTATGTTTCCCAAGCCGCTCTGTCCATTGGTTTCCTGCTGGGTTCAACCAACGTGAGGCACTGGTGGGAGACTGGAGGGTGGGAGGAGGGAAAAGCCCAGAGTATTTCTCATCCTCTCTCTGCTTCCAGTGGCATCTATTCTGTGTAGCCAGCTTCTGCCAGGCACCACCCTCCCCCAAATGACTCCAGCTCCCAGCTGTTGGCCCCTCGGAGTTGTAGCTCTCACCTGCAAGCCCCAGCCTCTGGCTCTGGTCAATACCACCTCCTCCCCTGATGGTCCAGCTCCGGGGTCCTAGTAGCTTCCTGCAACAGTTAATCTGTCAGTTGCCTCGCCTTCCCAGTTTTCATCACTTCCAACACTCCTGTAACTGGGTTCGTGAATTAAATCCCCTCTGGAGTGAGCAATCTGGTGTGAGTGGCTTTTCCTGACTGTAACATTATTCCCCATACATGCCAGTAGTGGGGCTGAGGGCCCCGAGCCACATCTTCCCTCCTCAGGGACACAGCCTGTCTCTGGGGCCTGCTTGGCCAGCTTGTCCCGGTCCAGGCTGCAGATGCATCTGGGCAGGGTCCTGCAGGCTCCCCTTCCCTAGCTGGAGTGGGGGCTGGAGGAGGAGCCAGGGTGAATGGCAGCTTTCGCCAACACCTCACTCTTCTCTTCTTGACATGTTTACTCACAGGCTGTCTGGAAAGTGAGAATCCTCTCTAATGGATGTTTCCCCCAATTAAATAATTAACTCAGAGTGTTGCTGGGCACCCTCAGCAAAGCATCTTCCAGTCCTGGAGGCTCCCCCATGCCAGGCCGTGGCTGCTGCCAGCCAGCGTCTGGCCATAGCAGAGACCGGGGAGGCTGGTGGGTGGAGCCAGAGGTTGGAGAGGGGAGGGAGCCCCAGATGTTTCAGGGCCAGGGTAAGGGAGAGGAGTGCACTGGAGAGAGAAGGGAAGAGGAGTGTCTAGAAAAGGGAGGCCAAGGCTCATAGGAGGGGACGGCAGACAATAGGGTAAGGAACCTACAGGCAAGAGGCTAAGTTTGCTGTGGTTCATTCATACCGTGGAATATCACTCAACCCTTAAAAGACATGAGATAAATTTATAGGTACAGACAGCAAAAGATCTCTATGATATCATAAGTGAAAAAAATGCAAGTTTAAGTACACACAGTTTAATTTAAGTAAAACAATGTGCACCTGTGCACATATATACCTGCCCGTCTATGAAAGAGGGGCAGTGAAGTGCAGCACACCGTTCTGGGGTGACCTCTGTGCCTGGGAGTGGAGTGAGAAGAAGGCAAGCTTCTTGTTTTCCTCGGCACTCCTGAAATGCTTGACTCTTACAACCAGAATGTATTCTTACATAACTTCTGTAATTAAAACAAAAAGAATATAGTGAAGAATACTGTTAGGAAAAAAACCAAATAGCTATATTTAAAAAAAAATGGCACAGAGGAGGATGTAGGTGTTAGATAAATTGAAGAAAATAGATACTTAATCCCAGGAAGTCTAGACTCTCGAATCAGTAGATTTGAGATTGAAAAAAATAATTTTGGCCTCATGTCATAGTAAGAAATAGGTTTTTAGCAGATCCCAGTACACACATGTATATATATCTGAAATTCCACAAAATGATATTTGCATTTAGTACATGTCATACACCATAGTATTTTCTATTCTTTTAAAAATTTCCCTTTAAAACTATTGGTTGTGTGGGCTTCCCTGGTGGCGTAGTGGTTGAGAGTCCGCCTGCCGATGCAGGGGACGCGGGTTCGTGCCCCCGTCCGGGAAGATCCCACATGCTGCGGAGCGGCTGGGCCCGTGAGCCATGGCCGCTGAGCCTGCGCGACCGGAGCCTGTGCTCCGCAATGGGAGAGGCCACAACAGTGAGAGACCCGCGTACCGCAAAAAAAAAAAACAAAAACAGAAAAACTATTGGTTGTGATCCTCTAAATAGATTTCAAGCATTAATGGGTTCCAAACTGCAGTTTGGAAAACACTGTCTAAACTGATGGGGCTCCTGGGCCCTCTTAAGAGAGCCTTGGCTCTCAAGAGTCCTGCCAGGTCTGGAGAGGAAGCAAGGAGATTTTTCTGTTTCAAGTCCCTGAGGGAACTGGGAGAGATGTTCTTTGCTGGAGTGACCACAGGGTGGCAGCGCTGGCTGCATTCACTACCAACCCAAGTGTCAGCCCAGAGGTTTATCTTTAAAACAGAATTGAACCATCGCCTATGCTCACCCCTACCTCCCAAGGGGCCCCTGAATCGAAAGGCATTACAGGCAGGCCCCCATATAGAAAGCAAAGCAAAAACTCAAAACACTCCACGGTGAGCAGCCCAGACTCCCCCTCCCCCCGTTGGTGTAGCGAAGTCTTAAGAATGGAACCAAATCCCACCCAAGTTCAAAAGTGGCCTTGGGCAAGTTCCCTAACCTCTCTGTGTCTCAGTTTCTTCATCTGTAAAATGGGCATAGGTAATAATACCTCCTTCCCTCAAAGAGTTTCAAAGATCAAATGAGTTAATACATATAGAGCCCTAAGAACAGTGCCTGCAGTCAGTAATTGTAAGCTATTATCACACTTCTTTCCCTCCGATTGCTCCCACTCTGGAGATGTGACTGGCGGGCGGGCAGCCCTTTAGTGGTCAAATAACTGCAGACATGAATGAAATCCAGGAGAGTCTATTTCCAGACTTTCCCTCCAGCTGGGCAATGGGCTGGAGCAGTTGGTCGGGGTGAGGGGTGGTGGAGCGTGGCAGGCACCGATGAGGTTGATAAGCCACGAGTCCCGCTCCCTTGTGACCCAGCCTGGGGGTCCTGGCCACCGACCCCTGACTCCTCCCCTCCCCCCCCCCCCCGGCAGGCCTATCTTGGCCAGCACTGCCCACCCCCCTCCCCTAGCCAGTGGGGCGGGAGACAGACACGCCCTGCAGACCTGGATCGAGTGTGCCAACCTAAGGTCGTTTGGGAAGGTGGGAGCAGCCCGCCACTTCCCTCCTGCGGACTCTGCTCCTTCTCTCTACCACCGGCAGCACTCTTGTACAAGCTCACCTCTCCCCAGGGCTTTCGTCCTCAGGTCAGCCTCCTTCCTCTCTTCTCTGGTCCTGCTAAAAAGCATGCTTAATGCACCTGGCTCCCCAAAGCCCTTTCCCTGACCTGGGTTAAGCCAGGCCCATCTCAGCCATCACTGGCCACGAGGCCAGCACCTTCAATTTCTTCATCTTTAGAAACCTGAAAAAAGCATTCAAAAGGGCTGTGTTTGTTTGTTTTAGCTGTCTTAATGGAGACAAACAACACAAGGGTGGAACAAAGAAGCACCAGAGAACTAGCCCCAGCATTTAGATTTGAATAAATTGAAATTTTTCTCTTTCTGGCATATAGTTTTATGGGTTTTGACAAACGCAGAGAGTCCTGTGACCGCCACCAAAATCAAGATATGGAACAGTCTATCACCTCCCCAAATTTCGTCCTCCCTCTTACTTTACTCAGCTTCTCCTCCACCTACCCGCTTGCAGCAACTCATTTGTTCTCCTTCCCCATAATCCATTACATTTTTCTTTGTATTTGGCCAAAGATGTGTGTGCGTGTGTGTGAGAGAGAGACACACACACACAGAGAAAACATATAATCTTTTTTAAAGAACAGAAGTGATCAGATAATACACATATTTTGCTTTTGTTGCCTTTTTCACCTAGTGGATCTTGAAGATTATACCCTCTTAATTCATATAACTCTGTCTCATTCTTTTCTATGAGTACTGGATGTACCATACTTTACTTAACAACTCCGTATTGATGATTTCTGATTTTTTTAAAAAATTACAATGTTGTAACAAACATCCTGTACAGGTTTTCCTTGCTGTCTGAAAGTAAAGTGTTCTTATGAAAACTTTTATAAGCTGAAATGGTGTAAAGTGAAGAAGCGTATACCTTAGGACACATCTTGCTAACAGATGCACAAAATAAATGGAGATAAAGCAAGATGCTCACGGACACAGTTCAGAGCGATGGCAGCTGATGCTGAGATGCTGAGAGTAGTTCCCAGGGGAGGAGTTTGGTGGTGCCCCTCTTGCTGCTGAGGGTGCGAGCTGCCTCCAGGACAGCTCACTGCAAAACAAACGCGGAAGGCTATTTTCGCTTTTCACCGTAAAAGGGAAACTCCTCTTCAAATTTCTTTTGGTTAGCAAAAACAGTTGCCAATGCCCGTCTTTTTTAAAATCGTAAGATCGAAGCGGCATGGGGTGAGCTTTTGAAAAGTGGGGGACACCCGTATATGCTTCTTGAGCTGTGGTTTGAGCACGACTACAGGGTAACTCAAAGGTGGAGTTCTTTTTTTTTTTGCGGTACGCGGGCCTCTCACTGTTGTGGCTTCTCTCGTTGAGGAGCACAGGCTCCGGACGCGCAGGCTCAGCCGCTCCACGGTATGTGGGATCCTCCTGGACCAGGACACGAACCCTTGTCCCCTGCATCGGCAGGCGGACTCTCAACCACTGCACCACCAGGGAAGCCCAAAGGTGGAGTTCTTAAAAGAATAGTGTACATCCCAACTGCCAGTTGCCGCCTGCCTCCACTCCTGCCTGGCCCATAGCAGTTTGGCCAGTGCCCCCAGCACACCAGTGAAATGGCTGTCACCAAGGCTAGCACTGGCCCTTCACACTCATCCTCCTCGATTTCTCAGAGGCCGTCAGTGTTGCTGACACCACCCTTCTGTTTGAAACATTCCTTTCGGGGTTTCTGGTCTCTCTTAGGTTCCTTACTTGTCTGATGATCTCTTCCACATTTCCACTTCCTCCCCACAGCCCTTGCAGACATTCAGCATGATACACTCGGCTCTCTCCTGCGCCCCTTGCATCCCACCCCCATCTTCAGCTGCACTTGCTATCAGGCAGCTCCTGCTTTAAAGTCCACAGTTCCGAGCTCTGTTCCCAGCTCTAGTCAACTTCCTGCCCACATTGTGAGCCCAACATCCCAAACCTGGCTCAGCATCTTGCTGCCCTCCACAGCTGTTCCTCACTTGCCAGCCCTGGCTTTATTTATGCAGCTGCCATGCTTCTAGGAAACTGGAGGGCTTTGTGTCCCCTCACTCTCTCCTCCTACTAATTAGTCACCCAAAGTTGCCCCTCGCATGATTCTTCCCCTTCTAATTCCACGACCAATCAATCTGAGGCTGGGCTTCCCTTCACAGTAAGGGCTGACTCTTGCTGAGCATTTGCTGTGTCCCAGACATGGTGCAAGAATTACCAAGTGGGGCTTCCCTGGTGGCGCAGTGGTTGAGAGTCCGCCTGCCGATGCAGGGGACACGGGTTCGTGCCCCGGTCCGGGAAGATCCCACATGCCGTGGAGGGGCCCGTGAGCCATGGCCACTGAGCCTGCGCATCCGGAGCCTGTGCTCGGCAACGGGAGAGGCCACAACAGTGAGAGGCCCGCGTACCACACACACAAAAAAAAGAATTACCAAGTGAATGTAAACCTCACACAGCCTTCAAGAAAGATTCTATTAGCTTTTAAAGCTCAGATCCAGTAGCACATCTAGGAAATGGTGAACCCAGGATTTGGTCCCGAGCAGTCCAGAGCCTGTGCATGCGACGACATCATCGCACCACCTTACTCATTGAGATTGTTTTATAACAGATTGTCTGGCCTCCAGACCTCACCATATCCAACTGATAGTCGGCTCACAGATTGATATCCCTAAAGCCTTGCTCTAACTAGGCCATAACTTGGATCAAAACCCTTCACTGCCTCCAAATAAAACCTTGATGCCAGGCTTGCCATACAAGGTCCTCCATGCCCTGGGCGCAGCCTGCCCATCCAGCCTCCCACATGCGCCTGAACCTCCAGTTGTCTGGGTGTGTCCTCCTCAGTCCCACGTTTCCATCTCGGCTCACGCGTTCCTTTGCTGGGAGTGCCATTGTCCCCCATTTCAGCCAGGTCAAATCCATGCCATCCTTTATGGCTCAGCTAAATGTTACCTCCTCCACAAAGCCTCCCACTTCACAAAGTAAATAGTGGCCATAAAAAGAGAATACCTTCAACTCAGACTTCTCTCCTCCTTACCAGCCTCTGTACTCCCACTCTAACCAGTGCTACCTGCTCAGAGGTCTCTTTTAACGACTATGCTGGACTGAAACCAGTTTGATGGAAAAAATTAAAAAGGTTATTCCAGAGTCATTTAAAATTCATTTGTTTATTTTTGGATAACAAATAGATTTATATTGTTAAAAATTCTGCAGATAGAAAGGGTACGAAGTAAAATTCTCCCTCTCATCTCCCTGCCACCCAGTTCTTACGCTCACAGGAAACAAATATTATTAGTATCTTGTGCATTTTTTTTCAGAGATAGTTGGTTGTGGTTTAAAAATGTCTAAAAATTCTTTGATACTCCTCCTTTGAGTGTGGGATGGACTAATTGACTCACTTGTGGTAGTGGGTAGACTTCCAAGACTAGGGTGTAAAAGGCATTGTGGCTTTCTCCTTGTTTTGCTCTAGTGGATCTAGCTGCCATGTCATAAGGACATTCAAGCAAGCCCTCTGGAGTGGCCTGCATGACAAGGAACTGAGGCCTCCTGCCAACAGCCATGTGAGGGAGGTGTGTTGGAAGCAGAACTTCCACTCAGACAAGCCTTCAGATGACTGCAGCCCTGGCCCATGACTTGACTGCAACTTGACTCATGAGATACCCTGAGCCAAAACAACCCAGCTAAGTACCCAAATTTCTGGCCTACAGAGATTATGAGATAATACAGTTGATTGTTATTATTCATGGCAGTTATGTTCTATAAAGTCACCAAGAACACTGAATTGTCATATACTAAACCATTGCTCCTAGGGGAAATATAGTTAGGTTCCTGCAAACTTCTGGTCACATTTTCATCAACTGATCAATACATAACCTGTTTTATTTGTGTTTCTGTTTAAGGATACCTTAATTTAACATATATTGTTGATTCATTATCACTGAATTTATGGCCAACAGCACTGTAACTCATGTCTGAACAAAGCTTCTCTCACACATGTGCTTTCTCTGTAAAGCACATCACAGTCTTCTTATGCCTAAGGGGGCCATTTCAAACAGTGAAATCACCAAAAAAAATACAAAAAACATGGCACTAAATAGACCAAGAAAAGGACACTTGTTTACAGTATGAAAGCTGAATCAGAGCATCTTATTCAACCTCACCTGGGAATATGCCCACAGGGCAAGTCAAATTTTTGCTGCTCTGTATACACACACACACACACACACACACACACACACACATGACCATGAAAGCACTTTGAGTATTGATTTGGGGATTATAAATTAATTTTCATGAGTAGGTGAGTTCACAAATACAGAATACACAAATAAGGAGGACTAACTATAAACATCTTTTGTTTTAGTCCACTAAGAATTGGGATAACATACTCTGCAGCAGGAGATCAATAATATGCATACCCTAATATGTGCACTATGATCCCAGTTTTTGCCGAATAATGATAAATGCATAGAAGAGGATCTGGAATAAAAAATGCCAGTATAAGTATCACTCACTTTGGGTGAGTGATTATGGGTGTTCTTTAAGTGCCTTCGTTTCATGGCATTTTCTGATTTTTCCTGAAATAAGTATGTATTTCTTAGTTATAAGAACACATAACAGAGACTTTCCTGGTGGTCCAGTGGTTAAGACTCTGCGCTCCCCATGGAGGGGGCCCAGGTTCGATCCCTGGTCAGGGAACTAGATCCTGCATGCCACAACTAAAGATCCCACATGCCGCAGTGAAGATCCCACGTGCTGCAACTAAGACCCGGCACAGCCAAATAAATAAATAAATATTAAAAAAAAGAAAACATAAGAAAAGAAAACATTTAAAATTATATTGTTAGATGTTGTGTTTGTTCCAATTAGTTACCAAGTTTTAGACAAATATTTTGCTATAAATCCCATATTATTAGACATTTATCTGACCTAAACAATCCCTTTTTGGATATTTAAATGATCCCATCCCATCTCAAACCAGATTACTTTTGGCCAGATTGTTTGGGGCCATATGTTATGTTACCTATTCTATCACCAATTCTTGTCCTTTATCTTCAACTTTCTCTCCTTGATTTCCCAGACCCCACTCAGGTTTCTCTCACTAAGACAAACAGCACTCTTCTTTCCCCAAGAATTCCTACATTCGCTGCTTCCCCTTCCTCACTACCAAATTCTCCGTCCACTGCAGTGCACCTGCTGCCTGTATCCACTCAGCAAAACCATTCCCTCCTCCATAGTCTCCTTATGGCTAAGTCCTAGCCACTTCTCTGTACCTTTATTACCCTAGGACTTCCCACTGTTGCCCCCTTCCTCTTTCTTGAACTACTCTGCCTGGGTTTCCATGTCCACACACCTTCTCCCTACCTGTCTGCCCACTCCTCTTTCTCAGGCTCTTCAGAGTAAATGATCTTGGGGCGTCTCTCTCCTTGGTCCTTTTCTCTCCTCACTCTACACCCCTCTCTCCGGGGAGCCCACTCACCATGGCCGCAGTTACACCTGTATGTTGAGGGCTCCCATCAGGTCCTATGAGCTCCCTGCTGTCACGTCATACCTGAGCTCCAGCCTGTCTGTCAGCTGTCTGCTGGGCAGCTGACGTGGAGGTCTCACATGCACCACGCACTCAGTTTGTCCCATTATCTTGCTCCTCTAGCTTTCTAGTCTGTCCTTTCCACTTCCTGGTTCCAGATTCTCACACTAGGTACTTGGGAATTCCCCCCGTCCCCTGCCCCCCTTCTTCAGACTCCACACAGTGTCCAGCACTCAGGAACATTCAATTAATACTCAGTTAATGATTTTAATCAACCACCAAGTCCAGATGATTCCACTGTCTGAATGACACTAAGACCTGTTGACCTCCCTCCACCATCTTCTACTGCCTGTTATTTGTTTGTTCCTCCATTAGACTGTGGGACCCATCTCGGAGGTGGCAGAGCTGTGAACCCAGGACACTTTAATAAGATGCTACAGGAGAATGAAATCCAGCCTGCTCTCAGGGCACCAAACTGTGGGACCTGGCACAGGGCTTCCCCTTATGCCTCCCTGGCCGCCACCCTCCATCCAAGGGGAAGGGGAGCCTTTAAATCTGCATGTCCTCAGAGTTGCATCAAAAGGGGCAGCTCTTTCTCAACACTCAAAGGCGAGATCCATCCACGCCCAGAGTCTGGTCCAGCTGGCTGCATATCCAACTAAATCCAAGGAAAGCAGGGGACTCCTGCTTCGGGGAGGTCCCACTCTGCGGTTAGCCAGGAGAGGTGGGAGGAGGGGAGGGGAAGGGGCAGAGGGGCGGTGTGCCTCGTGGAGCAGTGGGTGCAGTGAGGATGGCCTGCAGCTGGAAGAGGGGGGAATGAGCGACTTCCTCACTGCTCGCAGACCTCCCTGGGGGCGGCCTTGCTGGTTGGGGCAAAGCAACCAAATTCAGTGGAGAGATCCAAGTCCAAGTCCAGAGGACTCAGGGAGCTCAGCGGCTCGAAGGAGTTGTAGTTCTTCAAACTACCAGCAGAGGGCGCGCTCAGTTCACCTCTGCTCCTTGCGGGAGGAGTGTGCCAGGCAAGATGTAATGGGAAGGTTCCGATAAGCTATTGAATGTGGGAAGCAAGTGCGAGAGAGAGGTGAGCTGACTTCCACGTTTCTCACATGTATAACATCCGAAAGTCAGGAATACAGGAGAGGAGCAGTGTGGTGGTAGTCAGGGAAAGTGAGTGGGGTTCTCATACCTATGGAGTATGAGGTCCTGAGGGACACCCTGTGGGAGATGTGTACTAGGCAATTGATATACAATTCTGGAGCGGGGAGAGATTTGGGGTAAACATGCAGATTTGGGGTCATCATTGTGTACGCAATGGTGCAAGATCTGAAGTGGCTGAGATTGCCCAGAGAGCATGAGAAAGAGACAGCCCAAAGGCAGAGGCCTGGGGAGCCTCAGTATTTAAGGGGTTGGGAAGAGAGGGAGTGGATATATCAGAGAGGTTGGAGAATAACCAAGGGATAATGTGGTAGATGCAAAGGATGAGACATTTTAAAAGTAGATGAGTGTCCCAACTGCTAGTCCTCTAAAGAAGAAGCTGCCAGCCTGGTCCCAGGATCTTTTATGATGTATGGCCCAGAGAGTGAGAAAAGAGAGACAAAACCAAGAGGCTGGAGGGAAGGTGGGACCCTTAGCTTGAGAGGCTAAGTACCTAATAAAAAGAGTACGTTTAAAAAATTAGAGAAAGAAAATCCATGCAGGGTGGCGGGGCGGTGTCACTGCATTGGTGCTTAAGAAAAGCTTTGGGTTTGGGAATGTTAAGGTCTCCAGAGTAGCTCCAGGGTAAAAGAAAATTGGAGGAAGGAAAGAAAAAGGGGCTCTTGGAAAGTATGTTCTTTTAGTAGAATACAAATAGAAATTTCTTCTTGATTTCTATTTGGAGGCCAGATAACACATCTTTGAGTGAAACACATCTTTGAATCACATAGGATCTCAGCTTTATTAGAATTCATTAGACTTTAGCAAGCTAGAAATAGAAAAAAATATTCCTTTACACAACAAAGGGAAACTACCAGAAATCAATAGCATACTTAATGGTGAATTGTTAAAAGCATTCCCATAAAACGTAAGACCAAGACAAAAATGTCCATTATCATTGCTATTACTCAACATTGTACTGAAGGTCCTACTTTGACAAGAAGATACAAAGAAAGTCTACTTTTTGGAAAGGAAGAATCAAAATATTATTATTTGCAGATGTTGCTATTATGTACCTAGAAAAGAGAGTTAACTGAAAGACTATTATAATGAACAAGAGAATTAAGTGGCCAATACAATATCAACGTACAGAAATCAGCAGTTCTCCTACAGACCAACAATAAGTGATTAAAAAACATGAGTTAAAAGATACCATTTCCGGCTTCCCTGGTGGAACAGTTGTTGAGAGTCCGCCTGCCGATGCAGGGGACACGGGTTCGTGCCCCGGTTCAGGAAGATCCCACATGCCGCAGAGCGGCTGGGCCCGTGAGCCATGGCCGCTGAGCCTGTGCGTCCGTGCTCCGCAACGGGAGAGGCCACAACAGTGAGAGGCCCGCGTACCGCAAAAAAAAAAAAAAAAAAAAAAACAGATACCATTTCCAATAGGAACTAAAAACTGAAACACTGTATCATGACTTCCCTGGTGGTCCAGTGGACTCCACGCTTCCGATGCAAGGGGCAAGGGTTCGATCCCTGGTCGGGGAACTAAGATCCTTCATGCTGTGCAGTGTGGCCAAAAAAATCCCCCCAAAACTATAAAACACTGTGCATATACACCTTGAAATGGTTAAAATTGGTAATGTTATGTTATTTATATTTACACAATAAAAAATAAAAAACACTATACCTAGGATTTAAATTAATTAAAAAAAGAGCAACACCTATATGAAGAAAATTCTAAAGCATTACTTAAAAGAAGAAAAGCTAAACAAATGGAGAGATACACCACATTCCTAGATACTATTGTTGTTTAGTATTTTAATTATGTTTTTAAGCCACACAAATTAGACATTATTAGAATTATTTTATACAGGCAACATTTGTTTAGCTACATGTTTACCAGTTTCTTTGCTCACCATTCCTTCTTAAATCTCTGATGTTCCTTCTTCCTGAAAAAACATTCTTTAGTACAGGTTTATTCGTGCAAAGCTAAGTTTTTGTTTATCTGTATATGTCCCTAATTCCCCTCATTCTTCAAAGATAGTTTTGCTGAATATATAATTCTAGCATGACAACTATTTTCTCTTAGTCCTTTGTATATATTATTCTGGTATCTTCTGTTTCCCACTCGTTGTTGAGCAATCCTTGTCAGCTTAATTGTTGTTTCTTTGTAGGTGATAAGATTTTTATTCCTGATTGCCTTAAGTAAACACTTTTTTTTTTTTGTCCGTACCACGCAGTTTGTGGAATCTTAATTCCCTGACCAGGGATTGAACCCAGGCCCCAGCAGTGAAAGCGCCAAGTCCTAACCACTGGACGAGTAGGGAATTCCCAAAAAAACTTTGTATTATGGAAAATTTCAAATATACCCCAACGCAGAGAGAAGAATTTAATGAACTTCCACATTCCCAATACCTGGCTTCCGGAAGCATGTTTTATTTTTGCTGGAGCACTTAAAGAAAATTCCAGATTATATATGGGTTGGCCAAAAAATTCGTTCGGGTTTTTCCATACGATGCTATGGAAACATCTTATGTGGATATACGGGTCAGATTGTGTCTTTTTAAAAATTATTTATTTATTTGGCTGTGTCAGGTCTTAGTTGCTGCATGTGAGATCTTTGTTGCAGCATGCAGGATCTTCAGTTGAGGCATGCAAACTGTTAGTTGTGGCATGTGGGATCTAGTTCCCTGACCAGGGATCGAATCCTGGGCCCTCTGCATTGGGAGCATGGAGTCTTAGCCACTGGACCACCAGGGAAGCCCCCAGATTGTGTCTTTGATAGATAAGGACTTTTTGCTTTATTTTAATGTTAATCTCTTAATGTCATCTAATTCCTCATGCATGTTCAAATTCCTCCGTTCCAAAAAGGTCTTTTACAGTTGGTTTGTTTGACTCAGCATTCAAAGTCCGCTGTGCATTTGGTTTATATGGCTTTCAAGTCTGTTTTCATCTATCATAGTCCCACTCCACCTCCTTTTTTATGTCATTTATTTGTTGATAAAAACAGGGTATTTGTCCTATAGAATTTCCCACAAACAGGATTTGCTGATTACCTCTTCATGGTGTCATCTCGCCTGTTCCTCTAGCCCTGTATTTCCCATAAATTGGTAGTTATATCTAGAACCTTAATTAGATTTAGGTTAAATTATTTTGGAAAACCTGCATAGGTGGCACTATGTAGCTCCTGGTGCATCATGACAGGAGGCACACTGTGTTTGATTGTTTCACTTTTTTTTAAGAATTGGCTTTTTATTATTTTTTATTTTACTTATTTATTTTTGGCTATGTTGGGTCTTTGCTGCTGCGTGAGGGCTTGCTCTAGTTGCGGCGAGTGGGGGCTACTCTTCGTTGCGATGCGTGTGCTTCTCATTAAGGTGGCTTCTTTTTTTTTTTTTTTTTTGCGGTATGTGGGCCTCTCACTGTTGTGGTCTCTCCCGTTGCAGAGCACAGGCTCCGGACGCGCAGGCTCAGCGGCCATGGCTCACGGGCCCAGCCGCTACGCGGCATGTGGTATCTTCCTGGACTGGGGCACGAACCCGTGTCCCCTGCATCGGCAGGCGGACTCTCAACCACTGCGCCACCAGGGAAGCCCACGGTGGCTTCTCTTGTTGCTGAGCACGGGCTCTAGGAGCGCAGGCTTCAGTAGTTGTGGCACGAGGGTTCAGTAGTTGTGGCTCATGGGTTCTAGAGTGCCCGCTCAGCAGTTGTGGCACATGGGCTTCGTTGTTCCGTGGCATGTGGGATCTTCCCGAACCAGGGCTCAAACCCATGTCCCCTGCATTAGCAGGCAGATTCTTAACCACTGTGCCACCAGGGAAGTCCCTGATTGTTTCACTTTGATGTTAAATTCATCCATTACTGAATTAGGGAGTGCAAAATGGCAATTTCCTTCTAATCTGTCATTCCTTCTCCATTTATTAGCTGGAATTAATCTAACAGAAACTTTTCTTCATTAACTACTTGATTGAAATGCAGTTGATGTACCCTCAAGGTGACTGATGAGGGGTGTGTATATGTGGGATTATGAAATTATGGAAGTTTCTGTATTCCATGTGCTTCAATATACAGTCATTATTATTTATTATTTTTGATGCTGAAATTATTCGATCTTTAGCCAATGTCCCTTCAAACTGCCTCCCATGATCTTTTAAAAATTCCTCAGGTAGTTGTTGACAACTTCTTTACTTTATGGTTCAATAGATCTCCTACGTTCAACTTGAACGTTTCCTGCCCTAGAGCGGGAATCATTCTTTTCTCCAGGGAGCCCTGGTTCCTTTTTGTGAGAGATGGTATTTATAGAGCAAAGTTTGGTCACTAAAGGTGCTTATTGCTACTGGATTCTCATTTCTTCAGAAGACAGAGCTGGAAAATACATGTTATTTTTTTTAAAAAGTAAGCCCTGCGTTCATATTGATATTTCCAATTCAATTTTAAGATTATAAGATTTTTAACTAAACTTAAACAAATTTTAATCTCTGGCTGCTTTTACAACTCGTTCTTTGTCTTTAGTATTCTCCACTTTCCTTCCAAGCATCTAGGGGTGGATTTCTTTTTATTTATCATGCTTGATATTATGCTGTGCATCCATCCTGTATCTGTGTATTCATATACTTCATCAGTTCTGGAATACTCTTCCTCTATCTCTTCATATATTGCTTCTCCTATAGTCTCTCTATAATGCCCTTCTGGGATTTCAGTTAGACAACTGAATATATACTCTATATTATTTTTACATAATATTCTTTTTCATATTCTTTTCCATTATGGTTTATCACAGGATATTGAATATAGTTCTCTGTGTGGTATTATTTATTGATGGAAAAACTGAAGGAAGATTAAATTCCACCACTGGGGAATGTTTAACTAAATTATTATATGTACATAAAATGAATATTATGAAGTCATTTACATGGTATTGATAAAGTTTTAAAAATAGTGTACAAAATTATCTTAAATAATTTTTTTTGAAAGGGCTTCAAATGCTTGGCTTATTTATTTATTTATTTTTGGCTGTGTTGGGTCTTCATTTCTGTGCGAGGGCTTTCTCTAGTTGTGGCAAGCGGGGGCCACTCTTCATCGCGGTGCGCGGACCTCTCACTATTGCAGCCTCTCTTGTTGCGGACCACAGGCTCCAGATGCGCAGGCTCAGTAACTGTGGCTCATGGGCCCAGTTGCTCTGTGGCATGTGGGATCTTCCCAGACCAGGGCTCGAACGCGTGTCCCCTGCATTAGCAGGCAGATTCTCAACCACTGCGCCACCAGGGAAGCCCTATATTAAATAATTTTAAGCAAAAATATCAATATATCAGTTATATACACACTTATCTCAATTATATATAAATTATGCACAGAAATAAAAGTGTGATCCACTTTCGGAAAAATAGACAAGAAAGATAGACAAGAAAGATAAGAAAAATAGACAAGATTGTGGTCCTTGCAACACAATAGAGCAGTGAAAAATAAATGCAATATAGCTACACAAATCAACACGAACAAATCTCATGACCATGAAAAAGCAAATCTCATGACCATGAAAAAGCAAACTACAGAAAAATACATGCAGTATGATTTTATAGAAAAGTCAAGACTAAATGAAACAACATATTGCTTAGAAGTGGGTACCAGTTTGGACCATGTGGAATTGCTTAATACATATGTGGTAAAACTATAAGGAAAAGTGAAGTGAAAATTCAAAACACCTTAATGTCATTGGGAATGAAAGGTCTGGGATCTGGGAAGGGCAGCAGGGATTTCAAAAGTTCTGGTTTATTAACTGGGTGGTGGATCCACTGATGTTTGCTTTGTTTTTATTCCTTGTATTTTAAACATATGTAATAAATATTCTTTTATAATTATTCAGTATTTAATAAGACCATATATTTAAAAGAATAAAAGGAAATATATCACAGTGATATTCATTACTGCATCTGGGCATTTTGATTATGTGTGATTTTTTCCCCCTCTTCTATATTTTTATATGTCATTAAAATTTTATACAGCAAGAATGTATTACTTTTATGGTCAGAAAAAAATCTCCTAGTTAAGTTGGAAAGTTGGCAGGAAAAAGAAGAATGTTTTTAGAAATGAGCCTCATGGACTTCCCTGCCAGTCCAGTGGTTAAGATTCCGTGCTTCCAATGCAGGGGACAGGGGTTCAATCCCTGGTCAGGGAACTAAGATATCACATGCCATGAGGCACAACCAAAAATAAATAAATAAATAAAAATTTTAAAGTTAAAAAAAAAAGAAATGAGTCTTCTATTGGAATGTTAAAAAAAACCCCGAAAATTTAGGTGCGATGTTTTACTGTCCCTCATGCATAAGAAGAAAACAACATGTATTTTTGTTTTTTGCATGATGGCAATAATATGTACCTCACAAGATTATTGCAATGTTCTCAAAGTGATGACACTTAGAGAATGTTACACAGTATTCTACAAGTATTAATTACTGTGAAAAATGAATTAGAAAGACTAAGCATAAAATTGTTCATATAGAATTTTTTATTTATTTATTTATTTTTTGTGGTACGTGGGCCTCTCACTGCTGTGGCCTCTCCCATTGCGGAGCGCAGGCTCCGGACGCGCAGGCTCAGTGGCCATGGCTCACGGGCCCAGCTGCTCCGCGGCATGTGGGATCTTCCCGGACCGGGGCATGAACCCATGTCCCCTGCATCGGCAGGCAGATTCTCAACCACTGCACCACCAGGGAAGCCCTGTTCATATAGAATTTATAAAGCATTCTCTAACAGTAAAACTTGGGAGATTTTACAAATGTTAACAAGATAAGTATAATATCTTTCTCTAGAGATTTAAAAGTAATTTATTATGGACAATTTCAAACATGCCTGAAAAATGGGGGAGAACAGTTTAATGAATTGCTATATATCTATTACCCAGATTCAACAATTATCAAAATTTTGTCAAACTTGCTTCATCTTTTCCCCTTGTGTGTGTGTTGATGAAGTATTTGGAAACAAAATTTAGACTTAATGCATCTCTAAAATATGTGAACTTTTTCTTTCATAGACATAATGCCATTATCACATTTACCAAAATTAACAATAATTCCTTGGTATTCTCTAATATCAGGTCATATTCAAATTTCCCCAATTTTCTCAGAAATGTCTTTTCATAGTTGGTCTGTTTGCATTAGGATCCACATACTACATTTAGTAATTGTGTCTTATAAATTTTTCTTAGTCTAGGGCCATCTCTCCTTTTTTTCTTTGTTGTTTGTTTTTCTCGTGACAGTGACATGTTGAAAAAATTGGATCAGTTGTCCTGTGGAATGTCCCAATTTTTGTTTTTATCTCTGACCTTCCTTGTGGTGTGGTATCGTTTAATTTTTTTTTTTTTCTGTCCTGTGTTGCTGTAAACTGGAAATCAGCTCTGAAGGCTTGATCACCTTTGGGTTCTTGTTTTGTTGAGACCACTTTGTACAGTGGGCTGTGTACTATATATTGCATCACATCAACATGCTCATATTGTCCATTTGTTCCATGTTCACTGTTTTCTCACTTTAACGATTCCATTTTTCTTTTCTAGAAGCACTAATTTTTTCTATTCTATTTTGTCCTTTTTAAAAAATTGTATCTATGTATTTATTTTTTTGGCTGCACTGGGTCCTCGTTGCTGCGTGCAGACTTTCTCTAGTTGCAGCAAGCGGGGGCTACTCTTCGTTGCGGTGCGCGGGCTTCTCATCGCGTTGGCTTCTCTTTTTGCAGAGCACGGGCTCTAGGCAGAGCAGGCTCAGTCGTTGTGGGCTCGGTAGTTGTGGCACGTGGGGCCCAGAGCTCGCGGGCTCCAGTAGTTGTGACGCATGGGCTCAGTAGCTGCAGCTCATGGGGTCTAGAGCTTGGCCTCAGTAGTTGTGTTGCACGGGCTTAGCTGCCCCTCGGCATGTGGGATCTTCCCAGACCAGGGATCAAACCCGTGTCCCCTGCATTGGCAGGCGGATTTTTAACCACTGGACCACCAGGGAAGTCCTATTTTGTCCTTTTAAATAGTCTCTTTTCTCTTGCTCATTTGTGATTCCATCTGTTATTTCCTTAAACACTTCATACATAGGAGTTTCCATTATGTAGCTGATAATTCCACTCTAATTGAGAATCTACATCTGTTGTTTGTTGTTTCTGCTGACTGCCACTCTTCGTGGTTTGCGTGGTACTCTTTGACTGTTTAGGTGAATAGGGATGCTTTCCTCCAGAAAGGGGCTGGTTTTGCTTCCAGGAGAAACTGTGGACACCAGGGCATGGAAACACCTTGGTTCCCTTATAGAGTCCTGGCCTTGATGTTGAGCCCCAGGCTCAGGTGCCCACCTGCTTCAGTCCTGCAGATTGATCGAGGGCTGCTGTTGGCATTTGGCTCAGGCAGCCCTGACTTGAATTCCTATCATTTACCTTTCTGGTTTCAGCTTAAGGTTTTTGTTTCTTTGTATTTTGTTTGGTTTTGTTTTTCTTTTCTTTTTTGAGATTTTTCTTGTTTTTAGTGAGCTCAGAAAAATTTCACATTTTATGTAACCTCTAGGTGTTTTGTAGTGGGAGGGCCCTTCATAAGTATCTAGTAAGCCACACTCTTGCAAGGAAGTGGGAGCTGACAGCACAGCTTGTAGAATTAAAATGTGGAAACAACCTGAATTGCATCAGTAGGGTGACAATTTAATGAATTATGGAACATTGCTACAATGGAACACTATGGAATAGTTTAAATCAAGAAGAGATGGGGACTTGGCAGTCCAGTGGTTAAGACTTCAGCTTCCAATGCAAGGGGTACGGATTCGATCCCTGGTCGGGGAGCTAAGATCCCACATGCCTCATGGCCAAAACACCAAAGCATAAAGCAGAAGCAATATTGTAACAAATTCAATAAAGACTTTAAAAATGGTCCACATCAAAAAAAATCTTAAAAAAAATAGAAGAGACGGATCTACCAGCAATTCCACTCCTGGGAATATGTCTGAAGAAAACAAAATTTGAAAAGATATATGCACCCCAGTGTTCATAGCAGCATTATTTACAATAGCCAAGACATGGAAACAACCTAGGTGTCTATCAACTGATGAATGGGTAATGAGATGTGAGATAATATATATATGGAATATTACTCAGCCATAAAAAAAGAATTAAATTTTGCCATTTGCAACAAAATGGATGGACATAAGTCAGAAAAAGAAAGACAAATATTCTTATGTTATCATTTATATATGGAATCTAAAAAATAAAACAGACGAGTGAATATAACAAAACAGAAACAGACTCACAGGTATAGAGAACAAACTAGTGGTTACCAGTGGGGAGAGGGGAGGGGAGAGGGGCAAGATAGGGGTATGGGATTAAGAGGTACAAATTACTATGTACAAAATAAGCTACAAAGATATGTCATATAGCACAGGGAATATAGCCAATATTTTACAATAACTTTAAACGGAGTATAATCTATAAAAATTTTGAGTCACTATGTTGTACACCTGAAACTTACATAATATTGTAAATCAACTATACCTCAATAAAAAAAGAGATGGATTTATGCATAATGACTGGAAAATCTCTTATGCATGTTGTTAATGAAAAAGCAATGTGGCATTATCCAATTTATATACTAGAAAAAGTCCAAGTCAATCTATATGGAGGTAAATAACTTAAAAAAGCCCTTGCAGAAGCCACAGCAGTCTGTTAATAAAAATTACCTCTGGGGCAAGAAGAGGCAGGGGTGGAGGCTAAGGCTGAATTTTACCCTTTATATCAGTATGGTTTTGATTTCTTTTTTCTTTTGGAATAATAGAATGTACTTACATAGTATTTGTGTAAATTCCCTTTTAAAAAGGAAGTTTTCTGCTGTGTCAATTGCCTCAGAGAGGCCAAGGAAGGACTGCAAAGTATCTACTGAATTTGGCAACTTGGAGGCTACTGGTAACTTCAGGACGAGCTGTGGGTGAGGTGGACTCCAGACGGCAGGGGTGGCGGGTGGGTGGGGCGGGGAGGCAGGAAGCGCATCTGTGAAAGAGTGAGACAGGCAAGGAAGCCACCATATAGGAGCAGAGTAAGTAAAGGTTCTAATAGGTTCTAATAGGATGGAGCCTGAGAGGAAAGACAGCAGGCCGAACAGGAGTGAGGGGCAAGGTGTGGTCCTAAACAGGCAAACAAGGAACCAGAAACTGGAAGTCTGAAGGATTAGAAACAGGCTGGGAAGGGTAGGTGGCTCAGGATGATTTGTTGTGGAAGCTGTGAATATTATTCAAGGATGTTACTGGCTCGTTTCTCTGAGTGTATGTGCTTATGTGTGATGGTCGGGGACTGATGGTGTTGGTGCCTGATCAAAGGACCCTTTCAGAGCAGGATTGGGTTTTTGGTTTTTTTTTTTTTTTGGCTGTGCTGCGTGGCATGCAGACTCTTGGTTCTCAGACCAGTGATGGAACCCATGCCCCCTGCAGTGGAAGCACAGAGTCCTAACCATTGGACTTCCAGGGAATTCCTTCCTAGCAGGATTGTTGAAGTTGGGTGGTAGACCTTGTTTGGGGCAGGTGCAGTGGAAGTTTGAGGGGTCAGGTTGAGAGTGATGCTCCTTGGAGCATCCAATAGGAGGGAATGAGGAAGGAAAGCACCTAATACTATACCTGGCACATAGTAGATACTCAGTGAATACTGGTTGTCAAGGGATAGAAGCCTCAATAAGATTGAAGAGCAAGCATTGAGAGACTAAGGGTACAAGAGTTGGAGGGGTAGCAGGTTGGTGTCAGAAAGTGGGATATTGAGAGGCTAGGGTTTCAACAGTGGTTTGGTGTTGGCCATGACAATATTTTAGCTATGGCTTGATGGAATGGGGTGGAAGATAAGGTCTTTTGAAGAAATCACAGGATAGTGAGGGTTTTTGAATGCTGGGAGATCTTAAAATTTGGAGTGCCCTCCTTTGCCTACCAGGGTCTCAGATGTCCAGGCTGTGGTCTCCGATCTCCCTACTCACTGGTCTTTGATTGTACATTCTCTGCCTGTGCCTTCACTCAGCCTCTTCAGTTAACTTCCTGGCTGAGTGGGAACCTGCCTGAGCCCCTGGGTACCCCAAGCAATGACAACAGCCCAGTTGTGCTCTTCCATATGCCTCAGGATCTGCTGTCACCTGACTCATGGATCTTCAGCCTGTGCAGGAGCTTGTCCTCAAGTCCTGAGCATGCTGTGAGGATGTGAACACATCTATTTGTCCACTCAGAGAGAAAAGGAACATCACAGTTAGAAAGATTATGTATTTTACAATTGTTCAGACGCTATTGATTTCCAAAACTTTTTTATAAGCACCATTTTTTCTACCCCTCACATTATCCCAGGAAGTTAAACTAATATAGGAAATGTGAGCAGAGGGAGTCTGGTGGTGGGGACAGGGCATGGCACATGACCATGGAGACATAACAGGCCAGGTTCTGAGCCTTAGATTTGCTGAACCAGACACTTGAATTTTGTGAGGTCCCCAAAGTGAGCATTCTCACCAGGACTGATTCACACTGGCCAAATTGATAAGGGATTAATGTACAAACCAGATTTAGAATTTTACTTACAGTAAGGAGTATATTTTTCAAAATATACTCCTGTATCTATACAAAATGCCTCCTCTATTTATATTCCTTCCCCAGAGGATTGCATCCAGACTCATGGCTTGAAAAACCACCTATGCCCTGATGACTCAAATATGTATCTCTAGCCCCAGTCTCTCCCCTTACTTGTCTATCCAACTGTCTAGTTTACCTCTCCTTCGAATTGACTAATAGACATCTCATGGCTGCCCCAGTTCCTGCCAAGATGGGAATTCACTTGAGCAGCTGGCTCCCTCCCTGAGCTGAACACAGGAGGAATTATAGAGAGAAATATGAAATCCTGGAAATAGCAACAAAGAAGAAACCACTGGGGAGCTAAACAGCTACTTAGAATTGGACTGTGTGTTTGTGGTTTTGTGTGTGTGTGTGGGTGGAGGGTAGTTACAGTCCAAGGCAAGGGTAGCTGTAACCATAAGGATAAAAGAAAAGTGATTGACTTTTTAAAATTCATTTTTTGCTTTTTTTCCATTATAGTTTATTACAAGATATTGAATCTAGTTCCCTGTGCTATACAGTAAATCCTTGTTTTTAATTTTATTTATGGTAATGTGCGGTTTAATCCCATACTCCCAATTTATCCCTCTCCCCCTTCCCCTTTGGTAACCATAAGTTTGTTTTCTTTCTTTTTAATCTTTTCTTTATTAATTTTTATTGGCATATAGTTGCTTTACAATGTTGTGTTAGTTTCTGCTGTACAGCAAAGTGAATCAGCTATACGTATACATATATCTCCTCTTTTTTGGATTTCCTTCCCATCTGGGTCACCACAGAGCACTGGGTAGAGCTCCCTGTGCTACACAGTAGGATCTCATTAGTTATCTATTTTACACACAGTGCTGTATCTATGTCAATCCCAATCTCCCAATTCATCCCACCCCCCATAAGTTTGTTTTCTATGTTTGTGAGTCTGTTTCTGTTTTGTAAATAAGTCCATTTGTACTATTTTTTAGATTCCACATATAAGTGATATGATATTTGTCTTTGTCTGACTTACTTCATTTAATATGATAATCTCTAGGTCCATCCATGTTGCTGCAAATGGCATTATTTCACTCTTTTCCATTGTGTGTGTGTGTATATCTATATCTATATCTATATCTATCTATCTATCTATCTATCTATCTATCACATCTTCTTTACCCATTCATCTGTTGATGGACACTAAGTTTGCTTCCATGTCTCGGCCATTGTAAATAGTACCATTATGAACATTGGGGCGCATGTATCTTTTCAAATTAGAGCTTTTGTCTTTTCTGGATATATGCCTAGGAGTGGGATTGCTGGATCATATGGTAACTCTATTCTTAGTTTTTAAAGGAACCTCCATACTGTTTTTCACAGTGGCTGCACCAATTTACATTTCCACCAACAGTGTAGGAGGGCTCCCTTTTCTCCACACCCCCTCCAGCATTTATTATTTGTAGACTTTTTGATGATGCCATTCTGACTGGTGTGAGGTAATACCTCATTGTAGTTTTATGTGCATTTCTCTAATAATTAGTGATGTTGAGCATATGAGTTTTGGCCATCTGTATGTCTTCTTTGGAGAAATGTCTGTTTAGGTCTTCTGCCCATTTTTTGATTGGGTTGTTTGGTTTTTTGTTACTGAGTTGTATGAGCTATTTGTATATTTTGGAAATAAAGCCCTTGTTGGTCACATCATTTGCAAATATTTTCTCCTGGTCCGTAGGTTGTCTTTTCATTTTGTTTATGGTTTCCTTTGCTGTGAAAAAGCTTATAAGTTTGATTAGGTCCCATTTGTTTATTTTTGCCTTTATTTCTATTGCCCTGGGAGACTGACCTAAGAAAACATTGCTATGATTTATGTCAGAGAATGTTTTGCCTATGTTCTCTTCTAGGAGTTTTATGGTGTCATGTCTTATATTTAAGTTTTTAAGCCATTCTGAGTTTATTTTTGTATATGGTGTGAGGGAGTGTCCTAACTTCATTGATTTACATGTGGCTGTCCAGCTTTTCCAACACCACTTGC
The DNA here is from genome assembly GCF_003676395.1 of Aethalodelphis obliquidens. Classification (NCBI taxonomy): domain Eukaryota; kingdom Metazoa; phylum Chordata; class Mammalia; order Artiodactyla; family Delphinidae; genus Aethalodelphis; species Aethalodelphis obliquidens. Next base: position 17,652,760 of record NW_020837984.1, on the reverse strand, counting down.
TGAAGAGACTGTCTTTTCTCCATTGTATATTCTTGCCTCCTTTGTCGAAGATTAATTGACCATAGGTGTGGAAAAGTGATTGACTTTTTGCTCTTGCCTCTCCCACACCTTTGCATTGGACGGTCATTGCTTGTCCTTCGCTGCAGAACTGCAGATGCAGTGGCTCAGACCGCTGGTCAGGGTGTCTCTGGGGATGAATTCAGGGCAGCATAAAGCCCTGCCAGTGTCAAGAGTTGATAAACTGGGGGAACAACTGTTTTTGAGTAATCCCTCACTCCTCCACCCTTTGTCCTCCAAACCCCCAGGCTGGCCTTTCCAATCAGTAGAGGCAGCTTCCTTTCAACACAGGGTGGAAAGTGAAAGCAAGAACCCAAGGAGTTTTGGGGCCAAATGCCAACAAGTAGGAGTGATGACCTGTGACTGCGTGATGCCTGGGGTACTCCACTCGAGATCTGAGTCCCTGTCCTCTCCTTGAACTTAACAGGCTAGCAGACACTGAGTGGCCTTCTGTCCTTCCCCCAAAGTCAGTGTAGGACAGAGCAGCCAATACCCCCAGGGAATATGGGCTAACAAGCCAAAATGTTGAGATACTCAAAGAGTAAAATTAAACCAAAAGAAAAATAAAATCACAACATGTAAGATCAGAAACAGCAGGACAGAAGCAGAAATATTCATTAGTACAGATGGGCCAAGAATTTCAAATCAGTTCTATAAATACACAGAAGAGATATTAGCAGTGTAAAACAAAAACAAGAAGAAATTTGAAAGAATCAAAGGAAAAAGATAATAATTGAAATAAAGAAAACAATAATTGAGATATATAACAGATAAAAATAGATTAATTAGTCAGAATATCATATTGAGATGTGAGTCCAAGAAGGACTCATTGAAGAATGAGGAGATAAAAAATAAAAGTTAAGAAATAAGGAGGAAAGAAGTAGAACGCCCACATCCACATAACAAGAATTCAGAAGGAGAAAATGAAACTGAAAAGAAGAATATATTTGAAGAACAATAGATCTACATTCTTCAGATTTAAAAAGGATGAATGACCTCAGATTGAAAGGGCCATAGAGTGGAAAATAAAAGAGAGAAGGGAAAGCCCACATGAGATAATGGATGTCAAAATTTAAAAATGCCAAAGAGAAAATTCTAACAGTGTTAAATTGATATTAGACCTCTCAGTCACAGCATTGGGCACAGAAGACAATGGAGTAATATTTGTTAAGTACTAAAAGAAAATAACTTTGAACCTATAATTTTATATCCAGCCAGCTTGTCTTTCAAATGTGAAAAGACTTAAAAAAAAAGTCTCAGGAAAGGGAACCCTCCTGCACTGTTGGTGGGAATGTAAATTGGTGTAGCCACTATGGAAAACAGTATGGAGGGTACTTAAAAAACCAAAAATAAAGCTACCATATGATCCAGGAATCCCACTCCTGTGCATATATCTAGGAAAAAAGAAAACTCTAATTTGAAAAGACACATGCTCCCTAATGTTCATAGCAGCACTGTTTACAACAGCCAAGACATGGAAACAAACCCAGTACCCATCAACAGACAATTGGCTTAAAAAGATGTGGTATACAACATACAATGGCATATTACTAAGCCATAAGAAAGAATGAAGTATTGCCATTTGCAGCAACATGGATGGACCTAGAGAATATTATACTTAGTGAAGTAAGTCAGACAGAGAAAGATAAATATATTATACCACTTACATGTGGAATCTAAAAAAATAATACAAATGAATCTATATATAAAACAGAAACAGACTCACAGACATAGAAAACAAACTTATGGTTACCAAAGGGGAGAAGGAGGGTAGGACAAATTAGGAGTACGGAATTAACAGATACAAACTACTATACATAAAATAGGTAAGCAACAAGGATTTACTGTATAGCACAGGGAATTATATTCAATAACTTGTAATAACCTATAATGGAATATAACCTGAAAAAAACCCCTGAATCACTATGCAGTATGCCTGAAACTAACACAATATTATAAATCAACTATACTTCGAAATTCTCAGGCAACAAGGCTTCAAAATGCTTGCTGTACTAAGAGCCACATTAAAAAAATATCTCTAGGGGGGACTTCCCTGGTGGCGCAGTGGCTGAGAATCCGCCTGACAATGCAGGAGACACGGGTTCGATCCCTGGTCTGGGAATACCCACATGCTGCAGAGCAACTAAGACCCATGTGCTACAACTGCTGAGCCTGCACTCTGGAGCCTGCAAACCACAACTACTGAAGCCTGTGTGCCTGGAGCCCGTGCTCCGCAAGAGGAGAAGCCACTGCAATAAGCCCACGCACCACAACAAAGAGTAGCCTCCGCTCACCACAACTAGAGAAAGCCCGCACACAACAACGAAGACCCAATGCAGCCAAAACTAAATAAATAAATAAGCATCTGCCTGCCAGTACAGGGCACATGGGTTTGATCCCTGGGCCAGGAAGATCCCACATGCGTGGGGCAACTAAGCCTGTGTGTCACAACTACTGAGCCCACATGCCGCAACTACTGAAGCCCATGGGCTCTGGGGCCCTCGTACAGCAACTACTGAGCCCGCATGCTGCAAATACTGAAGCCCGCACACCTAGAGCCTGCGTTCTGCAACAAGATAAGCCACTGCAATGAGAAGCCTGCACATTGCAGCGAAGAGTAACCCCTGCTAGCCGCAACTACAGAAAAGCCCGCACACAGCAACAAAGACTCAGCACAGCCAAAAAAATAAAAGCTCAGTTCCAGAACATTTCACTGGTGAATTCTATTAGATAATTAAAGATGATATAATATTATCTTTCACAAATTCTTTCATAAAGCCGAGGAGAAAGGAACACTCCTCAACTCATTCTATGAAAACAGACCAATATCTCTTATGAACATACTTGCAAAAATCCTTAACACAACATTATCAAGTAAAATCCAGCAACATATAAATAGTTAGTGCAAGGTTGGTTTAACATCTGAAAATCAATGAAGGTAAATCACCATATTAATAAAATAAATGACAAAAACCGTAATGTCATTTTAGTAGATGTGGAAAAAACATTTGACAAAATCCACCATCCATTAATGATAAAAGCTCTTAAGCTAGGAATAAAAGGGGACTTTCTCAACGTGATAAAGTGTATCTAACTAAAATCTACGTCAATATATATATACTTAATTAATTTTTTGGCTGTGCTGGGTCTTCGCTGCTGTGCACGGGCTTTCTCTAGTTGTGGAGAGTGGGGGCTGCTCTTCATCATGGTGCGCGGGCTTCTCATTGTGGTGGCTTCTTACGTTGTGGAGCACGGGCTCTAGGCGCGTGGGCTTCAGTACTTGTAGTACACAGGCTCAGTAGTTGTGGCTTGTGCGCTCTAGAGCACAGGCTCAGTAGTTGTGGCGCATGGGCTTAGCTGCTCCACAGCATGTGGGATCCTCCCGGACCAGGGCTCAAACCCATGTCCCCCACATTGACAGGCGGATTCTTAACCACTGAGCCACCAAGGAAGTCCCTATAGTCAATATTAAATGTCGTGGTAAAAGACTGAATGTTTCCCTATAAATTCAGGAACAAGGCAAGGATATTTGCTGTTGCCATTTTTTTTTCTTTTTTTTTTTTTTTGAGGCTGCACCGGGTGGCATGTGGGATCTTAGTTCCCCAACCAGAGATTGAACCTATGCCCCCTGCAGTGGAAGCACAGAGTCCCAACCACTGGACCTCTAGGGAATTCCCTGTTGCCACTTTTAATCAACATTGTGCTGGAGGTTTTAGTTAGTGTGATAAGGCCAAAAAGTAAAAAATAAAAATGAAGCAATTCACATTGGAAAAGAAGCAAAACTGTCTTTATTCAAAAATGACATGATCCTGCTTATAGAAAATGCTAAGAAATTCACAAAAAAACTACTATTGTTAAGATGATTATACTGCCCCAATTCATCTATAGATTCAAGGCAATCCCTATCAAAATCCCAGCTGTGTTTTTTGCAGAAATTGACAAGCTAATTCTAAAATTAATATGGAAATGCAAAAGATCTAGAATAGCCAAAACAATCTTGAAAGGAAAAAGTTTGGAGGACTCACAATTTCTGATTTCAAAACTTACTACAGAATTACAGTAATCAACACAACATCGTACTGGCATTAAGATGGACATATAGACCAATGAAATAGAATTGAGAGTCCAGAAATTAGCCCTCACACATAAGGTCAATTTAGTTTTGGCAAAGTTTCCAAGGCAATTCAATGGGAAAAAGATATTCTATACAAGTGTTGGCAAGGACGTGGAGAAACTGGATTCCACATACATTCGTGACGGGAGTGTAAAGTGGTGCAGCCACTTTGGAAAACAGTTTGGCAGTTCCTTAAAAAATTAAAAATAAGCTTACAAATGAAAACATATGTCCACACAAAGCATTGTACATGAATATTCGTAGCAGCAATACTCACAATAGCCAAAACTAGGAAATAATCCAAATGTCCATTAACAGCTCAATGGATAAACATAATGTGATTTATTCACGCAATGGAACACTACTCAGTGATAAAAAGGAGTAACTACTGATTACTGACACACACTATGACAGAGATGAACCTCAAAAACATTATACTAAGTGAAAGCCAGACACAAATGACTGTATATGATATGATCCCATTAACACGAAGTATACAGAAAAGGTAAATCTATACAGATAGAAGTAGATTAGTGGATGCCTGGGCCGGATTTAGGGGTGGGGATTGACTGCAAAAAATCTGGATTGTTGTAATAGTTGCATAACTCTGTAAATCTACTAAACATAATTGAATTATGTATGTACTTATATAATTACAATGGGTGGATTTTAGAGCCTATACATTGAACCTCAGTAAAGCTGTTAAAAAAAAGTATCATAGGTTTAGGGCCCAGAGTATTGGGATAATTTAGGGACATTTTATTATTGTAGCTGGGGGAAAATCTGAGATAGGTTCAAATCTGAGGGCTATATTCAACTATATACCTGTGATAAGCTGAATAATGGCCCCAAAGATATTCAGATACTAATCCCTGATACTTGTGAATATAATTTTATACATATAGCAAAAGGGACTCTGAAGATGTGACTAAGTTAAGGATCTTGAAGTGGGAAGATTATTCTGGATTATCCACGTATGTGGGCCCTACATGTAATCACAAGTACCCTTATAAGAAGGAAGCAGGGGTTGATTTGACTACAGAAGTAAGAGATGTGAAGATGGAAACAAGAGGCTGGAGGAAGGGGTCAGGAGCTAAGGAATGCAGGCATTGCCAAAACCTCTGAAATGCAAGGAAGTAGATTCTCCCCTAGAGCCTCCAGAAGGAACACAGTCCTGCTGATGCCTTGATTTTAGACCAGTAAAACTGATTGCAGATATCTGGACCCTAGAACAGCAAGGGAATACATTTGTGCTGTTTTAAGTCACAAAGTTTGTGGTAATTTATTGTACTGGCTATAGGCAACTAATAAAATATCCAACCTCAAATGTATTTGATTTATATTTTATAAATTTTGAAATTGCTGCAAACACTAAAAACTTTAAAATTTCATATTATAATCTGAATTTTTTTTTAATTGGAAAATTAGGCAGCACAATTCCCCATCAATATGGCAGAACTTACTCAAAACTTACCCGTTTCCTGCATCCCATCCCCACCCAAGAACACCATCAGTGTACCTCCCAATGTCTGGATTCATCTGTCTGAATTATAGCTTGTGCACAGCCTCACAAAACAGCCTCAAAAATGTGCTTTGGCACTGCCAGTGGGGGCCCCTCAGGGTCTCCATATTGAAGAGGAGATTCGCCCTGGAGTACTTCTGGCTGCCTTCCTGGCTCTCCTCCCAATTTCCTGTGGGTAACTGTTTTGACTAGTACATACCCACACCCTTGCCCAAAACTCTGGAGACTGCCTGGTCTGAATCATATTTGTTGAAAATAAACATTTTCCTAATCCACAAATAGTTTTGCATTGCCCTTAGTAGAAAATCCCAAATCCTTAAAGTGGCCCACAGGCTCCTGCCTTTCCCTCCTGCCATCCCACTCCATACTCAGGCCACACCAGCCTTTTCTTAATGTCATAAATGTTCCCAGCAATTCCCTACCTTGGGCCTTTGCACAAGCCCTTTCCTTTTTATGCAAACTGTTCTGGGATTCCTTTCTGCCTCTCATCTTTCTTGGGTCTCACCTAAGGCAATTTCCTCAGGGAAACCTTCCCTGACCAACCAAAATGAAGTCTAGCTATATTCCCTATACTATAGACTCCTACATATAAGCCCCCATAATACAGCCTCCCACATCCTATGCCATCCCTTCCCAGTGCTTACTGAAGTTTTCAGTTTTGTATTTTTGTGGTTAAGTATTTAATAACTGTTCCCTCGCGAGAGTTCCTCCCTCCGTGAAGACAGCTTCTTGAGAGGCTGTCTGACCCTCATTTGTTGAATCAATACATGAATGAAACGGAACCATTTACAAAGACACTTTTCCCCTCCATCCTCGGCAATATAAAATATGCAGAGAGTCTTACTGTTTTAAACCTTTTTTATTTTAAAATAGGATGTTGGATATATCTTTATAATTTGCCTAACTAAAAGGCCTAGGGCTTAAGTGTTTTTCTAAAAATAAATGAGAAGTTAGTCACCAAAGCTGAAGTCTAGCAGTATAAAGAAACTCTGGCACTTGGAGACCACAGCTCATCCTGGATGGGACTGAAGGTCTGAGTAACCCTCAGACTCTCAGCACAGGGCCAGTGAGACTACGGCTCCCCTTTCCTCAGCAGCCTGCAGCGCTCATGGCCTTTTCTCTGACATGCTGTGACTTCATCTCTATTAATGGATATTTAGGCTCCATCCCAAGTGGTTTGCTGTTTTAAAGCAGAAATGAACACCCTTTTACAATGTTCTTTGTGCATTTATGTGAGGATTTCCACAGTGTAAATTCCTTGAAATAGACTTGCCAGATTATAGGGATAACTTGTTTTAAATTATTGATAGATATTGCTGAATTGGTCTCTAAAAAGGCTTTGCCAGTTTATACTCACCCCAAGTGTATCCTTTTGCCCCCCACACTGGGTATCACTTTGTATTCATTTACAATTTTAAGCTACCAGTGAGGTTAAACTTTTTTGCATATGTTAAACTGCCCTTTGTATTTCCCTTGTGAACTGTTTATTCAAATTCTCTGAGCAGTTGAGATGCAACCCCAAATATAAAAGTAAACTCCTATATTTTATTCTATTACTTGAGTGGGGTTTTTAATGTGTAGATCTTTATCTGACATTTTTTTTATGAGCTGGAATTCTACCTTTGTATTTAATATTTATGACTTTTTTTTACAAGTGGGAAGTAAAGTTGTCCTTTTCTTACATATTTGAGATATCATCTTTATCATAGATTAAATCCTATGCACATGTAAGGCTATTTCTGGACTTTCTATTCTGTTCCTTGTGTGGCCTTGCATTCATGGCCATATCCACCTCCTCTGCAAGGGCATATGTGACAAACCCGAAGCCTCTGGAGCGCTTGGTGCTTGGATCCCTCATTACCACACAAACTGTGAGCGCTTCCCATCGCTCAGAATGGCTCCTCAGAATGTCATCGGTTGTTTCAAAGCTCAAACCTCCGATGAAGAGCTTCTGCAGCTGTTCGGGCTCTTTGGGAGACCCTGACTTAGACATGACGGCAGTGGAGCGGGGAGACATCAATGATGCTCACTTGGCGGCATCCATGGACAGAAAGCCGTCAAGTTATTTTAAAACCCACTGACTTTCAATTCTTCTACTTTCAAACTCCTTGAGCATTTTTATTTTAGGCATATCTTTTATTGATAGCATATATTTTCATTAAGTTTTTAAAAACTGTATCTGAAAGTATTTTCTTTCAGCTGGCAAGTCTCTCCCATTCAATTATTGTTATGCAGATAGATTTAGTTGTGTCATCTTTTATAGATTCAGATTGCTTTTTAATACCCCTTCGTTTTCCCTCATTTTGCTTTCTGGTCTGTGTTTTCTTTGTTGTTTCTCCCCAACCCCAACAATTTGAAAAATGTATAATTTTTAGAAATTAATCTTTATCTTTTTACTTATAAATAAATATCCTTAAGCCTGTGTAACTCCAAAGTCACTCCCCTTAGAAACCTAGATACCAACAGAACAAGACAAAAATTAGAGATACTGATGATCTAAACAATACAATTAATAAATTTGATCTATTAGGTATAATAGAACCCTACACCCAACAGAGAACTCACACTCTTTTTGAGCGCCAGAAGAACATTTAAACTGGCCGTGAAAGAAGCTGTAATAAATTTCATAGAATCAATATCATACAGACCATGTCATCTGCCCCTAATGCACTAAAATTAGAATAACAAAAGTCGTGCTTAAAAACATATGCCTCTTGCATTTTGCTGGTTCTGCTGTCCCCTCTGATCTCTTCTGCCTGCCCCTCCCTCATGGATTGCTAGGTGGCTGTGGGAAACTTGAAATTCTTCTCACTCTACACAGCGATTCAGGTTCTCTAGCCTCTCCTTGAAAACACAAACCAATGTAGCATTGCCCCTGTGGACAGCAATGAGAGCCTGTGGTAAGGAGATTCTGCACAGCTAGGGAGGCCAGGCAAGGCTGGACTGCATGAGAGATGCTGAAATGATATCAACAGAGGAGTAGGAGTTACCTTGGCAAAGAGGAGGAAAGAGTGTGCCAGGGAGAGGAAATAGCAGGTGCAAAGCCCTGTGGCAGGAAGGAGCAAGGTAAAATACAAGAGATGGAAAGGAGGCCGGCTTGACTAGGCTACTATGAGTCAGGGAGAGGCTGTACAGGTAGGTTGGCACAAGGTCATTTGGGCCTCACTGGCCAGGCTGAGGCTGGCTGCCCTTACTCTAAGAGCAATGAGAAACCATTATGATTGTTTTTGTTTTTAATTTGTTATTGTTAAATATAACACAAATTCAGAAAATCATATAAAGCAAGTGTATCATTTAATGAATTACTGTCAAGTAAACATCACAGGTGGGAGGAAACTAAGGAGACATGATGACCAAATGCAATGTGGGATCCTGGATTGGATCTTGGAAAAGAAAAAATGATGTTAATGGAAAAACTGGTAAAATCGGAATAAAGTCTGTAGTCTAGTTAATGATATTGTACCAAATGTTGGTTTCTTAGTTTGGATGAATGTACCTGTAAAATGTTAACATTAATGGAAGCTGGGTTAAGGATAAATGGGAACTCTCTGTACTAGTTTTGGAGCTTTTCTGTAAACCTAAAATTATCCCCAAAGTTAAAAAAAAATTAAGTTGACAAATACCAAAAACATCCTCAAATCCAGAAAATAATGTAATTTTAAAAAGCTAACCACCTCACATACTTTTGTAATACTTTTCTCCTGCTGTTTTTTGGTTTCATTTGACCATGTCTTCACATAACAATGATTTTGTAATATTTTCTAAAGATAGAATAAAAGTCTTTTCTCCTTCAGACTGTGCTACAAAGCTATAGTAATCAAAAGAGTATGGTACTGGCACGAAAGCAGAGATGTAGATCAATGGAACAAAATAGAGAGCCCAGAAATAAATTCATGCACTTACGGTCAGTTAATCTACAACAAAGGAGGCAAGAATATACAATGGAGAAAAGAGAGTCTCTTCAATAAATTGTGCTGGGAAAACGGGACAGCTACATGTAAAAGAATGAAATTAGAACATTTTCTCACACCACATATAAAAATAAACTCAAAAGGGATTGAAGATCTAAATGTAAGGTCAGAAACCATAAAACTCCTAGAAGAAAACATGGACAGAACACTATTTGACATAAATTGTAGCAATATTTTCTTTTTGGCTCTGTCTCCTAAGATAAAAGAAATAAAAGCAAAAAATAAATGGGACCTAATTAAGCTTAAAATCTTTTGCACAGCAAAGGAAACCATCCACAAAACAAAAAGACAACTTACTGAATGGGAGAAAATATTTACAAATGATATGACTGATAAGGGGTTAATATCCAAAATACATAGGCAGATCATACAACTCAACATCAAAAACAAACAAACAAACAACCCAATTAAAAAATAAGCAGAAGACCTGAACAGACATTTTTCCAGCGAAGAAATACAGATGGCCAACAGCCACATGAAAAAATGCACAACATGGTTAATCATCAGGGAACTGCAAATCAAAACCACAATGAGATATCACCTCACACCTCTCAGAACGGCTATCATCAAAAAGACCACAAGTAACAAATGTTGGTAAGGATGTGGAGCAAAGAGAACCCTCGTGCACTAAATGTACAAGTGAAAAGGTAAGTTGGTGCAGCCACTGTGGAAAATGGTACGGACGTTCCTCAAAAAACTAAAAACAGAACTACCATATGATTCAGCAATTCCACTCTTTGGTATATATGTGAAGAAAATGAAAACATTAATTTGAAAAGACATATGAACTCCCAGTGTTCATACAGCATGTTTACAATGGCCAAGATATGGAAGCAACCTAAGTGTCCAACAATATACGTACAGTGGGTGCTTGCTTCGGCAGCCCATATACTAAAATTGGAACGATACAGAGATTAGCATGGCCCCTGCACAAGGATGACACGCAAATTCGTGAAGCGTTTCATATTTTTTAGACATTTCTCCAAAGAAGATATACAGATTGCCAACAAACACATGAAAGAATGCTCAACATCATTAATCATTAGAGAAAGGCAAATCAAAACTACAACGAGATATCATCTCACACCAGTCAGAATGGCCATCATCAAAAAATCTACAAACAATAAATGCTGGAGAGGGTGTGGAGAAAAGGGAACCCTCTTGCACTGTTGGTGGGAATGTAAATTGATACAGCCACTATGGAGAACAGTATGGAGGTTCCTTAAAAAACTAAAAATAGAACTACCATACGACCCAGCAATCCCACTACTGGGCATATGCCCTGAGAAAACCATAATTAAAAAAGAGTCATGTACCACAATGCTCATTGTAGCTCTACTTACAATAGCCAGGACATGGAAGCAACCTAAGTGTCCATCGACAGATGAATGGATAAAGAAGCTGTGGCACATATATACAATGGAATATTACTCAGCCATAAAAAGGAATGAAACTGAGTTATTTGTAGTGAGGTGGATGGACCTAGAGACCGTCATACAGAGTGAAGTAAGTCAGAAAGAGAAAAACAAATACCGTATGCTAATACATATATATGGAATCTAAAAAAAAAAAAATGGTCAGAAGAACATAGGAGCAAGACGGGAATAATGATGCAGACCTACTAGAGAATGGACTTGAGGATACGGGGAAGGGAAAGGGTAAGCTGGGACAAAGTGAGAGAGTGACATGGACATATATACACTACCAAACGTAAAATAGATAGCTAGTGGGAAGCAGCCGCATAGCACGGGGAGATCAGCTCGGTGCTTTGTGACCACCTAGAGAGGTGGGATAGGGAGGGTGGGAGGGAGGGAGATGCAAAAGGGAAGAGATATGGGGACATATGTATATGTATAACTGATTCACTTTGTTATAAAGCAGAAACTGACACACCATTGTAAAGCAATTATACTCTAATAAAGATGTTAAATATATATATATACACAATGGAATACTACTCAGTTCTAAAAAAGAATGAAATTTTGCCATTTGCAACAACATGGATAGACTTGGAGGATCTTATGCTTAGTGAAATAAGTCAGACAGAGAGAGACAAATACTGTATGTTATCACTTATATGTGGAATCTAAAACATACAGCAAACGAGTGAATATAACAAAAAAGAAACAGACTCACAGATATAGAGATCAAACTAGTGGTTATAAGAGGAGAGGGAAGGGGTAGGTGCAAGATAGGAGTAGGGGATTAAGAGGTACAAACTACTATGTATAAAATAAATAAGCTAAGAGGATAGATTGTACAGCATAAGGAATATAGCCAATATTTTATAATAACTATAAAAGGAGTATAAACTTTAAAAATTGTGAATCACTATGTTGTACACCTGAAACTTATATAATCTTATAAATCAACTATATCTCAATAAAAATAAATAAACGAATTAATTTTTAAAAGGTCTTTTCTTCAAAATAACAGGTAAAACTAAAACCTAGTGTTTAAGGATCGCACTTGGGGGATGTGTTAGGGATGTACACGGCTCAGGTCCCCTCAAGGAAGGACATGTCTCATAAATTTCCTCCCACCTCTGATGGTTATCATGACCTCGACACTTTTGAAGGGTCCTACTCAGGTATTCTGAAGGATGCCCCTCAACTTGGATTTGTCTGTTGTCTTTCTCTTGTTTAGAAAGCAGCTATGAGTTTTTAGAAAGGCACAGAGGTGAAATGCCCTTATAGCGTTGGGAACATGCTAATCAATATGATTTATCACCAGGGATGTTGATCTAGATCACTTGATTAAGGTGGTGTTTGCCAGGTTTTGTCACTGTAAAATTTCCATTTTTCATACTCTATTCTTTGAAGGTGAGTCTCTGAGTCCAGTCACACACAAGGAGAGGGGAATTAAGTTCCACTTCTTGGAGGGGGCAGTATCTATTAGAATTCTTCTGTAAGGAAGAATTTTCTCTTCTCCTCATTTACTTATTTATTCATTCAATCATTTATTAATATAACTTTAGACTCATGGATATTTATTTTATTTTATGGGTTATAATCCAATACTATTGTGATATATTGTATTACTCAAATTGTTCCAGCTCTGGCCACTGGGAGTTCTTTCATGTTGGCGTCTGTGCTCTTTTGACACTACCCTTCTACTTCCCCTGCTTTTCTTCCTGAGGATTTCCTTGTTTTCTGGCTTTACAAAATCATACAAGCTCATCTTGTATTTTCCCTGCCCTAGTCCTAGAATCAGCCATTTCTCCAAAGAAATCTCCAGGGAAAGTCTGAGGATTGAAAAGAGAAGAGGGCTGAGAAATAAACCAATGTTAAGAAATGGGGGAGGAAGAGAAGCCCCTGAAGGAGACCTAGAAGTAGTGAGTGGAGGAAGAGGCAGGAGTAAACGCGTAGAAGAGCCCAGGGACTTCCCTGGTGGTCCAGCGGTTAAGACTCCCTCCGTGCTCCCAGTGCAGGGGGCCTGGGTTCGATCCCTGGTCAGGGAACTAGATCCCACATGCTGCAACTAAGAGCCCGCATGCCACAACTAAAAGATCCCGCATGCTGCAACTAAAGATCCCGCATGCTGCAACTAAGACCCGGCACAGCCAAATAAATAAAAATAAATTAAAAAAAAAAAAGAGCAGGCCCAGAGGCAGAGAGTGGGGTTGAGGGAGTTTGGAGAAGGGAGTGATTAATGCCAAAGAGAGGTCAAGTAAGATAAAGCCTGAAGGAGGGGCCTGGAATTTTGCAATCACAGATGGGGTAGGAGCTTGGAGAGCCTGGCTGCTGTGGTTTGGGGTGTGAATGAGGAAGAAGGGGATAAAGACGAGGAGGGTAAATCATCTTCAGGAAACCTGAAGGAAAGGAGGACATCGTACAGACTGATAGAGAGGGGGAGTTGTTGTTTTCTCTGTTTTTATTGGGAGAGACGAACATATTTATATGATGAGATGAAGGAACCAGTGGAGAAGAAACATAGAAATGAAGGAGGAGATGAAAGCTTAGGCTGCCCCAAGGCACAGAGAGGAAAATGGAGCACACAGGAAAACCTCTTTCTCTGAGATAGGAAAAATGCAGGTGGTCATAGGTTTGTAGGTTTGAGGTAGGAATCTGGGAATGAATATTCATGCACACTTTTTTTTTTTTTTCCGTACGCGGGCCTCTCACTGTTGTGGCCTCTCCCGTTGCGGAGCACAGGCTCCGGACGCGCAGGCTCAGCGTCCATGGCTCACGGGCCCAGCCGCCCCGCGGCGTGTGGGATCTTCCCGGACCGGGGCACGAACCCGTGTCCCCTGCATCGGCAGGCGGACTCTCAACCACTGTGCCACCAGGGAAGCCCTTTGCACACTTTTTATGTAAGACGCATTTTTCATTTCTCTTGGGCATATTTCTAGGAGTGAAATTGCTGGGTCATATGGTAGCTCCTATGTTTAACGATTTGAGTAACTGCCTAAATGTTTTCCAAAGCAGCTGTACCATTTTATATTCCCACCAGCAATGTATGAGGGTTCCAGAGTCTCCACATCCTGACGACACTTGTTATTATCTGTCTAGAGGGAGTGAAGTGGTACTTCATTGTGGTTTTGATTTGTATCTCCTTAATGAATAATGTTTTTGATACATTTTCGTGTATGTATTGGCTATTTGTATATCTTCTTTAGGGAAGTATCTATTCAAATCATTTGCCCATTTTTTAATTGGGTTGTCTTTATTGTTGAATTATGAGTTCTTTAAATATTCTGGATACTAGCCTCTTATCACATATATGATTTAAAAATCTTTTCTCTCATCCCATAGGTTGTCTTTTTACTTTCTTGATGGTGTCTTTTGAAGGACAGGAGTTTTTAATTTTCATGAAGTCTAGTTTATGTATTTTTTCTTTGGTTGTTTGTGCTTCTGGTATTGTATCTAAGAAGTCTTTGCCTAACCCAAGGTCATGAATATTTACTTCTGCATTTTCTTCAAAAAGCTTTATAGTTTTAGTGTTTATATTTAGGCCTATGATCTATTTTGAGTTAACTTTTGTGTATGGTGTAGCAAAGGGGTTCAACTTAATTCTTTTGCATGCAAATATCCAGCTGTCCTAACACCATTTGTTGAAAAGACCATTCTTTCCCTATGGAATGGTCTTGGCACCTTTATTGAAAAATCAGTCAGCCGTAAATACAAGGGTTTATTTCTGGAATCTCAATTCTATTCCACTGATCTATGTCTATCCTTATGCCAGTACCTCATTGTCTTGATTTGTAGTAAGTTTTGAAATCGGGAAGTGTGAATCCTCCAACTTTGCTTTTCGTTTCCAAGACTTGTTTGGCTATTCTGGGTCCCTTGCATTTCCATATGATTTCCTGGATCAGCTTGTCAATTTCTGCAAAAACAGCAGCTGGGATATTGATGGGGAATGTGTTGAATCTGCAGGCCAATTTGGGGTGTATTGGCATCTTAACAGTATTAAGTCTTCCAATTCATGAAAGTGAGATATCTTTCCATTTAATTAAGTCTTTGTTAATTTCTTTCAATGATGTTTTGTAGTTTTCTTTTGTTATACTTCTTTTGTTATATTCTATTTATTTCTAAGTACTTTATTCTTTTTTATACTTTTATAAATGGAATTGTTTTAATTTTTCATTGCTAGTGTTTAGAAATACAATTGATTTTAATACATTGATCTTGTATCCTGTAACCTTCCTGTACCCATTTATTAGTTCTAATAATTTCTTAGTGGATTCCTTAGGATTTTCTATTTACAAGGTCATGTAATCTGCAAAGAGATAGTTTTACTCTTCCTTTCCAATCTGGATAGTTTTATTTTGTTTTCTTGCCTAAGTGCACTAGCTAGAACCTCCAGCACAATGTTAAATAGAAGTCCAGAGTATGGCTGTTGTTTGTAAAGATGTCAATTTTTCTCAAAACAATTTCTCTCACAATTCCAAAAAGCATTAGAGCTCATGTGGATGAATACACAGGTGAGAGTAGCTATAAAAATCTCTGAAGAAAAAGAAATAAGTAAAGATTTTCTCTTCTGCTGTATAAAGCATTTAAAAGGCAACAATAATTAAAACAGAATAGCACTGACAAAAAGATATAAATCTCAGTGGACTAGAGTACAAAGTTCAGACTCTCTCTATAGTATGTATATAAAAACTTACATGAGAAAATCAGTGGCAAAGGGATAGGGTTTTTCAATAAGTATTGGGAAACTTGGATAGCTGCTGGGGAGAGAAGGTTAGATTTTCACCTCAAATCATTCACCAAAATAGTTTCTAGAAGAATTTAAAGAGAATGAAAGAACAAAGAAAAAGCCAAACAATTTAAAAACTAGAAAAACTATGAATGGATATTTATTGGACCTGTGAGTGTGGAAGAACCTAAGCTTGAAACAATGGAAGAAATTCAACGACTTGACTACTTAACTTATGTCAAAACATATTTGCAATAAATATAAAAGACAAAGTGTTATTATTAACATAGAAAGGGTTAATATAAGTGAATAAGTTAAGGTTTCAAAGAAAATGGGCATAGAAAATAGACAATTCAGAAAATAGACAACTCACTAAAAGAGGAAATATAAATGACTAATAACTGAAAAAATGTTCAATCTCATTAGCAATCGAAGAAATGCAAATCAAACAATAAGGAGGTACAACCTTTTGCTTTGAGCAAAGATTTCTAAGATGATATTACTCATCACTGCTTACAGTATGTTGAGATAGCTCTCATGCTAACATTATGAAGTGATTTCCCATTATTAGGCCCATTTTATAACGTGGAAACTGAGACTCTGGGGTTCAGTAATTTGCCCAATCTCATACTGCTAGTAAGTCGTGGCACGAGGATTTGAACCCGGGCTGTGTGACTCTATTACAGTGAAGGGCCTAGAAAACAGATGTGGGAGGGAGGGCGAAGCACAGGAGGAAACATAGCTTGAAGAGTCAGGCAAATATATTTGAAGTGCCTGTCTGGAAGGGTTATGATGTTGCAGAGGGAAGCAATGAGTGGAAATTACACAAAGGACCACTCTTTCAAAGCAAGAACTGTCCCTAACGGACTAGAGAGGCCCAGGGAGGCGGTGAACACATCCAGCCCTGGGGAGGAAGAGGAAGTAGGAGGGTCCTCTCTGTAACCCTCACATCAAACTGCAGTGGGTGGGGATGGGTGGTCTCATCTTCCAGAGGAGAAAACACCTCTAGGTAACCAAGACCTCAGTGTCTTCAGAGTTTCTGCTCTTTTCTCAACTGCAGACAGCTAGCAGAGCCCGCCCTTTCTCCTAGGGCCAAGTGACCTGCAGGGGAGCCCTTCCTGGCCTCACTGCCCTCTTGCAACTG
Organism: Aethalodelphis obliquidens; assembly: GCF_003676395.1. Classification (NCBI taxonomy): domain Eukaryota; kingdom Metazoa; phylum Chordata; class Mammalia; order Artiodactyla; family Delphinidae; genus Aethalodelphis; species Aethalodelphis obliquidens. Next base: position 17,635,814 of record NW_020837984.1, on the reverse strand, counting down.
CAATCTCAGGTCAGCAGGAAGCCTGACCTTGCCAAACTATGAGGGCCAGGGCAGGAGGAAGGAGAGCGGGAGTAGCCCATCTGAGTTCTCTTTTGCCCGTTCCTGGAGCCTTGCTACTCCATGGGGGAGGCAGGGGGAGGCAGAGGGAGGCGGGAGGGAAGAGGCAGTCTGGTCATGTTGAAGAGCTAAGAAACAGATGAAACAGAACCATTAAAGGACAGTGACAAATATGTTAGCTGTGGTTTGGTAAAGATATCTTCATTTGCAAAGCCCCTGGGGAATCCATTCTCAGGGGCTTCATCCTGACTCTATAATCTTGGGTAAGTCTGTTAACCTTTTTTGTACCTCAATTTCTTCATCTGTAAAATGGGTATGACAACATTTCCCGCTTTATTGACTTCAGATGATGTAGTGCTTAGGTGACCAACAAGCTAGTGTGAGGGCAGAGTACCAGAGGCAGTAGAGTCACTCAGACCTGAGTTCAAGTCCACTATCTGCAATTTTCCAGTTAGAAACTTGGGGAAAATCACCCAAACTTTAGCTGCTTTAGCTTCCTCATCCGTGAAGCTGAGAGTAGCAACAGCACTTGCCTTAAATGGTTGTCTTCAGGGGTAAATGAGATAGTACACATAAAGTAGATGCTAGGACCAGGATTCCACAGCCCACAGGTTTAACCATTACAGTACAGTTGCCTCACAACCATAATGCATATAAAACAACAACATATAGTGTAAAGACTGGAAAGCAATACAACAAATTGTTAACAGTGTTTATTTCTGAACAGTGATATTCGAATCTATTTTCATTTCCTTCTTTATATTTTTCTATATTTTCCAAATAACTTATAATCAGAAAAAAAACTATATATGAATTTCAGATGCTTTGAGATCATTTGTGATGGTTTCCACTGTGTTAAAATCTTTGACAATATTTTCTCATGTCATCTTCTCAGCAACTGTTTCAAGTAGGAATCATCATCCCCATTTTCTAGATCAGGAAAGAAGGCTGAGAGGTTAGAGAGCTGACTTAATCTTCAGGTCTTATTGCTGCTAAGTGGCAGAGAGCCAAGATCCTTAGGCAGATCTGGCTGTCTCCAAAGCTAGGTGCTGTCCACAGGGATGCTGGGCTATGGGGCTCAGTGTGGAGAAATCCTCCACCCCATTTTGATCACAGTTAAGGTGGAAGGTTGTTAGGATTGAGCCTTGGTGCATATGCTCCCATGAGTCTCGGGTGCCCGGTGTACAACCATATTCCTGGTAGGGGACATGGCCCGGAAAGTGGGATTTTGGCATCCTCCTTTCACAGCATAAAAAAGTCAAGAGGTACTGTGGAGAGTCTCCCCAAGAAGAAATAAAGGTTTCCACTGTCAAGGTATCCAATAGAGGAACTAAAAAAAAAAAAAAAGCATAACTACATAGGATTGAGGGAGGGAAGTGGGTGTGAGCTACATCATTATCTATCATAGGAGGAAGACAATAGATAATGGCCAGTCCTGAAAACTCTAGATATAGTTATGTAAGCATTTTATGTAGAAATATGGAGGTAACTACCAGGCCTGAAAACACAAATGGCTTTAAGTGGTTATCCCTGGAATGAGGGGTGGAAAGGGAATTTTTTGCTTTTCATCATAAGCGTTTCTGTCCCATTTGATTTTTTTACTTTATTTTGTTTTTAGCTGTGTGTTACATGTCTTTTTAAAAATACTATTTTTAATACAGGCTCTGAAAGTTAAAAAGAAAAGTACAGACTTTGGGGTCATCTGTGTGGATTCACATCCCACCTCTGCCAGTTACGGATCTTGGGCAGGTTAACCTCCCTAAGCTGCAATTTTACCTTCCTGAAAATAAGGATAAAAACCATACTTACCCCACAGGGTTGTTTTGGGGATAAAATGAGGTAACGCATGTAAAGCACACGGACCAGCATTGACCGAAATTCAGCATCTGTAATTATTAACCATTGTTATCATTATTAATAATAAACCAAGCGTGCAAGTAATACCCAGGGCTTTGCACATAGTAGGCACTTAATGGGTGTAAGTAATTGTTTAAAACCTCCACCAGAGCCTATAATTTCCCCCAACTCGTGACGCATAAGCCCCAGCGGTCCGAGGGAACACTTAAATACTGATGTGGTTACTCATTTGTTCATCACTCTGTTCTCCGCCGCAGTGTCCGCAGAGGGCGAGCCCTGCTCCCTGGACTCCCGCGCCAGGTTCTGGCTGCACACGTGATTCCTCCCGCGCGCGGAGGAGGGAAACAGCGGCAGCTCACCCGCTTTCAGGTCGCTGATGCGGGGCCATCACGTGGCGCAGCGTGAATCACTTCTGGTTTCACGCAGGCATCTTCCCGGGCAGGGGCGGGCTGGAGGAGGGGGAGTGCCGCTCGAGACTGGGGAGCGGCCCTGGTCCGCATCGCTCCCACTGGCCAGCGCCAAGGGGATGGCCATGCCGGGAGGGACGGGGCGGGGCAGTTTTACGGCGACAGCTTTCCGGAGCAGGGACGTCTTGAAGGACGACTTGGGATTGGCCGGGAGACGCGAAGCGGGCATTTCATACCCGGCCGAGGGTGCCGCGCTGCCTGCAGGCGAGGCGGGGTTTCCTGGGGACCAACGCGGGAGCCCCCCCCTACCCCCGCGGAGGCCTTGCGCCCCGCCCACGGTCCTCGCGGCGCTCAGCGACCCTCCAGCTCCAGGCTGGTCTGCAGCAGACGGGGCGAGGGCGTGCGGGCCACCATCCCCAAGCTCTGCCGCACCTCGGCGCGGGTACGGGTTAGGTCGCGAGTCGCGGGACGCCGGCCGCTAGGCGGGGCGGGAGGCGGGGCGCTGACGTCGCGGCGCGGCCGGCAGCCGGGAGGCGGGGAGGCAGCGGCCGGCTCGGCCCAGCCCAGCCCGCAGCTGCGGCGGCCGAGTCTGTGGGCGGCGGCGGCGCTCCGAGCCGGATCCTGACCGCCCTCCGCCGCTGCCCAGTTTCTCACTTGGTCCGGGTGTCCACGCCTGGTTCGGCCAGCCCTCACCCGTCGCCGCTTCCCCCGCCATGGCCCTGGTACGGGGCGCCGAGACGGCGGCTGGGCCCTCCCGCTGGCTACCCACGCACGTCCAGGTGACTGTGCTGCGGGCCCGCGGGCTGCGGGGCAAGAGCTCGGGCGCGGGCAGCACCAGCGACGCGTATACGGTGATCCAGGTGGGCCGTGAGAAGTACAGCACGTCGGTGGTAGAGAAGACGCTGGGATGCCCCGAGTGGCGCGAAGAGTGCTCCTTCGAGCTGCCGCCCGGCGCCCTGGACGGCCTGCTACGGGCACAGGAGACCGACGCGGGCCCGGCGCCCTGGGCCGCGGGCTCCGCCGCCGCCTGCCAGCTAGTGCTTACCACCATGCACCGCTCGCTCATCGGCGTCGACAAGTTCCTGGGCCAGGCCGTGGTGGCGCTGGACGAGGTCTTCGGCGCAGGCCGCGCCCAGCACACACAGTGAGTGAGGGGCGCGCGGGAGCGGAAACGGTTAAGGGCCTCTTGGGGCGTGGCTGGGGAGACGCAGGACCCCGAACCTCGGCCTGGGCGGTGCGACCTTTTGCCTAGCGCTCAAGGGCATAAACCGACAAGTTGGTTCTTCGCATAACGGAATCTCCTTCCGATCCCAGATGTGCGCTGGGCTGTGCTTGGCCGCTGGTGTGTCCTTGGAAGGCCGGGGGGAGGTGAGAATGGTGGCCTATTGTTAGGAGTAGATTGTCAAGTAAAGTTAGGAGTGGGATCCAGAGGCTCTTGGACTGTGGGAAACTCAAGAAGGAAAATCTTGTGGCCATTCCCAGGGCCTCCGGGCGTGTTTCACTTTCCTCGAAGGGGAGGGAACTGCCTTCGGGCGCCTGTTCCACACCAGGCCCGCAGGGGAATGGGAAGGCCCTGCCTCGCCCTGTGGGGGAAAGAAGGTGCCGTGTTGTCCTCGAGGAGGGCAGAGGATGAACGGAGACGCCCCACCAAATCTAGAGGCTGCAGAGGGCATCTGCTTCTTGCCTGGTACTGGGATGCCCTCTGTTGCTTAGAGACGCCCCCGATTCTTCCCTTCTGTGTCTCTGGTCTGAGAACAGGAGACCCTTTCAGTAAAGGAAGGAAACGCTTTAATCAGGCTTCAAGCATCTTGACTGAGGTGGAGGCAGCACGTGCTTAATGGACAGCAGGAGACAATCTCCCAGTCAGTTAAACCTAGAAGGGCCAGAGGGTTTACCAGTGGGTTTTAAAAAATCATTTATTTTGGCAGCGTTTAACTTTCCCTGTGTTAAGATCAAGGCTTCAGGCTTGGAGCCTCATTTCCTGTTTTGGGCTTGGGCAGGATCCGGAAGCCTGTCCGCAGGGCTGACAACCTGCCCTGGGTCACTCAAGTGTTTAAGTGGGGTGACGCCACCCCTAGGCCCATGGGCCCTGGATGGGGAGGGTAAGGGGTTGGTGACAGTTGCTGGAAAGGTTTACCCAAGTGGAATGGCATCCAACTGAGTAAATCTAGGAAGGCTTGCTGGAGAAGGATGAGCCTGGTACAAACCCAAATGAAAGCAGGATTTGGATAGAAAAGGATCTGACCTTGAACATTTCAAAAATGTGGGTAGAGAAGGCCTTCATGGCTCTTTGCAGCCTGGGGTGGGAAAGGGGTTAGCATAGGGCAGGTTTGGGCAGGGCTGTGACTTAGCTCCATCTCCCCCTCCCCTGGCCTTCTCTCCTTCCCTCATGACTTGCTGTTTGGTTGCTGGGTGTGGATCATGTGGTATAGTTTGGCCCTTGTTTTGTTTTTTTCCTCCCCTTTTCTGTCCTTTCCCTCTTGCCTGGCTCAGGGAGCCCAAGGGGGTGGGGGTGAGGCAGAAAGCTCTCCTCTGGCTCTCATAGCCCTTTCTTCTTCTGAAGAGGCTCCTGTCCCCAAATTCATTCCACCCCTTTCTTTCCCAGTCCTTCAGTCTCCACCTCTCAGTTAATCTGACCCGACTGGTAGATAACACATCTCGGGCTGGGGGTGGGGGGCACTAGAGGGGAGACTAAGGGGCAGACAGAAAAAGTCTCAGCTTGTGGGGAGTGGCTTCTGTGAGGTCAGTGACTTGCACGGGGTGGGGGAGGGGCTTTGATTTTTTCTTCAGTTCCTGCTCTTGCTTTCTTCTTGGCCTCTGGCTCTTCCTTAACTGAGCTGTCTACGTCTGTCGGCCCATGTGCGCCTGTTAGCAGCCAAGGACAGTCCCCTTGATCTGAATGGGAGCCTTATTTACTTTATAGAAGTCATCTTTTCCACCAGGATCTTTCCACACCCACCTGGCTGCCTTTCCTCTGATGCATTGACCTGGGTTATTTATAGAACCTGGAGGGGGCAGGAGGAGGGGGACTTGTAGTGGGCAGCAGGAAAGTCTGTGAAATCAGCCTGATCTTTTAGTTTACTGGACCAAACAGCGTGCCCACTGACAGAGGGTGAGGGCTGCTGACGCCACTCCGGTTTGCACCTTCCACCTCTGGCTCTCATGGCCACCCTTGGTGGCCTTTCCTGGAGCATCTTGGCGTGAGCTGCTAAGATAGTGAGTCTGCACATTTTCCATTGGGGAGAGGACTGGGGTGTGCCCTCCTCAGCTTTGGATAATGGTGGCAGAGAACTCCAGGAGAGCACATCATAGCCCTGTGTTGCCCAGACAGAACTCCATTGGGGAAAGGCAGTCTCACGGATAAGAGGAGGGGCCTGTGGAGTTGCAGATTCCCTTCCAAACCTGCCACCTTGTGGCCAGTCAAGTAAACTCTTGGTGCCTCAGTTTTCTCATCTGTAAAATGGGGCTAATTTATACCTTGACAGGATTGATGTAATGGATGAAATGCGTATGTAATTAGAGCATCTAGTGCAGTTCCTGGATATGCCTGGTGGTCAGTGAACAGCAGTGATGGTGGAGTGAGGTTTTAGTAGCCTGGTAGCTGTGATCTGGGAGATGTCCCCTGTCTCAGAGGAGCCTTTCATGTGATAGGAGGAGGTAATACAGAACTTAGCGTAGTCCTGGAAAGCCCCAGGACTGTGGTGGCAGGGTACTCACAGAAGTATGAGAGCTCCTCATGAAATGAGCTGGCCCTTCACAGCCCTCCACTACTCTCTTTGCTGCCAGAGTCTTGAGAACTGGGGCTAGTCTTGTGAGGCCTCTGCAGTTCTGAAGCCACACTCAGATCAGCTTGCCAGCTCCGCAGCTGTCCTCCATGGCAGGGCAGCATAGTGTTTAAGAACGTGGAGACTGAGGTTTCACTCCCAGTTCTATCACTTACTAGCAGGCAAGTTACTTAACCCGTTTCCTCGTTTCTGAAAAGGTAACCCATGATAACAATCATAGAGTTGTACAAATTAAATAAGACAGGATCTCTAAAAAACTTTAGTATCATTTTAGACACATAGCAGGCTTTCAAGATATTAGTGTTGGGTTACTCTCAGGGCCCTCGTTATGTGAGGGTGGTGATGATGGGGGCTGGGGTTCTAGGTGCCTCAACAGCCCCCAAAGCTCCTTTGTTAGTGGGGTGCTCTTTGAGGTGAGGGATTTCACTGGAGGCTTCCAACTGATTGAAGAGAAAATTGTCAAAACAACATGTAATGTAATACACAAGGAAACTAGTTATAACCGTCTCCCTCAGTAAAGCCCTAGTGGATCATCATGGGTCTCAGAATCCCAAGAGCTGCTTCTTTATTGATTTGGCCATGCTGTGCTGCTTGCAGGATCTTAGTTCGCCAACCAGGGATCAAACCCGGGCCCCTGCAGTGAAAGCGCCGAGTCCTAACCACTGGACCACCTGGGAATTCCCTCTTTAGCTTCTTTAGATGCGTCCTTTCTGATTTTTACTTCACCACCATCCATAGTACTCCCCAGTGCGTGCTCGTGTGGATGAAGTGGTCCCTTCTGTAAGTAGCCCCCTTCCTGGGCCTGTTGGATGGATGGCTAGAGTCTGGCCCCTTGGGAAGGCCAAGTCTGTGGGCTCGGTTTGGGTTAAAACGTGACCATGGGCAGGCTGCAAATGTGGCCCCCTAAGAGGCTCTGTCAGCCCTGGTCAGACCTGTCTCATTGATTTTATAAGGGCCTATGGGAGGCCTGTGGCTGAGGATGACTTAGGTTGGAGACCAGAGCTTTCTGCCTGGCTGATGGTGGTGGCCTGAGACCTCCTCGAGGAGGGCGGGCTTGGGGGCAATGGGAGAGGCAGCTGAGGCAAATGCAGCCTGCTGGCCTAAGGTACACCTAAGGTGGGCATGGTCTTTGAGGGCCTCCATCTGTCCCTTAGCCTCCAGATGGCCTGTGTATTGCTGTTGTAGGTAGATGGTGCGTGACCCACAGCCTTATCATGTTTGCAGCTGTGACTGCTCCCCAGGAAGCAGCTGAGGCCGCGAGGGTCCTTGGCTTTGGCTCCTGCTCCAACCCCCGACCTGGCTGCTGGGCAAGTCTGCTTTGGCCGCGGGAAGGGTGTGGCTGTACTTAAAAGCAGCAGTTAGGGCAGAGGCTGCATCTCCCTGAGTTATGGGGCAGTTTTTATCTGGGGTTGCTTGAGCAGCAGTGTCTGGGGAGTGGGGAGTGACTCTGCCGTCAGACTGAGCGGCTTCCCCTTCCCTCTGCATCTGGCCCCATTCTCCCCTCCCTGCAGGCAGCCAGGGACAGGCGCAACTCAGCAGAGCTCCATCCTAGCGACCTTGAGGGCTGTCCCTTTCTTCTGATGGGGGCTGTCTAAACTCTTTTTATTGCTGCCAACCTGGTGCTGTGACGCGCTCTCCAGCAATGCTAAACGGCTGGTCTGGCCTCGTCCAGATGTTTCCCCTGCCTTTCCCACCCTGTGCTGGGACAGATAATTAACACAATGACAGGAGCTCTGTATGCTCTCTGGGAATCAGTACCCTATTTTTTCCTGTGCAGGGCCGACCTCTGCAAAATAGTGTGGTCATGAAGAAGCTTTGCCCTTCCCCACAGCCAAGTAATAAAAATAAGTCCGCGATGTGGGTCCTTTATGCACCTGGCAGTCCTGTTAAGGAAGATTCTGATGGCTTTGCCCTTACTGAGTTGGCCTGTGGGGGTGGTCCTGGGCCCAGGTCTCTCCGCAGTGAGCAGAATAAGCAAGTTCAGCTCCCAGGAAGCAGCGCTACAGAGTTGCCGGGAGGGGCTTTGTCACGGGCCACCTTGACCTTCAGCTGACCCTGGGGGTGGTGAGGAGAAGCACAGCCCTTAATCATGGAATTCTGATGTCAGAACTGGAAGAGTGCTTAGAAGTGTGGAAATTGAGGCTGGGGAGGGAGAGTGACAGGCTCTCAGCTACTCTGCAGTTAGGGAGGGTGGGGCTCTGTGTGGTTTCTCTTAGGCCCTGACAGCCTGAAGAGCTGTCAGATTTGCGATAAGGAAGAGACGGCATTTGGGAAGCTGAGTGCATCCCAAGGTTTCTGTGGAAGTGCCTGAGAGGTTTTAGGGAGAGAGGGACATTTCAGCTGGGAGGGGGAGGGAGCCTTGGGGCTTCCTTGAGACCCGGAAGGACGTCTAATCCACAGGCCTTTCTGCCTGGGCAGAGGACGAGGGAGGCCACTGGTCGGGTGGGAAGTTCAAAGGAGGGGAGGACATGGACACAGCAGCCCGCATGCCCAGAGGGTGCAGTCTTATTAGGAGGACAGACCCCCACATTTGGAGGAAGGGCCATAGCCAGCTGCCGTATTTTGGGGCCTAGCCAGGGAGCACTGGAGATGTTCAGAGCAGACGGAAGCCCTGCGCTCAGCTCTGGTCAGGGAAGGCCTCCCTGAGGAGGAGATGTACACCGGGCCCGTCAGGCTGGCCATCAGAGATCCTGGTCTGCCACCCCACCTTCTCTGAGTTCCCATATGGACGGCGTGTAGCACTCCATTTTGGAGGATTGTCATAGCCTTCTTTGTCTAGCATATCATTTATTAAGCCGTTTTTAGGTGCTGGCACTGTCCTAAGGATTTGACTTACATCAGCTTATAGCAACCCCTTGAGGTGTAGGTACTGTTACTGTGTTTAACGAGTGAAGAAACTGAGGCACATAGAGGTGAAGTGACTTTTTGTTTTAAAGATTGTTTTCTTTTGATGTGGACCATTTTTAAAGTCTTTATTGAATTTGTTACAATATTGCTTCTGTGTTATGTTTTGGTTTCTTGGCCGCAGGGCATGTGGGATCTTAGCTCCTCGACCAGGGATCGAACCCGCACCCCCTTCGTTGGAAGGCAGAGTCTTATCCACTGGACCACCAGGGAAGCCCTAAAGTGGCTTTTCTAAAGGCACACAGTACATGGCAGTCAGGATTTGTACCGAGACAGCCGGGCTCCTGATTCTGTGCTCTTCGCCACCATGCTGTAACACCCATCTTGGTCCTCTCCCATGTCTCCCAGGGTTCAGCTTTGCATGGAAGCTGGTGCTCAGCAGCTGCCCTCCTTAGGGTTCCTCTCTCCTTCCCAAAGCCCATGTCTTTGGTTAGGCTTGGGGGCTCTGGAAGCATGACCTGCTTCTCCTGTGTGAGGCCTTGGCTGGTAGGGGTAAGTGCATTTAGTCTGCAGCTCCGTGTCTGGTTATATCTTTCTCAGGGGATGGGGGTGTTGCCTGGTGCATTGGGAAAGAGGGTATCACTGCCACTAGACTGTCTCACAGGAGCCGGGGGAGGCCTGGAAAGCTCTGCCTTGGCCCTGGGCCCCGCCCCCCCCACCCCCCGGGAGGTTTGCTCCCATTGGCTTGTGCAGTAGAGCTGGGCTTGGGATCATCAACAGATATAAGACTTCCTGACCTTTCCCAAGAAATCACATGCTTGTTTTACTGTGACAGAACGCTCTGAGCCATCCATTCCTCCTCCTACAGTCATGCAGTCGTTTGCTTTTTTTTTTTCCCCCTTTCTTTTGTTCAACATCTAGGAAGCAATTACTGGGCAACCACTGTGCCTAGGTCAGGGCTTTGGAGGAAACATGAGAAAGAAAATATAAAGCCCTTTCCCTAGAAGGGCAAAAATATGTTTGAGACAAGACTTAACACAGGAAGGATAATTAACCAACAAAGCAGCATATACAAAATATGAGAGAAGGAAAGGGTCAGAAGAAGGACCAACTCACCAGGGTTGGAGTGATCAGGGTGGGCTGCCTATAGGAGGCTGGACCTTGAATGACAGGTGGGGCGTGGTGGTGGCTGGGTGAGTTTCTGGGAGGGAGACCCAGAAGGGAGGGAAGGAAGGGAAGGTGGGTGTGGTGGGGCTGAGCCAAGAGAGGGAGTGGAGGGGAGCCAAGCTTAGTTTCCTATGTGCCTCTCTCAGCAAAACAACCTGGCTTTCTTTACTTCTTATTTCTTTTTGAGTAGTTTACCTGGTTCAAAATTCTAAAGATACATAGGGTTCACAGTGAAAAATCTCCCTTGTCCCGACCTTGAGTCACCCAGCTCCTCTCTTCAGAAGCAGTCAACATTACCAGTTCTTATATGCTTTTAAAAGCCAATGCGTTATAGATTTCTTCTCCCTCTCCCATTGTGTTTGCACAAGTGCAGCCTTCTTCACACACACAGGTCTGTACCTATGATAAGTCTGGCTTCCCCACACAGGGGTATTATTGCTTGTCTCCACCTGTTTCAAGTCTGAACTGAGACCCTGGCAGGAAGACAGCCACTACTTAGTTTTGTCCTCCGTGACTCAAGACCCTGTTTGGGGTGAATATGGGGTTAGGAGCAAACTGGGGAGGGGAGTTTGGTTAAGTAGAATTTCTTCCTTATTCCCTTGTCTCCCCTGGGAGAGGTCATCCTGCTGATTTTCTCCTTTCTCTTGGGCGGGGTCATCACTCTTTGGTCCTGGGCCACCTCACTCCCAAGGGGCTGATGACAGCCTATAAAAGGCCCTGACAGACAATAAACCCAAATCTTTACGTGTGGGTTGGCCTACTTTTCAGAGTGCTTTCCCAGCACCTCACTTCCTTCTTCCCTGAGGGCAGGGAGGGTGACCCCCATTTTTACTGAGGTCAAGACTGGGGTCTCAGGAGTGGAATGACTGATCCAAGGTCACATGATTCATTAGTGGCAGCCAGATTTCTAACCTCCTGAGCCCAGTGCTTTTTCCCTACATCATGCTTTCAACTATACATACTTCTATTGCTGTGTGGTTAGACTTGGCTCCAAGCAGGCGTGGGTCCCTGGCCTCTGTCCGAGGCAAGCTGACAAAGAGATAAACCTTTGGAGCCTACAGCAGCAGGAGGGATGAGGACTGGCTGAGATGTTTGTGCCCAGGAGGGAGGGAGGCTGGTCCTGGCTGGGCTCTGAGGTTGAGCTGAGCAAGCCATGCCCATGGAGCCAGGGGTAGCTAATGAAATGATGGTTCTGGGCTCCAAGGACTGTCGGTGCCGGCACAGAGCCAGAGTAGGTGATAAGAGGCCTGATAAGAGGCACTGTCCTCTCCTGCAGTTGTGCCTGGCTTGCAGTTTTACCGTCGATACCAAATCAAAGGCAGGATGAGGTTGTGAGTGTTGGGAGCCATCAAGGATTGGCCCGTGGCCCACGCGTCTCCTCTCTGATCGTGTGTGAGGAGGACTGCCTGAGTGGGGGATTTGGAGAGGAGGGAAGGCATCTAGATGGAGGAGCCTCTGGGGAAAAGGCTTTTCCAGCCGTCTCTTCAAACTCCATGTAATACAGTTTTAGTTGACATTTCTCCCTGCCCCTAACTGGCTTATTTTATCACCCTTCTTTGACAGAGGTGAAGTGGGTGGTTGAAAGCCACTTTGTAAGTCAGATCCAGGACTAGAACCTGGGTCTCCTGTCTTCCAACCCTTGCGTTTTTCCACTATTCCTTTAAAATAATTTTTTTTCCACTTATTTTTGGTACTGAAGCTAAGCTCTGCCAATGCCATCTCATTTATCCAGCAGGTGTTAGAAGGTATTCCATATATCAGGCCCTTTCCCTGGGTTGGGGGGCATAAAAGGTGAGTAACATTTTGTGCAGTCAGTAAGCAGTGAGAGCACAGGTGGAGTGGCTCTGCCTGAGTGCCACTGCAGGGGACGAAGGGGGCACTTGGAGAAGGGCACTCCGGCCCCTCCTACCTTCCCCATTGCTCCTGTCCTAGTTTAGGCAGGTTTTTTTTTTTTTTTTTTTAAATCTCCTCTAGACTGTTAGCATAGCTGCTACAGCATTTTTGTAAGCCAGAATGCCAATTTATTAATTTATGATGAGAAATAACTGCTGAGGCACAAGGAGTTGCCTGGGTCAGCCTGGCCGTGGGACCTGTCCTGGGTTGGCTGGCTCTGTGCTGGTTTCTGCTGCCTTGCCCCTCTGCTGCCCCTTTCCCTGCTGTCCTTTGCTCTTCCTACAGCACAGCAGCCATAGGTTTTATCCTTGTTTCCTACCCTGTAGTGCTCTTCCAGGCCCAGAATAAGGCTATAGCTCTTTAGCATGATGTTTGGGGCAGTCTTCTCTGCTCCAAAGCACCTTTTTACCCATCTTCACCTCTCCAGCCCTGGGCATCTGTGTATTCTTTTCCTCCCACCTGGAATGTCTCTTCACCTGCCTCCTTGCCTCCTGACCCATTGTTCAAGGCCCAGTATAAATGTTACATCTGTCAATGAAAATCATCAATAAGCAACCTATAATAAGGATAGAAAAGAGTTTTCTTTGAGCCAAACTGAGGACTAGCCTGGATGCCCACTTCCCAGATTACTCTGAGAAACTGCTCCAGAGAAGCATGGTTTCCAGCACAGTTTTATATCTTCTCAGAACAAAGAACGTTAAATAAGTCAGGGATACTGTACATTTCAAGAAATCACACACACGCACAGAGATCAGCATCATGTACACAGCAAGTCAGCATGACCTTGCACCTGGGAAAGGAGTCTTATCAAAGGAGTACCAGCATTGGTGTCCCAGGAAGATAAGCATTTAATCTTTACTTTTAAAGAATGGACATTCTTTACTTTTGGTCACTGTGTCCTTTTCTCTAATAATTAAAGCAGATGTACAATGTAGGTTTGATAGGCCACAAACAGGCTATTTTAGTTAGCATAAGATTCAAGTTAACTCACAGATAAGCCAGAATGACCTCCCTATATCTCAATATGTGAAAATTTCTTTTATCATGTCCTTCACTACTCCTCCCAAAATTGTCTTCTCTTTAACCTTCCTGTGCATTTTATTTGTGCATTTTTGTGGTGTTAATCACCTTCTTCCTTTATTTATGTAGCTATCTTATTTCCCACCAAGATGTAAGCTTCTCGAGGACACTCCCTTTCTTATTCTGGCAAATACTTGGGAAACGTTTTGAGCCTGGCTGAGGCCTTCTCTGGTTGGTTGGGATTTCAGTGGCGAGTTCCCTGTGCCTCTGAGACTTTGTGAGTGTCAGGATGAGCTGTCAGGATCTCACACGCCACGCCCTGTGCTGAGGCTACTGAGATGAGTAGATAGTTAGCACAAGGCTCAGGGATTCAACCAGGAGCAGGGCTCAGTCATAGGACAGGGAGAAAAAAGCCTGTGTCCTGGCCCAAGGCTACCCGCTGACCTCCACAGGGATCTAATAGAAAGACCCTGTTAGTCTCAAGTGGGACCAGAAGGGGAGTATAGATGAGTCAATAGGTGTTTCTAACCATCTCCAACAGATGCGGGTGCTTATTATTATTATTTTTTAAATAAATTTATTTATTTTATTTTTGGCTGCGTTGGGTGTTCGTTGCTGTGCGCGGGCTTTCTCTAGTTGCGGCGAGCTGGGGCTACTCTTTGTTGCGGTACACGGACTTCTCATCGCAGTGGCTTCTCTTGTTGTGGAGCACGGGCTCTAGGCACGCAGGCTTCAGTAGTTGTGGCACATGGGCTCAGTAGTTGTGGCTCACGGGCTCTAGAGCGCAGGCTCAGTAGTTGTGGAGCACGGGCTTAGTTGCTCCGTGGCATGTGGGATCTTCCCGGACCAGGGCTCAAACCCGTGTCCCCTGCATTGGCAGGCGGATTCTTAACCACTGTGCCACCAGGGAAGCCCCACGGGTGCTTTTTAAAAAACATAATCATGATGCTTGTATCACACACACAAAATCAACAGTTCCTTAATAACCATCCAATCAATATCCAGTCCATATTTAAATTCCCTTAATATCAGAACTGTCTCTTCATAGGTGGTTTGTTGAATCAGGATCCAAACAGGGCTCCCTTCCATACTGTGCCTGGCTGTTAAGTCTCCCAGGGTAACAGTTCCCTCTTGTTTCATACCCTTACCTGATGGAGGAGCTGAATCACTTGTCCTTGAGAACATCCCACATTGTAGCTGATGGGTTTCTGCCAAAGCAGAAATTGCGGGGCCTTGGGAGCCTGGGGAAACGGGGACAGGGTGAACAGTCTCTGAAGGCTTCAGGCCTTTTGAGAGCAAATGATTTCATCAATACAGTGTTGCTTGAAGTGGCTGATGGCTGGCTGGCCTGGATTTTAGGAAATTGGGTTAGATTGTTATGTCCATCAGAATGTTATGGACAGATATCTTGGTGTCTTCTCCTAGAGTTTTCCCCAGCATCTACTTTCTGAGTTGCAGTCTCTTCCCCTCTGGAACCCTGCATCCCCTGTTTGTACTGACTCCCTAGAGAAGCTGGATGGGGAGAGTGAGGCCAGGAAAGGAGAAATGGATCAGTATGTCTTTCCTTCACGTTGGTTCTTCACTTTTCATTCTAGAAGATTCTCCAGCTAGTACACTGGGCAGCACAACTGTCTTCCTAGGGCCTCTTGGCTTCCTTTGTCTTGGGGTGGGGTTCAATTCCTACAACTGTCAGATTTGCAAGCCCCTCATCCCCAGCATGGTGGGAGCTGTTCCCTAGCCTGAGGTAAGACCTGTCTCTGAAGAGGCCAGGGCAGCCACTGCCAGAAGAGAGAAGCTGCAGACCTGGTGGGCTGTAGCCAGAGCAGGTAAGGCTCAGGTGAGCACCAGCCCAGTTACGTTGGAGATTGTGGTATTGGGGACATGAGGAAAACAAGCTACAGGAGCAGCCTGCTCCCTGACTAGCAGGTGCACCCAGCTGTTTTTGTTTCTCCGGAGTCACCTTCATTGGCATGCAGGGTGTTTGAGGGTCAGACCGAGCACTGTGGCGTGACGCCCGGGAGCCGCAGGGCCTTTGGCCAGTTCCTTGCCCCTTACCGGCCCCTGCAAGGCCCTCTCATACCCAGTGGGACATGAGGTGCAGTATCTGTCATCTGATTTGGATCTCAGCCTGGGAGCCGTGCGTTGGGGCCAGAAGGGGAAGACATGCACTCAAGTGTGTGTTTTGCAGTGAGCCTTACAGAGGCAGCGCATCCCAAGCAGTGAGAGTGGCACCGCCCAGCTCCTTCTCTGGGAACTACATTCAGCACCTCACATCAAGCCCTCGCCTTAGCTTTGAACTGTATCTGTAAGCATCTGTGCTTTATCTTTATTTATTTTGTGCATCCGTTAGCAAGATGTATCCTAAGGTAACTGCTTCTTCACTTTATGCCGTTTCAGCTTATGAAAGGTTTCATAGGAATGCTCAACTTTTGGATAGCAGGGGAAACCTGTAACTTTAAAGTTCAAAGTAGTGATGAGTATAAACAATATTTTGCGACATCTGCAGCAACTGTAATGTGGCATGAAAATACCGGTTTCTCTTGGTGACATATTCATAGGTACTGCTGCTATACCACTACTGTTGCAAAAATTCATAATTGAAAGAAATACTAAATTTCAGTTAGAGATTAGGGGAAATAAAGATGTAATTTTTCTCCCGTCTAACAAAGACCCCCTGTTTTAGAGAAATCCTTTGGTTGGGCAGGGACATGGGGTTTCTGGGCCCGGTGTGTGGTGTATTGCACTTGCAGAGGGAGGCATTCTAGTGCAGTGGTCAAGGCCGGAGGCCCTGGAGACAGGGAGCCTGGGTTCAAATCCTGGTTCCCTGTGTACTAAAAAGAAGCATCTGACTTAACCCTATGCACTTCTCTCTGCCCTAGTGTTTGCATCTGCTAAAATATATAAGAACTAACACTTGTGTGGCGCTTCCTGTGTGCCAGGCCCTGTTCTGAGTGCTTCACCTGTAATCTATGCAATTGTCAGAGTGGTCTTGTGAGGGGATTGGACACCCATTACCCCCATTTTATAGGCAGGTGTGGAAATGCATAGAGACTGGGTGACCCACTCCAGGTCGCACAGCTGGCGTGTGGTGGGCTGGGGCTTACGCCAGGCAGCCCTGGCTCCAGAGTCCATGCTGGAGCCACTCTGAGGTCTGCTTCCCATACCTGCCTCCTGGGGCTGTTAAGAGGATGACTGGGATCTGATTTGGTGTGTTGAGTGCTTAGTATAGCGCCTGCATACAGTAGGTGCTAAAAGAGAGGTATGGTTGTTAATGGTGATGAGATTAGGGCCATAGTGATGGGCTAGAGTGGGGTCAACACCCGACCTCCATTCAGGAAGTGGGCACTTCCCGAATCTGGTTGGTGTATTCTATCAGGGAAGTTACTGAGATTCTTTGCTCAGGAATGGGGGATGAGGGCTTCGGGGTTAAAGAAGGTGCCCTTTTGGAACTATCTGTCCCCATGAAGCCTGGCACGTGGCTCCTTCCTCAGGAGGCTCTTTTTGGGGACAGGGGGCACCCTCTTTGCTCTGGGAGCTTCTGGTCTCATGGTTAAGACCTGTGGGTTTGTGATGATAGAAACATTACATAGTTGTTCAGTTGTGAACAGGGACAAACAAGTTCCTAAGTTAATTCATAGATTAATTTGTTAGTTCATTGAAAATATATTTGAGTGACCACTCTTTTAAGTCTGGTGACACACAGATGAGCAGAATAAAGTTCCTGCCTGTAGAGCAGCGGAAGACAGCCATTAAACAGCCGTGTATACATACATCATTTTACTGTGTGGGATACACACACACACACACACACACACACACACACGCACACATACCCTGTGTCAGGTAGTATTAATTATGTTAAAGAAATAAACTGGGTAAGGGGCAGCTGTAGTTGGGGTACTCAGGGAAGACTAAGGAGATTCAGATGAACTGAGACCTGATGTGAATGAGTAAGTGAGTGAACTGTGGCCTGAAGATCTGGGCCTGTGTCTCAGGCAGAGGGAAAAGCAAGAGCAGTGGCCTGGAGATGGGAACACTGAAGGCCAGTGTGGGATGAGAAATGCAGAGAATCAGAAGACCCGGCACCCAAAGGATGAGCCCTTTCCGCCATGCTGAGGAGTGGCGTGTGATGTGCTCCAGTTTCACCTGCCTGCTGGGTGAAGCATGGATGGCAGGGAGGCAGGTGAGCAGGGAACTGTAATGTTCAGCAGGGAGATGTTGGTGGACTGTACTGTAGGGTGACAGTCGTGAGAGGGGTTGAATTCTGGGTATAATTGGTTGGTAGAGCTAAGTTTAGATGTGGGGTGTGAGGGGGAAAAAGAGACAAGGATGGTTCCTGGGTTAGGAGTGTGAAATAAATGATGTGTGGAGGCTTAGGAAGGGGCACCATTATTTGGGTCTTAAGCTGAACTTTGCACTGATAATGTTACCGAACCGAACTCAGGTCTGCTTGCCTGACGTGTAGCAAAGCCAATCTACTGACACTGAGTTGTGGTGAAGGAAAGTACAGTGTTTATTTTCAGGGCACCAAGCAAGGAGAATAGCCAGCTCATGCTCAAAAGACCTGAACTCCCTGATGGCTTTCAGGCAAGGATTTTTAAAGACTGTGCTAGGGGAGAGGGTCATAGGATGCCTGATTAGCTCATGGACCTTCTTCTGGTTAGTTGGTGGTGAGGTAACAGGATGATGTTTTGGGAATCTCAGTCATCAACCTTCTGGTTCCAACCAGTCTGGGGTCTACATGCTTGTGGTCAGCAAGTCGTCACCATCCTCTACCAGATTGGGGAGGGGTCTTAGTTTCTGCAGAACATCTCACAGATAGGCATCAGATTGTCATCTACATCCCTTCTGGAGGAACTCCTGAAGTCTTGCAGCTCTGTCGTTCTAATCATTAACTACTTGAGTCTGCTCTTTGGAACTCAGCGAAGGCCTAGGAGACTAAAGCCTTTTTTTCTTCTACAAACAAGAAACAGGGGACACAGAGGGGCTTTTGTGTCCCAGAAGGCCCCGCAGAGTCCTGCTTGGTTTCAGTGTCTCTTTTTCTTTGATACTCCTCAATCCTGAGGGGAGCAGGGGCAGGACAAGGAAGGGAATAAAGTTTTGAATAGAGAGATTAATCATAAACTCAGCAGGTTAACTCAGTTTTAAGGGGACCCATTTCAATAAGAACTGGAGACAGGTCAGGTGTGTGCCTGGGCCTGTGGCTCTCAAGGGCCCAGCACCCCCAGAGTGACAGGAGCCACCCTGGCACTTACATGTGTGTGTTTGACATCTGCCCTAGGTCTGCTTCTCAGAGTGTTGAGATTTTTCAGTTATACTATGTGGCAGCTGTTAGCTAGCCCGGCTCTGTTTACTGAGAAATGGGTGGAGTGCTGGGTATGGTGGGCCTGGGAGCCCCACTAGCAGGAATAACTAGGGCCATAATCTTGGTTAACAGGTGAGGCAACTACCTCCTCCCTTTATCCCCCCTTTGTCTTCTGCCCCTGCAGAGGGTGGGGGTGGGGCTGGTCCCGCAGGGTAGGAGGCTGAGGGCTCCTAAGTCCA
Source organism: Aethalodelphis obliquidens (assembly GCF_003676395.1). Lineage (NCBI taxonomy): Eukaryota > Metazoa > Chordata > Mammalia > Artiodactyla > Delphinidae > Aethalodelphis > Aethalodelphis obliquidens. The sequence continues at coordinate 17,617,240 of NW_020837984.1, read as the reverse complement.
CACTGGGCCTGCTGAACTTTGTCAGGCAGAGGGAGCCTGGGGGAGGTACGGCGGCTGAGCAAGGGCCCTTTTAGAGCTTTTCTGTGGTTCTGCATCTGCTGGGGGAGGCTTGACTGCTCTCAGACATGGTTTTAGTGGCCTGGGGACAGGACAAAACCCCGAGGTTCCCTTAGTGACCTTTCAGGGCTCCATCCTCCTGGGATTGTGCCAACCCTTTGAAGGGGGTTCCGGCCTTCATACGCCACCTCCTTGCCTCTTTGGGCCTCTGTGGTGTACCTTTTCCAGCCTCTGTCCTCTCAGGGTATCTGGAGGCCCAACGTTTGCATTCAGCTTGATGACAAATGCTGTCCGTCGAAGGTTAAGAACGTGGGCTGGGAGTCAGGCAATCTTCATGTTCTAGTTCTGACTGTATCACTTACTAGCTGTTTGACCTTGGGCAAGTCACAAACCTTCTCTGTAACTTAGTTTCCTCATCCACATAGTGGGGATAATGGATCTCGTCTCCTGGACTATGTGGATAGTAAAAGAGGTACAGAGTTTGGCACACAGTGAGCATGCAGTAAGTCTAGCTCTGCTGATTCTATAGCACCAGTCATTTGTCCTGCCTCTCAGGTGTGGTCCACAGGCCAGCAGCCCTGGCATCCCCTGGAAGCTGGGTAGAAATGGAGCCTCTCAGGCCCATCTGCACACTGCATCAGAATCTGCATTTTTACCAGACTCAGCGATCCTTTTGTACTTTGCAGTTTGAGAAGCGCTGTTGTATGTCACTCCTGAAGAGCAGCGTCTGTAGCGGCACATACCTCTTACATGCAAGGAATTTTCCCTTACTGCTCCTTTCCTGATGGAGCATGTCTTGGCTGCAGTCATACCTGGGACAAGTCCCAGATAATGATCATCTTTGTCAAAACCTGTTTCCTGAGCACACGCTTCCTGGGCTTTGGGGAGTTCAGGTGCTCAGACAGTGCAGGGGTTGAGGTGGGTGCCATGTAGGTGGAACAGTTCAGTACCTGCAGTGAAGGATGTGCAGGTTGTTGTTTTACATTCTGTAGGGGCTGAAGAATCTAGGCTTTGAGAGCTGAGTGCGTGTCAGGGAAATTGTACTGGGGCAGAATCACTGTCCTTCTTCCTGTCCTGGTGAGTGCTGTTTCAAAAGCAGCTTTGTGGAACAGAGGCCTTGTTCATTTTAGCACTCTTTATTCATAGAAAGTACTTATTGATGCCTGATCCTCCCCCATGTATGTGTTCCTTTGATAATTTGTCCCGGGTTGGGGGGAGGGGGAGAGAGATGAGGGTTTCTAGGGTCAGTTCTCTCGGAAGAAGTGGGTTCAGTGGACTTTGGAAGGCAAGCCTTGGCTGGGCAGGGGAGAGAAGCAGGTTTCTTCTGTGTAACAATTGAGTGTCCTTGATGATATACCCAGGTGGAGGGAAAGTTGGCCTCTGATCCATGAAGTGATGTAGAGCAGGCAGGGGACTGTCCTACTGTGGTTCTCACACTGGGTCTGATGAATTCAGTCACCTGAGGAGGTACTCCCTTCCACCTTGAAATGTAGATTTCTAGGCCTGGCCTTTCTAATTCAGTAGGTTTTAGGTTGTATCTTAGTATGAATAGATAAAAAAGAAATCCCGCACTGATAGCCACCATCTAGATATGTGCTGGGGCCGTGGTCAAATCCTAATTGGTTTTGGCCAGGTCTCAGCCACAGATGGGAGTGACAGGCCTTGGTCCACAAGCTGTTGGTTGTGTGGCCTTGCCATCACCATCTCAGCCTGTCACACTTCTGGGAGAAGCCCTGCTCCAAGTAGCTGGCAGGGTCCAATGAGTCCTGCCCCTGACTGATAGGGAGACAGATGGCAACAGTGACTGAGGGTCCAGAGGCAGGTCCCAGCCATTCTCAGCCTCACTCTGCTCTGGATGGGGGAATCTCAGAAAATGGTGAGGAAAGTCTTCTTTTCCCTCCTGGCCTCCCTGAAAAGCAAGTCCAGAGAAGAACCCCAAAATCCCTGGGGAAGAGCAGGGGAAGCAGAAGTGACCTTATGGGGAGGGGGTTGGGAAGGGCGGGGGACAAGGATCCTTTGGGCCGAGGACCTGAGCCTCAGCTGGGCTAGTAATGTAATGCATCCTCTTTCATCGAGGGGTCGGAGGGAGAGGCGAGGAGCCTATTCTGTCTCAGCCAACTGAGAGGATAAGATAGGAACGGGAATTTTCTTTTGTCTCTTTTTCCTATTACGACAGTAATATATGGCTCTTATAAAAAATTCAAACAGGACAAAAGTAGGCAATGCGGGAAGTGATAGTTCCCTGCAACCTCACCCCGCAGAGATAACCAGTGTTACTGCTGTGGTGTGTGGAGTGTGACCAGCTGGGGCTCAGGACCCGTGACCCTTATGCCCAAGTGAAGGATGTCTGTGCTTGCGGATTCCCGTCGCTCAGGGCTTGGTGGGCCTGCAGCTGGAGTCCATATACTTCTCTTTGCCCCACCTCCCAGAATCTTTCTGTGCTCAATGAGGCCTGGTCCAGGTTTGGCCAAGGTGACTTGGCCTTGAAAGAGTTAAGGGGTCAGGCCCAAAGTGGACGTTGGGTTGGGAAAGCAGGGGTGTGAGGATGTCGATGCTAGCTGGTTTGTCTTTCTATTAAATGTCTCCTCGTGCCCCCAGACACATCCTCACACGCATCCCGTCAGTCTGTCTCTCAGCGCTCTTCTCCGCTCCCTGCCCTTCCTCCCCCATCTTTCCTCCCTGTGCCTACTCATCACGAGAGCGGCACGTAAACACCCACACACCCTCTGAGCGTAGCCCTCCGCCGTCCCTGCTTGTGCCACCGTCTGTCCTGACCCAGCCTTAGTGGGAGTGGTCTCTCAGGTTTGGGGGGGAAAACCAACAGCCCAGGTTCCCTTCACTTAGGCCATCCAGTGGTCCCCAAGCAGAGGCTGGATGCATAGCCCGCAGTGGACACCTAAGAGGTTAGTCATGGTGGACTCTTCCAAAGGGATGCAATTGGAAGTGTCTCTGGGAAGACCTTTTCTTTTCTTTTTTTTTTTTTTTTTTAAAGTCACAGCATTTAAACCCACCACCACCACCAAGCCCTTGCAGTGACTTATTTCTGGACATTTGGATGTGCAGGGACTTTCATACAAAAGACCTCCCGCTTAATGTCCGTGAGAAGCTCAAGGAGCTGGTGTTGTGGGGTGAGCGGATCTTAGGTGGGAGATGACCACCACAGCATGGACTGAGGCGTGTGGGGTGTGGTACAGTGTGTAGTGTTTGTGTGTGGTGTGGTGTGTGTGTCCTCTGAGGGACTCGGAGCCCTTCAGTGACCAATCTGACCGCCTCCACCGGGCTTTATTCCACGTTCATGCCTGGTTGGCTGAGTCCAGAATTCTATGCTGGAAGCTTTTCCTTCAGAATTTTGAAGGCATGACTCCAGATGGTGCCCAGTGTTACTGATGAGGACCTGATGCTATTCTAATTCCTGAATGTACAAACCTGTCTCCCCTCTTTGGAAACCTTCAGGGTCTCCTGAATGTACAAACCTGGTGCTCTGAAACCTTGCAGTGATACCTGCTGGCTGGGTCTTTCCTCGTTCACTGTGCTGCCTGCTTGTGGGCCCTTCTGTGCTGGTGCTCATGTCCTTCAGGAGAACTTTCTTGTATTGTTTCTTTCATGATCTCTTGCTCATTGTGTTCTCTGTGTGCTCACTGTGTCTTCTTTTTTTAATTAATAGAGTTTAGTTTTAGGTTTACAGAAAAACAAGTGGAAAGTACAGAGAGCTCCCGTATATATTCCCTCACACCCCCTCCTGCTCTAGTTTCCTCTATTATTAACCTCTTACATTAGTGTGGTACATTTGTTATGAATGATGAGCCAATAGCAATACATTATTATTAATTAGAGTCTCCTTCCTGGCTGCTTGTTCTTGGATAAGTTACTTCACCGCAGAGCTTTGACCTCCTGATCTGTAAAATCCCAGGTTTGTTGTGAGGTGTAAATGGAAGGGAGATGAGCACCCCCGCATTCCTTTGTCACACACGGCAGATGCTTACAGATGAGTGAGTGCTCTTTCCCTTCCCTGGGTCTCTTGCTTAAGGCCCGTTTATGCCTTCTTGTCTGTTCCTCCAGCTTGCAGAGGTGTTCCTGGCAGGGCTTGGGGTGAGTAAATGAGCGGGTGAGGTATGTGTGTGTGTGTGTGTGTGTGTGTGTGTGTGTGTGTGTGTGTGTGTGTGTGTGTGTACATGCACTAGTGTTCCTGGCCCTGGGCCTCTGGGTGAGCTGTTCTTTCCTGGACTCACTGGTGGCTCAGAGCAGAGCTTAGGCAGGGACTAGCCAAAGGAGATGACGTAAATGGGAAAATGTGGGTAGGTGTGTCTGTACCTGGGGCCTGGAGTTGAAAGGGTTCCTCTCAGACCCGGCCTTGCTGCTCTGGGCCTCAGAGTTTCAGATGTAGGGGGCTGGGGCAGGGGAGGTCTCTGAGCTCCAGGGAAGGTGCCGGGTCAGGAGGGTCACTTGGCTGCCCTGCCTGGTAGTGCCGAAGAGCTTCCCCCATGTGGGATGTGGTTTCCTTCATCACGGAAAAGTTGTGGGTAGTTTCTTAGCTGTTCTTGTGGCCTGGAAGGCGGCAGGGCTTATGTGTCAGAGCAGAAGCCTGTGTGGGGAGGCTGTCGTGGCTCCTGAAGCAGAGAGGGGCTCTGAGACGTACCTGTGACCGGAGCCCCGGCACCCCCTTCTCACAGGTGGTACAAGCTGCACTCGAAGGCAGGCAAGAAGGAGAAGGAGCGTGGAGAGATCCAGGTCAGCATCCAGTTCACGCGCAACAACCTCAGCGCCAGCATGTTTGACCTGTCCGTGAAGGACAAGCCTCGGTCCCCCTTCAGTAGGATCAAGGACAAGATGAAGGGCAAGAAGAAGTTTGATCTGGAATCCGCCTCTGCCATCCTCCCAAGCAGCGCCCTGGAGGACCCCGAGCTGGGCAGCCTGAGCAAGATGGGCAAAGCCAAAGGCTTCTTCCTCCGCAACAAGCTGCGGAAGTCTTCCCTGACCCAGTCCAACACCTCGCTAGGTTCGGACAGCACCCTGTCCTCAGCCAGTGGGACCCTGGCCTACCAGGGCCCCGGGGCCGAGCTCCTCACCCGCTCGCCCAGCCGCAGCAGCTGGCTGTCCTCCGAAGGGGGTGAGTGGGGAGGGGGGAGGGGAGGGGAGGGG